>NC_064554.1:19105862-19440862 GCF_023856365.1 Brienomyrus brachyistius
ACTATCTTGCACTTGTAACTGATATAGCAACCCTTGTACCTGAACTGGTTCCTTGACAGCTGTGTGCTTGTGATATATTATCCACGGGAGCAGAGGGGGCCACACGTACCCGTGCAACTTTCCGAGCATTATTAAGGATGCAGTGACTGTTTATCACAAAAACAGAAACCACAAATAATTAAATGCGTACAACAAAATTTTATTTTAAAAAGCCCAAATTATGCCCATGTTAATATACATCAGTTTCCCTGAATTTGTCCCCCACTCAGTGTTATCTGTTTTGGTGGAATGTTGCCTTGCACAAAAGCTTCTTCCATATAAAAAATATATACATGTAAATATCAGTACCAATGTTCATGCAAGTTTCCTCTGGGCCTCATCCTGCAGTTGAAATACACATGGTTAAGGGAATTGGTGTATTGGAATTGCGTTTTGTGTGTGTTGTGACACCCTGTGCTGGATTGCCACCCCATGCAGGGTGGTCTCTACTTCCTGCTCTGTACATCTTGAAATCAGCTCAAAGCTCACACTAACTGTATAGCAGAAAATTGGTTATGAGAAATGGAAGGACAGATAGATATTTTTATAGATATCTGAATGGACATATATAGGTATTTCTTTGGATGGCTGTAACAGTGATGTCAGAAATGTAAAGCTCTGACATGACATATCGATGAATTGTGCTTCTCGCCATTGTCAGGCCAGAAAGAAGAGGTTGACAATTACAGGTCTTTTCTTGGAAGGAATGATCTGGGAAATCAGTCATACAGATGAAACATGTGAAGGTCTTCTAGAACAGAACATCACTTGGCACATGTTGTCACGCACAATGCATTTCAGAATGATGGAGTGCCTCATACACCCACGTCAGGTTCCACCATCTGCATTGAAACGATCTGAGATCTGAAGCCATTGACGGCGATTTGAGATCTGAGCCCTGATCTGATTCAGCGATTCTCTGCCCTGCGGAATTGCCTGCAGTACCTTTCCAAGCAGGTGGAGATCCTGCGGGAAACGAACGAACAGCACGCCAAGGTGTACGAGCAGCTGGATGCCAGCGCACACAAGCTGGAGCTGACGAATCAGACGCTGGTCCTGGAGGGTAAGACCTCGCAGCAGAAGATTGACAGGTAAGTTAGGGGCAGACTTGCATGTGCAGGGAAATGCATTCAGTGCTGTGCAAAAGTCTTAGGCAGTCAAAAGAAATTTGAAGGCACATTTGCTCAGAACAAAAACACAATTTAACATTAGAATATATGCAACTTAAAAGCAACACTTTCGAAACTAGTAAAAAGTTCTTCTGTTCTCCTTACTGGTATCTAGTTGGTCACCACTTCAGTTCCCAGACCTCCTCAGGGGCACCTCAGCCGTTCCATGTGTTTATTACATTTCACCATTAGCTCACTTAATTAATTAACTTAATTATTTAACAAAAAAAGTAAATAAGATACCGATTAGCCATACGAGGTACGTGGTCGGGTCAGGAAATACCTGGGTGTGTTGTATGGTTGCTGCAAATTGTGGTGCGATTTTAGCAGAACTTTTGAAATGGCTAAAATGACACACTTTGACAGGCATAACGCAATAGTTTTACACGTAAAGGTCATTTAAACATCATTTTCTTTGGCTGCCTAGGACATTTGCACAGTGCTGTAAGTGCATGTAGACATACACTAATGAATGCGCGTAAATGAATCACAGTGTGTGTGAAAATGTTCCCGAGTGTCTGCATGTTTGTCGTTTTCTTTGCAGGGACATATTCTCATCTGGGTTGCATTTTGCTCTAGTGGACTTTTGAGTGATCAAGTTTATTAAATGGACAGTCAATGCAAGGTCCTGGAAGCAACTGTGTATGTCTGTTGTACGTCAGATTGACAGGCACCATGGAGACATTGCAAGCACAGGTGGACTCCCTGACGGCCCGGGTGGAGGAACTACGCTCCATGGAGCAGCTGAGAGCTCGAGGAGAGTGGAATGAGAAGGAGAGGAGCAGACGCTCCTTCCCCTGCCTGCAGGAGCTCTGTTCTCCCAGGTTTGGATCCCTGACTCCTTGTCCTTCTCAGAGGTTTTTGTACCATAGAAATTCGTCACGATGTGTTTGTAGCATCTGGGCTTTCTGAGGCTCCTGCACCATCCTGCTCTAACTGTCAGATTCACACACACCTGTTATTTCTCTGCCAGGCATAAAGGTGGCACTGTGGGGACCCCTGAGGCTGAATGGCACTCGCTGGAGGAGGAAAATGCAGGCTTGCGTGAGGTGGTGGCTGCCCTGCAGGCAGCCATATGCGCGGAGCGTGCGCGGCGTGAGGGTGCACAGAGGGAGTTTGCTCGCGTGCTCCAGGAGTCCGCACACCTGGAAGAGCGCCTCCTGGTGGCCGAGGGCTGCATGCGACACGTGCAGGAGCTGGAGGTGGAGCTTCGGGAGTTGCGGGAGCTGGGTGGCGCTGATGGGCTGGACAGCAGCGGTGTCAGCAGCACGGCTGCTGTGCTGGGAGAGGAGCGAGCCCAGGCAGAGGGTGCTGAAGTTACTGCCAAGGGGGGTGTAGCTGAATCGGTGCATAAGAGCTGTAGCGACACGGCGCTGAACTCCATGGGGGGTCGATATTCGCCAGGACGCAAGCCAGGTGGATATGGGCCACGCGCCAATGGTTTGCCAGGACAGGGTGTGTCTATCCTGCGTGAGGTGGATGAGCAGTACCACACTCTGCTGGAGCGCTACGAGGACCTGCTCGGAAAGTGCCGACGCGGCCACGGTGGTATCCATCACGCCGGCGTGCAGACCTCCCGGCCTGTCTCCCGAGACCCTTCTGCCCGAGACTGTGCCTCCCTCGCACCCCCCGCCTCCCCCGAGCCCCCGGAGACTGCATGCGAACACCTGGGTGCTGGACACAGCCAGGCGGCCCAGAATCCCCCCGAGTATAAGGCACTTTTCAAAGAAATCTTCTCCCACATCCAGAAGACAAAGTCGGAGGCAAAGTCCCCAAAAAAGACCAAGAGCAGCAAATGACATCACTCTTCCTGTTCAATCACAACTGGGCGCCCAGTAAAGCACCATTGTTCTCTCTTTTCCTTTGTTCACTAAAGATAGTCTTGTTGGCTCTGTAATAAGAGTTGATGGTAGAAAACATTGCATTTTCTTCTCTAGTCTATTTTTGTCTTCCATACTTCCTAACTGAATTTAGTCTCTGACATAATGGAAAACTACAAAGCACATAATTACATAAGCATGGCTGTATTTCCAGTATGCAAATCATAGTTACCGCCGCTGATATCCTGCACCAGCTCCAGTGGTTTTGCCTAATGGAGCCCATCAGTCATGTGGATAGAAGGATGTATTTTACCATGTTTGGACATGATAGGAGTCTGTGCTGTTGTTTTATGTGTAACATTGACCTTGTGAGGTTATTCAAAAAAATTCTGATTTACTTACAATGTCCTAGTTTGGCTTAAAATGTAAGAAGGATCATACTTCTATTTGTGTGGAGGGGGGTGTCTAAAATCATTTTAACTTAAAATAAATAATATAATGATCAAAATGCGATTGGTCTTTGTTAATTTTTATTTAACATTTATTTTACATTCATTATACATCAGAATCATAATTCACTTCAGGTTAATAAGATCTATCTATCTATCTATCTATCTATCTATCTATCTATCTAATCATCATCATCATCATCATCATCATCTATCTAATCTAGCACACATATAATGCAAAATGCACACTGGACCATAATTCGACTGGAGTAGAGGTCAATACCATGGTGAATTCTGACGGACATTTCGACCAAAATTTGCTTATTTATTTTTCGTTATGTTTGTTTACTTATAACCCGGACATGGTATTTAAAATCGTTTTCTCAGTTAAAACATTTTCCCTCGGATACAGACGAATCTTGCCATGGACACGTTTGCCAGTATATGGACAGGTTGACGATCCATGTGATCTTATTTCAGCAATGGAAGCAATACCTTTGCCCGATAACATGAGCGAGGGGGGGGGGAGAGAGATGGCTGTAGTCTGGCTTTTGTGTTTGGATGTAAAATAAAACACTCAAACACAGGACTGCCAGCTCTCATGCAACTGGCATGACACTCACGCTTTCAGACTCCTATGCAAGAAAACTTACGCAAATCTATATTACTCCATTGTGAAGTTAGCTACATCAAAAGCGTTAGGATAGTTTGCAAACCTTGTAGACTATTTACAGGGTGATATAACTGTTAAATACGTGTGCAGACTTGTCGCGAATTGAAAATAACGCTAGCCAGATGACCGAAGTTGGCAACCCTGCTCAAACAGTTCTATGAATGACATGATTTAATACACAGGTTTATGTTGCTTTAAGTATAAGGCTACTGGTTTTATATATTGACGAGGCACACCCCATGCTCTGGTTCAAAAACAACACTTCATTCTTGCATATCTACATAACTCCAGGCACCTTTCAAGTGCATAAACAGCTGGTTTACCCAAGTTGTTGCTGAATAGTCCATTTAGAAAAAAAAAATCTGAACCGATGCCTTCCAACATATTTTTTACGTTTTTACGTAACTTTAAAACAATAGTCGGTTGTATGACTTCGCAATCACGACTGAATCATAGATGAACCAGTTTTACACCTTTAACTACGACTCCACCCATTTGATTCCGCGTCTGTTGATTGCTCGTTTTAAATCTGGAAATACAACCTTTCTTTTGTTAGGCGTATACTTCTTTCATTGAACATCATAACCACTTTTCAGTATTTTATTTCTGACATACAGCCTTAAAGGAAATGAGTGACGAACGGACCGCGTGGCCTAATGGATAAGGCGTCTGACTTCGGATCAGAAGATTGAGGGTTCGAGTCCCTTCGTGGTCGTATGTTTTCTCGCAGTTAGTCCTGGCCCGACAGTCTTTCATGTAATTTCTGGAAAATTCTACGATTTAGGTATTACCATCCCTTCACTATTGGATTCACTCTTGCTCGGGAAAATCGTGTATAAATTAATTGTCATGTATTCATAATTTTAGCGGTTAGAAGATGGATGGATGATGGACGAAAAACTCGTTTATTCATCTATCCATACCGTGAAAATATGTAAAATATCTTTGTTTATATTTTTACGCTTTTCAAATGCATTTTTGACCATTTTTCATTTAATTTCTATCTTTCAAAAGAGTCTGTTTAAGACGCGTTTCTGTGTGTAGCCCCAGTGGCCTAATGGATAAGGCACTGGCCTCCTAAGCCAGGGATTGTGGGTTCGAGTCCCATCTGGGGTGTCACTCTTTTTGTAGAATCGGATTTGAAATTAAAGAACGTTTAATGCGGAAAAGTAATCACAAAGCCACAGACTTAAAACAAAAATATTAATGACCAATATTTATTACAGCCATTATTTATAATACCTAATTACCAATTCGTCTTCGCGGAGCAGAGTGGCGCAGCGGAAGCGTGCTGGGCCCATAACCCAGAGGTCGATGGATCGAAACCATCCTCTGCTAAAGTTTTTAAAGCATACACCCAGTATTTCTTGGAAAATATTTTAGAAAAGAAACTCATCCTATATTAATCAGCTATGTCCAATAACGCCCGTAAGTATAGGACAGTTGCTTATTTTTCTGCAAATTTCGCCGAATTTGAGCACCAAGACGCTTCACCTTCATCCACAGGCGAAAATGTCGTGTGGGAACTTGGCGATTGGCTTCAAGGCTTCCGTCGCTCAAAAGTACGAATCGTGTTCGACACTGAATTATTAATTTTTCAAACGAGGCCCCGCGCAGCTATTGAAGTTTCTTCAGGATTGACGGGGTAAATAAAAGAGTTGAAGTATGGGAGTACAGCGACACCTAGCGGTCTACAAAAATACTTCAGCCATGCACTTAAGACTGCGGAAGAGGCAATTGTTGATTTTATCATCAGTGTCAATCTGTTATGTGAATTAAAGCCCTATGATCAGGAGGTGTGTCAGTTTATAAAATTCATATTACTCATTAAAATACTGTAATAGCTGTGCATATTTGTGCAGGTGTCGCTGGCCATGCCATTCGTAGTGTTTGAACTCTTAGTGGTGAGTGGTGATGACTATCACCTGTGTCTTGATATTCCCATCCCCAGTGTTTAGTTAATTGTTATGGTCTGCACTGGCTCCTCATGTAACCCTTGTTACAGCTGCATATAAGTGCTTCTGTGGTATTTGCTGGCTGTTCCCCATCCATCGTTAGACCGTGTACAGGAGCAGCTGGACAGGGTCATTGGGGGTCGGCAGACTCGAGTGGAGGACAGGAAGAACCTGCCGTATACAGACGCTGTGGTCCATGAGACACAAAGATTGGCAGATGTCGTTCCCATTAATCCACACCTCACCAGTTGTGATATTATATTTCATGGCTACCATATCAGGCAGTTTGGAAGGAGACATTATATTGTAATGCTAGGTAATCACTCATCATTACTTGATTATATGAGACAAAATATATAGGTTATCTAACAGAGAAAGGAAGAAAACATTATTTCCACATAATTGAAACCAATCAATTAAAAAAATATGTATTATGACTTGTTTGTACTAATTGTCAAGAATCAGTTTAAGTTCAGAATGTTTTGGTCACACTTTACTTGCGGAGACATGAATAATGTAGTAGTACATGGTTACTTAATGTATTAATTAACCAGTAACTACGCGTTAATTATGTACTGATCCCATGCTTGGTCATCATTAATCATTCATGATTTAATTTAATTCGGGCACTATATTAGTTAACAGTTAACTAATTAGTTAACGGTAAGATTTCACTTGAGGACAAAAATTACTTAACTGTCCCAGCACGACTGTTCCTCATTGCACAAAGCAAGGCCCATAAAGACATGGTTGGGGGACTTTAGTTGGTTGACTAGCCTGCACAGAGCCCTGACTTCAACCCCATCTAACACCTTTGGGTTGAACTAGAACAGCGACTGTGAGCCAGGGCTTCATGTCCAACATTAATGGTTGACCTCAAAAATGGTTTTTTGGATGAATGGGCAAAAATTCCCACAGACACACTCCAAAATCTTCCCAGATGAGTGGCATGCCTATGGATTTACGGTGGGATGTCATAAAAGTTCCTGTGGGTGTAATGGCCAAGTGTCCCAATACCTCTATCCATGTAGTGTATATAAATATAAGAGAGCAGAAAGGTATTTGTGGAAAGAAGCATTACAATGTACTGGAGCGCTCCTTAACACAGCCACCACCAGAGGGCACTAGAGGTTCAGGCTTCAGCCCTCTGCCTGCCCAGACTCACTCCTACTACCTCCCCCCTTCCTCGGCCTCCAATTCCCCAACTCTCTCTCCTCTAACTTCCCCTCTCCCCCATGAGAAAAAGAACAACACCCAAGATCAAAAGTTCCACCCCGCTCCGCAGACTGTACATCACGCTGGACCATGTAAAAATAAAACTAGGAGAGGTACACACAGGTAGGGCAGTGGGGCAGATGGAATTGCCCCCAGGGTGCTCAAGCTATATGTTAGAAAGGCTTGTGGAATAATTAAAAACATAAAAGTTGCAGAAGATGCAGCAGCTGTGGGTATCGCACACGGTTCCAATGCACAAGAAGACCAGCAGCTTTCACATCACAAAACAACAACAAAAGTTTTTATTCAGGGGAGGTTAATTACTATATTGAAACTGTCATGGAGAATGATTGTCTAGTTGATAATGACAATAGGTGGCAGTATAATAGGTGTCATTTAAAAACATTGGATCTGCTGCATGCCTACCTGAGTGACACTCAACAAGACATGATGTGTGAAGGAGGTGTATGTGTGTGTGTGGGGGGGGGAGGTATCTCTTAATTGTATAGCTGTCATGTCTTGTATAGCTGTATGACAAACAGCCCTGTCCCTCACCATGCCTTTGCTGCATACCACCATTACGACTGACACTTAAATTCTACCTTCACACGCCATTGCGAAGAGCTCCTGTGCAATGGTTTGAGAACCATTGTTCTACATAAAAGCAAACGTATAATAATTTAATACAAAAGCACACCTACAGCTCACCTACTCGATTCTTTGGAATGGGATAAAGGCTCCTGGAGTTCGATAATCTCTGTGAGAAGTACTGAGTGTCCCACCTTAATGTGATTTGGTTTCACAACCTGCTTTCTGTGTCAGATTGCTGCTTGCTCTTCATCTTTGACTTGGTAATTTGTCCCACACTCTGCGTATCGACTTTTCAACTTTTTCCCTGTCTTTAAACTGCGGATTTGGATCACGATAAAATGGCCGTCCTTTTAAACGAAATATGCAGACAGAACATCACAGCTCAGCTATAGCTCTGGTGCAGGAACTTGTACAAACCCCCAGTGTTTGCACTCTTGTTGCTGCCCTGCTGGTTCTTCTTGTCTTCTGTCTTCTCTACACCAACCACAAGGGAAAGGAGCCCCCAGGCTCACATAAGGGGGGAGAGCGAGGATCCCTTTCCGGAGCCCCATTGTAACCCAACCCCCATGCTTAGGACATTTTATCTTCAGCATCCAACCCCCTCCCCATCTGGGGCAATTTAATCCAGCTCTGGCTGGGCTTGTTTTAAATTATATTCATATACATTATTAACATACAATTTTTTCTGCATTTACTTAACATTTTGCATGTCTTTCACATCACACAGCGACATGTCCTACAGAATCCAAAAAGCCCAAGACATGTTGTTTTTAAGCACATTTTTTGTGGAGTATTTTGTTTGTTTGGTAGGCCTCAGTTCCACATGAGTAAGATATCATCACAGCATTCCAGTGCACGCTAACAGCTGATTACATCTGACCCACAGAGAGCTCGGGTAACAGGAAATAATGTTGTGTTTGCAGCTACTGCACATTTGGACTGGAGCAAGAGGAAGCCCAGAGAATAGCGGTTTGCTTTGAAATGCTCCTCTTCTGTGCCTCAGCACCTCAAGCAGCTCTGCGCCGTTTGTTTTGGCTGCATGCAAACTGGCTGCAGTGAAAATGAGGCAATAAAGAGAATTACAAAGAATCTGGTAAAAGCTGTTCCGCAGTGGAGAGATGCAGTTACTCCCACAGTAAGGTTGCTGGGTATGAACATGTACAGTGAAAGTTGAAAGTAACTGGTACGTTATGATAAGCTTACAATTATCCTATAAGTTGTTGTAGACCAGCATGAGATCTTTCTGAGCAGTTCTGGAGCCAGAAACGTTTCAGTGGGGTGGACAGGATGGGAGCAGAGGTCATTTTGGGCTGGTACATAAATGTAAATATGAAAATGAGGCATCTAGAAAATAAAGGAATACTTACAGTGCCTAAATGCTATAACTCTGCATTGTTTATAATTCAGGCAGTGGTGGGATTACCAAATAAGCATTTAATGTATCAGTTTCTTACAGTTAAGGTAACAAACTTACACTATGGACAAAAATTCCAAACTTCTGCATTACTGCTGTTCTGGGAGCACATGTTTAGCTCAACAATGCAATGGGTTCATTCTTTATCAGTATATCACCAGGGACACAGAGAAACAGTGGCGCAATAAATGGAGGTTTTGAATCAAAGTCTGATTTAACCCCATAATTGCAAATACAATGGGGGAGGTCAATGGGGTAGACAGGGTTCAGTCTAGTTTGGAGACTGGGAGATACAGCCAGTATTTAATGATTTCTCCCAAGGGCATAGTATGAAAATAAACGCAGTCAAATAACTGCATGTTTCTACATGATCCCTTCATGGAAATCCTTGTTAGGTGAGTTACACTGGATCACAGTGAGTAGAGCTGTGATTAGAGAGATATTGGAATATTAATCCATAATAATACAATAAAATGCATAGATTTACAGTAATGCTTGAAGGTAGGCAAATATAAATTAAAGTAATCCGATGTCATTCAGGGGATTCATGCAAGGAGATGAGGTGATTTACCTTAAAATCATTCAAGAGATCTGCTGCATAACAAAGGTGTCTGAAAAATGTAATGGTTAGCTTATTCATTAAAAAATGCTAATTATATATATGTCAATTTGATGTACTGAAAAAATATACATAAATCATATCATAAACGTGAGTAATGGATCGCTGGCAGTCTGTACAGACAAAGTGGTACAGAACATTGAATGAGTGTGTGGAATGTTTTAGAAAGACCAGCTGATTCAGATATATTTGTGAGAAAGTAGCCAGTATGTGTACGGAAGACAAAATGGAAAGTGGGAAAATTTGAATATGGTGGCCAGTTGTTGATTAGTCAGCCGCCCTTTTTCCTCACAGCTTGTAGTATTATGGTAGTATTTGGGCAGTGATATCTAGCCATTGATATACCTGCCATGTCATGGCGCAGGTTCACCCCATGATGGCAGCAGTGAGACTTAACCACCATCTGCTTCCAATGAGCTATAAGTGACACCTGATTACCACTGAAGATCCTCCATTTAAACACAGCATTACAGGGCCATGGTTTGCTGAGTTTAGTTCCGTTACACAGGAGGATTTTCTGTTCAAATGTTTTTGTTTGTGTGCATTGGAACAAAGGCTTCGATCAAATACAACACCGTAGCACCGCACAGAGATTTGAAGAAACTAGCTATCTGTGTGAATGACAGTTGGCATATAGTGGTTTGGGTGGCCAGGACAGAAATGTTTACCTTTAATTCAATATCATAAAATTAAATCACATAACAGGCTGGTTTAATGGCATCGCAACTGCCGGGTCTGGTATGAAATCTCACTTCCAATGTTTGTGTGGAGTTCAAATGGTCTCCTTGTGAAGATTTCCTCCAAAACACACAGTTAGGCAAACTGCTGTCTCTAAATTGCCCATAGTATGCGAGCATATGCTCTACAAAGGGCTGGCGTGCAGTCCAGGGCGTCCCCCAACCTTGTGCTCTAGGATAAACGGCTACAAGAAGATTGTTGGATGCATAATGAATTTATGTACTTTCAAGTACAAATATTGCCTCAATGACCCTTCAGCCCGTGTTTGTTTTACAGTGATTCAAATGTTTTTTAAGTTATGACATAAATGTTTTTCCCATTTAACATTGCTGAAGCACGTGCCTGCGTTCCCACTGGCATTTCTCTCCCACTTATGCTGCCCACTTATGCCTTATCTGCCAGGGCTTACATGTTGCCCTGATGGCATCTTATCTGTAGTTTTGAAAGAGATGATAGATATTGTTAGCCAACCTTTAACTTTACTATTCCAGAAATCCTTATCTGCTGGTGTGGCACCTTCTCATATAACGTCCATATTCAAAAAAGGGGATCTAAGCAATCCAGCAAACTATAGGGCAATCAGTTTAACTTTAAATAATTGGAAAAGTAATGGAAGCTATAATTATTATATTAATTATTATTATATATTATTATTTTATGATTATTATATAAATGCTAAGCACTTTCATGATCTCCTTATCCTTGCTTTCAGGCCAATCATCTAACACCACTGAAGCAGTGTAATACTTGTCTATGGCAACAGCCTTGAATATGATGCCTCAGAGTTCCAGAAGATGGTCAGTCTGATGATGTTATGTACGGTCAGCTGGTCACCTGCCAGTCACATATTTTTAAATTGACCTTTTTAATCATAGTTCAGTTCTGTAGTGTGTGAGATCTCCAGTATACAGATCTTTACAGATCTTATTTATAAATTTATAAAGTTTTGGTTCTATTCACGGAGAGGAGGGAATCAGGTTTATTGGATAAGATTCTTTCAGTTTAAAAAGGTAAAGATTAGTTGAAGTCCAAAAAGAAGATAACTTACATGAAAATAGGGACCCCCCCAAAAATAAAAACAAATTAAAACAACTGATTTCCACACTAAACAGAGCAGGGGGTCCAGAAACAGTAACAGTAACTGGTAACAATTCATAGTAATTCTTATTGTGATTAAAATAAAAAAAATGGAGAATAAATGAAAGCCACTGGCGTTTCAGGTACACAATGTCTGCTTTTTGTACAGAGAGGGGGCGTGACAGGATTTAAGTAACACATCCTATGCTGTCATTGGCTGCTCCACTGGAGGGGCGTGGCTAGGAGTGGAAACGCTCTTGTACTGTATAAACCACTGTTTGCTCTGTTTAGCGTTTTAGTCTCTTACTCCTCCTACTGGGAAGCCGGCCATAAAGGGTGCGGCTTCCTCATCCAATAAATAACTCATAAGCGCTTTGGAGTACAGAGAAACTATGGCTGTAGTACAGGAACTTTTCCAGATTCCCAGTTTGGTCACCCTGCTTGTTTCTGTACTGGTGCTTTTGATCCTGTATCTGCTGATCAACACACAAAACCGAGGCAAGGAGCCTCCAGGACCCAGACCTTTGCCTCTTCTGGGAAACCTACTGCAGCTGGATCTCAAGACACTTCATCTGAGCCTCTTCCAGGTACACATGGAATTTACAGATTTTATCTGTGTTTGTACTATAGTTATTCCTTTTCAAGTTGTGGTTAATGAATAGCTAAATACTTTGATCTTTAGAATTTGTTTTGTAAAAACAAACATATCCTCTGTGGTGGGAGATGACAAATATACATTGTTACAGTCGGAGTACAAGCACTGTTTCACGGCACAGAAATCACAGAGTGAACAATTATGACAATAATACCTAGTGTGGAGGCACAGATGGGTGCAGGTAGCCCCCATTTAGCATTCACAGTGAGCGATACAGTGTGATAAAACGTTCGTGTCTGACAGGTTTGTGTGTTTCTGGTTAGAGCAGTCGGAGGAAATGTGCTGTGGAAAGGCAAATAGTCAATCTTTTCTCTTTGTTCATCTTGTCTTAGTAATGCCGTGGGTCATTCAAAAACTGATAAACAATATGTAGTTGATTCTGAAGTGTGATTTTGTCACCAGATGAATTTTTATGGGACCGGCCTGTCTGATTTTCTGCCAGCCCACCCGTGCTGTGATCTGTGGCTCACCAGTTGCATAATACCAAGTTAGTTGTCTGATCACTGCAATTTATTTTGCTCTGGGAGCCCTGAAAGGATTATTTTACATTTTAATCAGGTCCTTACGATGATCCTTTGTTAGGCGTAAAGGACTTTCACTACACACATCAGAAGATTATTCTTTGTCCAAATGATATAAAAACAATAAAGAAAAATGTGTTCAATGAAAAAAAAAACGTGCAAAATTTTATTTATGTTGAATTATATTTTATTTGTTGTGTCAAAATATGAACTAAATGCATTACTAAACAAAATTTACATTATACCTCAGATTTTGTTGACATTTTTAACTGTGTATTTAATGTCTGTGGTTATAGGAAAGCTTTCTGCATATGTACATGTGAGGAATCCCAAAATGCACCTTTCTATATAATGGCAATTGTCTGATTTTCTCTAGCTATCTCAGAAGTATGGACCTGTGTACACCATTCACTTTGGCCCAAAGAAAACTGTGGTGGTTGCAGGCTATCAGGCAGTGAAAGAAGCTCTCATCAACTTGGGTGAAGAATTTGGGGACCGAGAAATACCACCTGTATTCAAAGATTATGCAAAAGGCCATGGTACGCAAATGATTGTTTAACTGTTCAAGAATTTGTAGCTTCATGGGGTCATTTTTCCATACATATAGATCACCGTGACACTGACATACATTCCACCCACACAGGCATCGTGTTTGCCAATGGAGACTCATGGAAGGAGATGAGGCGCTTTGCACTATCAACCCTTCGTGACTTTGGGATGGGAAAACGAGGAAGTGAGGAGAAAATTGTTGAGGAGATCCACTACCTTACAGAAGTGTTTGAAAACTTTAAAGGTTAGATAATGGTGAAGTTACATGAAATATCATAAGAAGACAAGAAATTTATAAACGAGAGGAGACCATTCGGCTCATCAAGGTCATTTGGGGAGAACTTAACTAATAGCTCTAAGTTGTTAGAATCTTATCTAGCTCTGATTTAAAGGAACCCAGGATTTTAGCTTGCACTACATGAACAGGAAGACTATTCCATACTCTAACTACACGCTGTGTAAAGAAGTGTTTTCTCAAATTCAGTTTAGAATGTTCTCCCACTAATTTCCACCTATGGCCACGGGTTCTAGTATTTAAACTAATATTGAAGTAGCCATTTGGCTGAACAGCATCCAGACCTGTTAGAATCTTATATACCTGGATCATGTCCCCCCTTAGTCTCTTTTGCTCAAGGCTGAACAGATTCAGCTCAGCTAACCTCTCCTCATAAGTCATTCCTCTAAGACCAGGAATCATTCTCGTAGCCCTACGCTGCACCTTTTCCAAGGCAGCAATGTCCTTCTTAAGGTATGGTGACCAAACCTGCACACAATATTCTAGGTGGGGTCTTACCAAGGAATTATATAATCGTAGCATCACCTCCCTTGACTTAAACTCCACACACCTAGAGATGTAACCCAACATCCTACTGGCCTTTTTATTGCTACTCCACACGGGTGGTAACGCAGATATTTTTTATTACAGTGAAAGTATTTATTTTATATGATTTGTTGAGTTTATTGTAGATGTGGACTATATTTTATTTCAAAACTAAAAGCAAAATAAATTCCAATAAAAATGCGCTGAACCATTTAAAAATTGTATAACAGTTATTATAAAGCAACACGATTATTATAAGGCAACACACAGCAAAATCAGGGCATTTCAGCTATTTGAAATTCTTAATTTTAAATGTCATTAAACGTTGTTGGAAGATGGGTGGATGAAATGTCATTCTGTTTTCATTTTTAATCAAGATATAAGCCAGATTTCAATTGAATCACTACGTAATTCTTTGTGCATTTTCCTTCCCTTATTCTCTGCTGACAGGCTCACCATTCGACAACACAGAAGAACTGATGCATACCACCTGCAACATCATTTCATCCATTATTTACGGCGACAGGTTCGATTATGAAGACCCTCACTTCCAGGAAATGGTCACACAGACTAAACGAAATGTCCAGCTCATGGCGTCACCTGGAGTCCTGGTATTTTTAATTGTATTTTACTGTGTCTAATGAATGTGTCTTTGACAACCAGACACAGAAAGATGTTTTAAAAAGATCACATTTCTTTGCGTTTACCTGGTTTCAATAATGGTTTTAGACTTCAGTACGAACAAACCACCGACCGCTTTGTGACTTGTCTTCTCCTTCTTCTGGCAGATTTATGACATGTTTCCTTGGCTGGGCTGGTGGCTTAAGGACAGGAAAGTTCTGATGGAGGGTTTCAAATTCACACTAACACAGATAAAACAAATGATCGGAAAACTTCGGGAAACCCTGAACCTTGAGGAACGCAGAGGTTTCGTGGATTCCTTTCTTATCCACCAACAAAAGATAAAGGTTCTGGGCTCATTGACAGCTAATAGCTACTCAAATCCCAAAAGAAATTCCAAGAAAGTAACAGTTATTACTAAATTACAAATCATGCATAGACACAGTAGCTACATAAGAGAAAAGATGCTGCACAATTCATTAATGATGAACAAACATGACATCAGTATGTAACTAAAACTTAGACTATGGGTAATTTTAAAAATAAGAGCGTAATACTACATTATTTGTGCCCCCTCCAGTAAAGTGTTACCGTAAATTAGTTCTCTGTTGTTGATCGCAATGTCTGATGTTGTTTTATTTTCCCCGACAGAAATCCAGGGAGAAAGTGTCTGCCTACTACCATGATGAGAACCTCTTAATGTCTGTGGCTAACCTGTTTGCAGCTGGAACTGACACCACTGCAAACACACTGCGCTGGGGACTGCTGCTGATGGCCAAATACCCCCATGTCCAAGGTGATGACAGCACATGTGCTTAAAAATCACAGGAGAGCCACACCACACTCTAGGGATATAAACCTGCTAAAACACTGAAATGTGTCACATTAAGTCCCATAGATGAGAAGGTTAACCCTGCATGTATTAAAGACACACATTGTTAGGTGTTCTCGAGCATTCGGAAATACTGGTTGTTCCCCATCCATCGTTAGACCGTGTCCAGGAGGAGCTGGACAGGGTCATTGGGGGACGGCAGACTCGAGTGGAGGACAGGAAGAACCTGCCGTATACAGATGCTGTGATCCATGAGATACAGAGGGTGGCACAAGTTACTCCACTAGTGCGACACAGCACCAGCTGTGATGTGGTGCTTCAGGGTTACAGTATCAAGAAGGTAAAAAATCATCACTTATAAACTAGTAGGTATTAATATTGCTGTACACTGTACTACAATTGCACATGTTCTGTAGGGAACTGCAGTTACTCTACTGTTGTCGTCGGTACTGAGTGATGAGAGTGAATGGGAGAGTCCCAATACCTTCAACCCCGGCCACTTCCTGGATGATCAGGGTCTTTTCAAGAAGAGGGATGCCTTCATGCCCTTCTCTGCAGGTACAGCTCATGCTGGTCTCGTACTTTCATAAAACACTTATTTTCTGCACTTCTTCCTTTCTCATTAACTGCCTGAATACAGACATATTGTTGTCCATTATCTGTCTTAATAAGCAGAGACTATCTCTATATCTATTCTTTCTCCAGGGCGTCGGTTATGCATTGGAGAAAGTCTGGCCAGGATGGAGATCTTCCTCTTCTTCACCACGCTTCTGCAGAGGTTCCATTTCACTCCGCCGCCCGGAGTGTCTGTATCGGATCTGGACCTGACTCCCGTGTTTGGGTTTACAGTCTCTCCCACCCCCCACACACTGTGCGCTCAACCTCGGGTCAGAAGCTAATGAAGCAACAGCGGTTTGCAAGGAAATATTATATTGTAATGGTAGGTAATCACTCATCATTACTTGAGTTATTACATGTGATAAAGTGTAATACTTACTTAAAAGAGAAGGAAAGAAGAACAATAGGATAACTAGAGAATGACTCATTGTCACGTCTGCTACAGGATCAATTTTAGGAGTTTTCCTTCCATCAAGGAAAGGGCTGATTGGCAGAAAACCTTTTGCTATGAACTGCTTGGAATGTGACATTTTCCTTGTATCAGTGTACCTTGCTATAGATCTTGTTAATAAAGTTGTATATTGAGCACCAGTTTAAGCCTGTTTGTTTTTTTAAGCAGATTTTCTAAAGTGAATTATATCTTTTAGAAGCCTCAGTCTCAGATCAATGAGCCATCAAGTGCCATTATTATAATGAAAGCCAGCAATACATTAAATTTGTTCCAAATAGAGCTTGGCTATCATGAAATGTCGTGCTGTGGCTCTGTAGGTTAGGACGACTAATCATGATCGGAAGGTTGCTGGGTCAGATCCTGTGCCTGGTAGAGTGACTTCACCATTGGGCCCATAAGTAACTCCCAACCCGTAACCCAGTTTCCCAGGGACACTGTCTAACCCTGCTTCTGTACTTCGTATATCTTCCATATGTTACGTCGGTCTCCCTTGGGTACCTCCTAAAGTCCAAAGGTATTCGGCCAGAGACATTTAGACTGACTTGTGTCTCTTAATGGCTCATAGCATATGACTGTACATGCACTTACATGTGTCTCACCCAGGCTGTGCCCCAGGCTTGTGCCCCTAACTGCCTGGCTTCCTTGTGACCCTAAACAGGATAAGCAGTTAGAAGAAGAAGGTTGAAAATATAGTGATTTTCTGCAACTTTTAAGAATAAGAATTACCTCAGTGACCCTTCACTCCATAGTTCAGATCCACCACCGGCACCATGCCCCCTTCGCCCCAGTCTCTCTCCCCTCGGTGCTGACAGCTGCACTTTGTATCTGTGATTAACTAGCTTACATAACTGGTTTCACCAGGTCTCTCTATGTGACAGGTTACCTCCATGTACCATTGCAGAACATCCTGTGATCTCCCCATTGTCTCCTGCTTGCCTGAGTGTCCTACTGAGTGATCCGGCGTAGTGATGGGCTCATGATGCATATGAGGAGTCCCACTCCTGTGGCAGGAAAGGTGTCGGGTGTTTCGAAACACAAACAGTGATATCTGGTAGAATATTATAGCAGGCAAAAGTCAATCTGGATGAGTATTATGTAATTCTTAAAATTTTTTTATGGGATTCTTTGGGAAATTAAGGTAATTGTATTAGTATGTGAAGGAGGGAGGAGGGCATTTATTGATTTTTATTCCGAAAAAATAGTTTCTGTAACGTGCTGGGACGGATGTGATTTCTCCTGAAGCTTGTGTTGCTGCCTTGGACAACAACTGTTCCCAAGTCTGTGAAGATTCTCAGTCATCCAGGTGAAACTGTCTGGTGGCTGAATCATGGTAACTGGACTTCTCTCTTGAAAGGCAGAAACGTTTCACTCCACCAGGTGAACCACTCTTAACGGCCCACTCTGCCTGGGTCACATGTGTGTGGAGTTTGCATGTTCTCCCCATGTCGTCGTGGGGTTTCCTCCGGATACTCCGGTTACCCCCCACAGTCCAAAAACATGCTGAGGCTAATTGGACTTGCTAAATTGCCCATAGGTGTGCATGTGTGAGTGAATGGTGTGTGAGTGTGCCCTGCGATGGGCTGGCCCCCCATCCTGGGTTGTTCCCTGCCTCGTGCCCGTTACTTCCGGGATAGGCTCCAGACCCCCCGCAACCCAATAGGATAAGCAGTTTGGAAAATGGATGGATGGATGAATGGATTTAAAATAAATTCTCAAAAATATGGACACCAGACATTGTTGCAATTCAAGTTCTTTATTCACATTCTAAAACAACTTGCACTTATCATTAACAATTATCAAAGGATATATACTGTATAAATCACAAGTGAAAAATCAGATCACTTTTCCGAACAGATTCAAACATGGTAAAACATTTTATCCAATATCAGTTCTCTCTCACCAAGCACAGTTTACACCTTAACAAATGCCATTCTGACACAGTCCTTTGAAAAGCACTCAGTCATTATCAGTGTTACGCAGCGAATCGGCACGGAGTCCTGGGAGTCAAGGAAACAAGGAGTTTATTGGGGAACCAGCAAGGCACACGAGGGAAAACAGGCAGCAGCATCAATGACAGGACTGGGGAGGACGAACAGGGAAGCACTGAAATACAGCAGGCTAGACACAGCTGGTAACACAGGGATTCCACATGAGGTAACGAGGGGGGGCGTGGCACACAGGAGGGTCGGATGAGCGGGACATGACAATCATTGCTTGAAAACCCTGTACATAAACAGCGAACACAGCTTCCATAACATGTATAGCAGAACATTAATCTGCATTCATTTTGATAGCTGAATAATTCAGTCATTTATACTATCCTAAGCATTCAATTCTTAGCTGCGTAACTGCAACTTGCCACCAGTCAAACAGAGGATCCTTCGTTTAGTTTTCTAAACAATTTTTCCTGAGAACAGAGCAAACACACGACCTTCAGTTCAAAAAAGCATAAATAATGAACATGTATATTCAAGTGAATTTTGAACATATTTCACATACAAACATGCAGATAAGGGCAGTGTTCTCATTTTAAGTGCTTTTGGATTAAGGCACGGAATGAATGGAGCCTTTATGTCCAGGTACATTCAAGTTTGCTACATAGTTCAGTTTTTCAACAAATCATTTTTCAAGCTCAGCAGGCCCTGTTTTTGTGGCTAATCATCCTCGAAACACATGAACAATGAAGGTGAACATGTGGATGAGTTTCTTGGGATTCTCCAAACTGCAGGCATAGATCAGGCCAAAGAACAATATAAACGCATCAGCCAACCTGGGAAGATCAGTGAAAACAACTAAACCCCTCAACTACAACAAGGACGCTCTCGGGTCTAAAGGTTTCCACCCCAGTAGTGAGGAGAGCAACAGGAATAACAATAATATAATAATAAATAAATTTATTTTTGTATAGCGCATTATCACAACATTACATCGTCTGAAAGCGCTTTACAGCATCCGCACCCAAAGCCCCCAGTGAGCAAGCCAAAGGCGACAGTGGCAAGGAAAAACTCCCAAGAAGGAAGAAACCTTGGGAGGGATAGATTGAGGTCTCCAGGCAGCACCCCCCAGGAGGAGTAGGGAAAATAAAATGTGCAGTTAGTCAAAGCAGGGAAGACTACAGGCAGTGCTAACAGTCAGGTGAGTGCAATATGAAGTGCAAAGTGCAAGCTTCGGCAGATATGGCTGTGGCAGCATCAGCAGGAGGGAGAGGCAAGTGGGAATGCAGGCAGGGGGAGTCCCTGAAATGTCAGCACTCCAATTCCACAAGGGATTGCGAAGCTAGAGTGACAACATTGACAGTCCAGTTAATCCAAAGCCAATGGCACCGATCTCCACCCAGCTCTACACCTCACACTGTAGGTCTGACTGGGAATGAGGAGTTAGCTAGAGCTAGAACTAGTGTCCCTATAGGCTAAACTAAACAGGTGTGTTTTTAGTCTAGACTTGAATATTGAGAGTGAGCCTGAAACCCGCACATCCGGTGGAAGACCATTCCAAAGCTGAGGAGCTCTGCAGGAGAAAGCTCTGCAGCCTGCCGTAGCTCTTTCTACCTTAGGTACTAACAGGTATCCCATGGCTTGAGAACGAAGCAAGGGTGGAGAGTTATATGAGGTCAGCAGGTCACTAAGGTATTCTGGTGCAAAGCCATTCAGTGCTTTATAGGTTGACAGCAGTATTTTATAGTCAATTCGAGACTTAACTGGTAGCCAATGAAGGGAGGATAAGATATAAGGTGTAATGCGATCGAATTTTTTAGTGTTTGTTAGAACTCCTGCTGCTGCATTCTGTACCAGCTGAAGTCAGTGTAAGGATCCAGACGGGCAACCAGATAGGAGGACATTACAGTATCCAGTCTGGAAGTTACAAAGGCATGTATTAATTTTTCTGCATCATGAAGGGAGACCATCGTATGAAGCTTGGCTATGTTCCGTAGATGATAAAACGCAGTTCTAAGTAATACTTCTTCTGTGAGCATCAAAACCGAAATCTGAATCAACTAATAGACCAAGATTTTTAACCACCATGTTAGGTTGTGTAGTCACATACTCAGTCAGTGTAAACCAAACCCAGACATCTGCTCTCCTTTATGGGAGTTTTCATGCACTTTCTCGACGCAGTAACAAGCACGAGATTATCGCTTCGTTATGAGTATTGGTGTTTGTTAATGGGGGGCAGTCAGCACTGTTTCGAGACTCAGACACTCAAATCAGTCACTCTTGTTCTTTGTATTCTTCTTACAAAGCTCTATAAATACAACAAACTTTATCATGGGCAGCCTAGAGACAACAGAATTCGAGAAAACACGTCGGAATAAAAATTAATTTCCATTTTTATTTAGATTTGATCAATTAAAAATTGCTAATAGATATGTTGCAAATTGCTTCAAGCTCATCCCATAGACTGCAGCTCCATACCAGCATCAAAGCTGTGGGAGGGGCTCTGTCTCATGCCGGGTGGGGCGGGGGGCTCATAGGTTTCAGCATGTACATATGAGGACATGTGCTCTTTGACCTGAGGAATCCCAGAATGCACCTCTACATATAATGGCATATTCTCTTTTTGTCTGATTTTCTCCAGCTATCTCTGAAGTATGGACCTGTGTCCACCATTCACTTTGGCCCAAAGAAAACTGTGGTTCTTGCAGGCTATAAGGCAGTGAAAGAAGCTCTCATCAATTTTGCTGAAGAATTTGGGGACCGAGACATGGCACCTATATTCAAGGATATTACAAAAGGGCACGGTATGCAAATGATTCTCTAACTGGCTTCCTGGGGTCATTTAAGGGGTCATATTGCAAATTGCAGCCCCTCTTCCCAGACTTGGCTACAAATTTCACTGCATTTTGTAATGACTGTAATTGTTTTAGCGACAAATAAAACTTGTAACTTAATAACAGCAGTTTTTGCAGGATGAAATTCAGGTGTCTCTCTTGCCTTTAACTCTTTTATTTCAGGTTTTTCCATCATTTTCGTTGCTAATTCAGAGCTGTGATGAGCTGTGGCTGGAATCCCAATCAGTGCCCATTGATCACACAGACATTTACAGTAATGCTGTGGTTTCCACACGTATAGCAGATCACCGTGACCTGACTGACATACATTCCACCCACACAGGCATCGTGTTTGCCAATGGAGACTCATGGAAGGAGATGAGGCGCTTTGCACTATCAACCCTTCGTGACTTTGGGATGGGAAAACGAGGGATTGAGGAGAAAATTATTGAGGAGATCCACTACATGACAGAGGTGTTTGCAAACGTCAAAGGTTAGATATTACAACATTTACAAAAAATGCTAAATTTATATGTTTAATTCACTGCATGAGTATTCAGTAGTAATGTATGTATTTAGATATTATGACTGAATGCTGAATATCACTTCAATCCTGTGCTAGATAAGTGGAACAGAAGATGGATTATATGGATCTGTGCAATGTTTGAAAAGGGATCGATTGATTCAGAGTTATTTATCTGTGTAAAAAACTACAAAAATAAGTAATGTGCAAAACATCCAAAAATAATTATTTGACCACTTATTATTGATCAGTCATCTTGCTGCTACCTGGACAGTTCGTAGTGAATACTTGGTCCGGGTTTAGCCATTGCTGCATTGTACACTTGTAGTCATGATGCTTTTCAGTGACATGGATGGGTCTGTCACAGACCTCGTGTATGAAATCTAATAAACATTTTTAACCAGTAAACACTGAGTCTTAATCATGACAAGTAGATCACCTCTGTATAAGTGACATCTACAGTTCAAGTACAAGCTGTGTGTCAATGACGGTTCACCCCAGATAAATGATAGAGTGATGCAAATATTTACAAGTTACTACTTAAATGTTCGATATACTATCAATTTCTGCAGCTTTCAAGCACTGTTTCAATGACCAGTATAAACAAAATATAAAAATTTTTATTAATTAATTAGAGGGCTTAAAATATCACATTAACCTGAACTGTGCACACTATTAAGAATATTGTGTGTATAAAATAAAAAACGATTTGTGACTCGTCCAGAACAGAAAAATTAAGTGTCTGCCACAGTATTAATGTTAAGACATTGTTAATATCATATATTAATATTTCTTATGCTTCTGGTGGCAGCTGTACAACATCTTTCCAAGGTTGCGCCCTTGGCTGAAGGTATGGACCAGCCTGATGAACACTATTGAGGTCAGCTTGGAGCAGGAGAGAGAACTTATAAGGAAACTCCAGGAAACTCTGAATTCTGAGGACAAGAGAGGCTTTGTAGATGCCTTCCTTCTCCGACAGCAGGAAGTCAAGGTACCGCAGTCTTTGCACATGTCATACATGGCTTCTATTTCTGATATGGAACCTTTGTATTCGTTAATCAACCTTCTTCTGTCATCTCTAACAGAAGTCTGGGGAGCAAGTTTCTCAGTACTATCACAAGAAGAACCTTCTCTACACCGTAACCAACCTTAATGCAGCTGGAACTGACACCACTGCGACCACACTGTGTTGGGGGCTGCTGTTTATGGCCAAATACCCCCATATCCAAGGTGAGGAAAGATTTATATACACACAGGTCTGTAACTCAACACCCCCATACACTGTAGTCTGTCAGTTATGTAATGCTGATCTATGTAATTTAGAGATTTAACACGCAGACAGGCATGTTAATCCTTAATACAGGGATACTGGTTGTTCCCCATCCATCGTTAGACCGTGTCCAGGAGGAGCTGGACAGGGTCATTGGGGGTCGGCAGACTCGAGTGGAGGACAGGAAGAACCTGCCGTATACTGACGCTGTGGTCCATGAGATACTGAGGATGGCCAACATAGTTCCTCTGAATCTCCCACATGTCACAAGCTGTGACGTGGTCTTCCAGGGATACCACATCAGGAAGGTAAGCCCAGCTTTTGCTTTGTCATGGGGCAGTTTTCACCTTGAGTATAGGTACGTGTGTCTAGTGTTGCTTCCAATATTGTGGAGATAAACTCAGATCATTTAAACTAAATTCTTATATTAAAAAACCATAACCGGTTGTTTGAAATAGTACCGGTGCCCAGAAAGGCCACTGCAAGGGCAGTCACAGAAGCGAAAGCTTGTGCATTGGAGTTTAGAGACACCATGGACAGAATGAGGTGCCTCCAAAGATGTTTTGGTTAAACCATTCAGCACACTTCAGGAGAGGGAGGGGGGATATTGCTCTGACTGGGGATTTAACAATGGAAAGATGACTTTGAGGAGCTACGTAACCCAGGATTGTGCTCCCAATAGGAGGCAGTGCAGGTAACTTGTGGTTTATCTGTCAGTCTGATGTGTGGTCTTGAGCTGTGGGTAATGATCAAAAGAACAAGGTTGGGAGTTCAAGCGGATGAAATGACGTCTTCCTGGGGTTACCGACATGGAGTGTAGCTTGGAGATCTGGAGGTTTACGTCAAAGGGTTCATATCTACCAGCTGACTTGGGAACATCTAGGGATCCTGCAGAAAATACTAGAATCCATGTCCTTGGAAAAGCATGTCTGGTCTGACCTGCTCGGCCTGCTGCTACCACAACCCTGACCAGGAAAAGAGATGGGAAGATGATTGTGGTGGTAACGCGCGTTTAGGTGCACATGTCTATGTTTCCTGCAGGGAACTGCTGTCATCCCATTGTTGACATCTGTACTAAGAGATGAGAGTGAATGGGAGAGTCCCAATACCTTCAACCCCGGCCACTTCCTGGATGATCAGGGTCGGTTCATGAAGAGGGATGCCTTCATGCCCTTCTCTGCAGGTACAGTGCTGGTTGTGTTTGGTACGAGCTCTGTTCTGTTCTTTTGTTAGCTGCCTGAAAACAAACTCATAGCTGTCCCTCACGTATCTTACAAAATATTGTCACATCTAATCTCCAGGACGCCGAGTATGCCTGGGAGAGAGTCTGGCCAGGATGGAGATCTTCCTCTTCTTCACCTCACTCCTGCAGAAGTTCAGGTTCACTCCACCTCCTGGGCTGTCTGAATCTGACCTGGACCTCACTCCAACTGTTGGGTTGATCTACAACCCGCCTACACATAAACTGTGTGCTGTAAGCCGGGCTTGAAGCTCCTGAACTTTGATGGTTTTATGTAGTAAGATATCATCCTCCACATGGCTTGAGTAATTACAGCAAATAAAATGTGAAAAAATAATAGATTGTATGTGTCATTGCATGTGTTATAGAACAAGAACAAAAACTGAAATCCACAATATGTTTGCACAGTATTTACTGTATAAAGAACATTTCACCATATAAATGAATACATATTGTATTATATTAATGATGTCAGAGTATTCTGCTACTTGGTTGTTTGTTACAATTTTCCTCTATATGGTACGATCTGTGCTGGGTATTGATGGTCCTTACGGGACAGTCGTCCTTTGGGTACAGGTGGGGGTACACATGTTCAGGTGCGTGCCAGTACTGCAGAGGATCCTACATTCTAGGATTATTGACCTCAGCCAGATACCTCTGGATCTCAGCTGTTGCATCTTCCTTGGTATTTGAATTATTCCTGCCCTCAACAACTGTGGTGTTAAGTAAGTGCCACAGATCACTATCTAAGATATATGAAAAGACATCATTGTTGGTGACTGGAAATCACTTGTGTCCTGACTGAACAGCCAAGTAGTAACACATAGAGAAATAAATTGCCTGAGCTGGTAACAGATCCTGAAGCTTCAGCTGCGATTCCCAGTGACACTTGAGGATCTGATGGGTCGAAGGTTGATGGTGCGAGACCTGGAGTCATCATCAGTGCAGCACATTGAGTCTGAAGCCATCTTACACTCTCATTGGTTTTAGACGGTCTATAGAAATCAGGAGAATCATGATCTGTGGGTCCAGCAAAGTTGTCATCACACACAGTCATTCCAAGTTGAAGAAATGATCTCTGAGGTGCCTGGTTTGGCTTTCATTCAGCTGTTTTGCCATTTATTTGGTCAGGTTTGCAGCCTGACATTGTAATTCATGATGCAACATTTTCACAAAAGGAATTACTTAAGAGGCAGACACTCTTTTGTCCTCTAATAGCTCTACTGTGGCTTCATGGAATGGTGCGAGCACAAATATGGTAAGTGACCTCATACTCTGCGCAAAGAAGTGTTTGCCTTGTTTTAGTTCATATGTTATTAAGTTCTGAATTCTGGTCTAAGGATTTTTAGTTATTAAATTTAGTGAATGGGTGATGCAAAGTGCCTGTCTGACATGGAGCAGTCTAGCACAGGCTAGAACCTCAGCCTGACTTTGTACTTTATTGCCAAGATCTGTGCCTGTTGTACTTAAGGCCAGAGGGCCTCGAATTTGGGAGTGGAGTGAGCAGCTCTCCTTGCTGCTTCTTGCTAAGGTATGTACCCAGTTCTGCAGATTGGGACCAGAAGAACAACAAAATTGTCCAAATAAGTTTATGGGATTTAATTCTTAAAACTGCACTCTTCACAAAAGTATTAAAGACTATTATTATCCGATTTCATTTATTGTGGGACGCCTCAAAAACAAGCTGCAGCCACATGGTGTTACGCTCGTGGGTTGCGGGTGAGGCGCACGGACAGGGCGACGGGCAGAGAAGCAGGCGAGCAGGCAAGAGCAGGGTGAACGGGGATTTATTAGGGGATCTACGGACAGGAAACATTGACTAACAGCAGGTAACATCAATGACAGACAATGGACTCAGGTAAGACATGGACTGAAATACACAGGACTGATCAAAGTAACTAGACACAGCTGGATACAATCGGGGAAGAACACGTGGGTAATCAGGGGGGCGTGGCACACACGAGGAGTGGACGGGCCGGGCATCACACATGGAAATGGGAATATAACAAGTTTCTAACAAGTTGGGAAAAGCTGATATCTGAAAAGCCTCAAACAGGGAAGAGGGTCTGGGATGAGATGAATTGTTAGTAGAACATATTTTAGCTTAAAACATTGTAAAATTATTCCTTATTTCCTGCCTAAATTATTTACTATTATTTAAATAATAATTACATTAAAAACAAAATTATTTATTTAATAATACAGATATCTGCATGTTCAGTTTTAAAATTAAATTTTTGTGCGTTGTTTTAAATTGTAAATGTAAAAATATGAGCTAAACGCTTTGCTAAACACTAAATGCATCACTAAGCACATTTTAATTTGTAACAGAGTCCGTTCATAATTTATTTGTCAAAGTACAATAGCTTTGCAATAAAAAATTAACAAAGTATTCAAAATATGTAGATATGAGAATGTGCCTTTTGAGAAAAGGAAAAAAGTGATAAAAAAAGAAGAAATAGTGTTTCCTGTGTTGTCATTGGCTGAACCAATGAAGGGGCGGAGCTATGAAGCACTCTCTTGTATAAAGCTCTGCTTTAACAACTCAAATGGTTTTTGAGGACTGAGATGAGGGAACTATGGCTGTAGTACAGGAACTTTTCCAGATTCCCAGTTTGGCCACCCTGCTTGTTTTTGTACTGGTGCTTTTGATCATGTATCTTCTGATCAACACACAAAACCGAGGCAAGGAGCCTCCAGGACCCAGACCTTTGCCTCTTCTAGGAAACCTACTGCAGCTGGATCTCAATAGGCTCGATCTGAGCCTCTTCCAGGTAAAATACATTATTTATCGATATTTGTACTATAGTTGATCACTTTCAAGTTTTTGGTTAAATAGCGAAAAATTTTATTAATCAGGATTTATTTTGAAAAGCCAAACACCTTAAATAAATAGCTAATAGGTGCATTGTACATTGGTCCATACTCATCCCATAGAGCGCAGCTCCAAAGCAGCAAAGGGGCTCTGTGTCATGCCGGGGAGGGGGGGGGGCTGATAGGTCTCAGCATGTAGATATGGTGTATTAGAATGAATTCACGGACGATTACGTCACCCACATATATGGAATTAATCCTTTTACTGTAATATTCTGGGAGGTCGTAATTGTGGAGTAATTCTGATCGTGTGGAGACTGATCGTCCTGAAGATCAATCGTCCATGATTCACCCAGAATGTCATTGACCATGCAATTCTTTGCCGATCCCCCGCAAACCCTGTCCTGCCATAAAGAACTTCGGCTCATGAAAGAAACCAGGATGCTTATCTGAGCCATTAGATCGGCATGCAGAATGCTTATCTTGGTTTTGGGAGACAGAGGGGGGTCGTTATCTCGCACCCTATGTTGTCGGTAGGGGGGACAGGGAGGCGTTGCGCAAACACCCGGCACCAGGACGCCTATTGTATTTTATTATCACAAGCAGCAACACTCGGACAAAAGGGGGAATTGGATAACACCTTGCCCTGGGGGGAAGGGGTGAGTCTGGCCAGTTCGCCCCCTGCCCACAGGCAGCACCCAATTTAGTATAAAGGACGGGGAAAACTCAGTACTGACCGGAGCTCAGCCGTGGGATAGAGCGCGCATCGCCCGGCATTTCTCGGAACTCAGGTGTTGGTCTCCTGCCAGGACTGAAAAGGGCTCCCCAGTCCGTGTGTGAAGGTGGGTGATGAGGGCGCGTCCGAGTGTAAATAGTTTAGCAGCTGCTTGTGCGTCCGATTGATTAAGGGGATTAATTATCACCGCTTGTGATAATAGTTCGCCTTACTTATTTTTATTGTTGCTTCCTATATATATACGTATGATTCATGTTATTCCATATCTGTTGTGGCACAACTATATTTGCATTGTTACAATTGATATATTGATATTGATTTTAATGCGAGGTTATCTTGTATTACTTGTATTAGTGTTTTTGAGTGAACCTAAGCGTGCCTGTTTGTTCCTTCGAGAGCCCTATATCCCTCTCTCATCCATTTTAAAACATATGGGGTATGTGCTCTTTGACCTGAGGAATCCCAGAATGCAACTTAATCGACATTCTGTTTTTGTACATATGAGGACTTGTGCTCTTTGACCTGAGGAATCCCAGAATGCACCTCTACATATAATGGCATATTCTCTTTTTGTCTGATTTTCTCCAGCTATCTCTGAAGTATGGACCTGTGTACACCATTCACTTTGGCCCAAAGAAAACTGTGGTTCTTGCAGGCTATAAGGCAGTGAAAGCAGCTCTCATCAATTTTGCTAAAGAATTTGGGGACCGAGACATGGCGCCTATATTCCACGATTTTTCAAAAGGGCACGGTATGCAAATGATTCTCTAACTGGCTTCCTGGGGTCATTTAAGGGGTCATATTGCAAATTGCAGCCTCTCTTCCCAGACTTGGCTACAAATTTCACTGCATTTTGTAATGACTGTAATTGTTTTAGCGACAAATAAAACTTGTAACTTAATAACAGCAGTTTTTGCAGGATGAAATTCAGGTGTCTCTCTTGCCTTTAACTCTTTTATTTCAGGTTGTTCCATCATTTTCGTTGCTAATTCAGAGCTGTGATGAGCTGTGGCTGGAATCCCAATCAGTGCCCATTGATCACACAGACATTTACAGTAATGCTGTAGTTTCCACACGTATAGCAGATCACTGTGACCTGACTGACATACATTCTACCCACACAGGCATCATGGGGTCCAATGGAGACTCATGGAAGGAAATGCGGCGCTTTGCACTATCAACCCTTCGTGACTTTGGGATGGGAAAACGAGGGATTGAGGAGAAAATTATTGAGGAGATCCACTACATGACAGAGGTGTTTGCAAACGTCAAAGGTTAGATGTTACAACATTTACAAAAAATGCTAAATTTATATATTTAATTCACTGCATGAGTATTCAGTAGTCCATCCATCCATCCATCATCTCCTGCTTAATCCGGGGTTGGGTCGCGGGGGCAGCAGCCTCAGCAGGGAGACCCAGACTTCCCTCTCCCCGGCCACTTCATCCAGCTCCTCTGGGGGGATCCCGAGGCATTCCCAGGCCAGCCGAGAGACATAGTCTCTCCAGCGTGTCCTGGGTCTTCCCCGGGGTCTCCTCCCAGTGGAACATGCCCGGAATACCTCCCCAGGGAGGCATCCCGGAGGCATCCTGATCAGATGCCCGAGCCACCTCATCTGGCTCCCTCCCGAATGACCGAGCTCCTCACCCTATCTCTAAGGGAGAGCCCAGCCACCCTGTGGAGGAAACTCATTTCGGCCGCTTGTACCCGTGATCTCGTTCTTTCGGTCACTACCCATAGCTCATGACCATAGGTGAGGGTAGGAACGTAGATCGACTGGTAAATCGAGAGCTTCGCCTTTTGGCTCAGCTCTCTCTTCACCATGACAGACCGATGCAGCGCCCGCATGACTGCTGACGCCGCACCGATCCGTCTGTCGAGCTCCCGCTCCATCGTTCCCTCACTCGTGAACAAGACCCCGAGATACTTAAACTCCTCCACTTGGGGAAGGACCCCATCCCCAACCCGGAGAGAGCATTCTACCCTTTTCCGGCTGAGAACCATGGTCTCGGATTTGGAGGTGCTGATTCTCATCCCAGCCGCTTCACACTCGGCTGCGAACTGCCCCAGTGAGAGCTGAAGGTCACGGTCCGATGAAGCCAACAGAACCACATCATCTGCAAAAAGCAGAGACCTAATCCTGAGGTCACCAAACCGGACACCCTCAACGACCCCTGGCTGTGCCTAGAAATTATGTCCATAAAAGCTATGAACAGAATCGGTGACAAAGGGCAGCCCTGGCGGAGTCCAACCCTCACCGGAAACGAGTCCGACTTATTGCCGCCCATGCGGACCAAACTCTGGCACCGGTCATACAGGGACCGAACCGCCCTTAAAAGGGAGCCCGGTACCCCATACTCCCGGAGCACTCCCCACAGGACCCCCCGAGGGACACGGTCGAATGCCCTCTCCAAGTCCACAAAATACATGTAGACTGGTCGGGCAAACTCCCATGAGCCCTCCAAAACCCTGTTGAGAGTATAGAGCTGGTCCACTGTAGTATTCAGTAGTAATGTATGTATTTAGATATTATGACTGAATGCTGAATATCACTTCAATCCTGTGCTAGATAAGTGGAACAGAAGATGGATTATATGGATCTGTGCAATGTTTGAAAAGGGATCGATTGATTCAGAGTTATTCATCTGTGTAAAAAGACAACTAAAACAAGTGACGTGCAAAACATCCAAAAATTATTGTTTAACCACTTATTATTGATTAGTCATCTTGCTGTGACCTGGACAGTTCATAGTGAATATTTGGTTTGAGTTTAGCTATTGCTGCACTGTACACTTGTAGTCATGATGCTTTTCAGTGACATGGATGGGTCTGTCACAGACCTCGTGTATGAAGTCTAATAAACATTTTTAACCAGTAAACACTGAGTCTTAATCATGACAAGTAGATCACCTCTGTATAATTGACATGTACAGTTCAAGTACAAGCTGTGTGACAATGACGGTTCACCCCAGATCAATGATAGAGTGATGCAAATATTTACAAGTTACTTCTTAAATGTTCGATATACTATCAATTTCTGCAGCTTTCAAGCACTGTTTCAATAACCTTTCAGTCCTTGATTATAATGATTTCCAGTTGTTACATAAATGTTCTTCCCTTTCATGCTTTCCTTATTCCTGCTTTCAGGCAAACCATTTGACACCAGTGAAGCACTGAGTCACTCAGTCTCCAACATCATTTCTTCCATTGTCTACGGCAACAGGTTTGAATATGACGACCCAGAGTTCCAGAAGATGGTCTATCTGGCAAAGAAATTTAACTACCTCATCGGGGCACCTGGCATTAATGTACTTTTTACTTTTTCTTTGTATTTGAATTCAGTTCTGTGGTCAGTGGGGTGTGAGAGTCCAGTGGTGCAGAGATCTTCACACAATAAAGTCAACCAGTATAAACAAAATATAAAAATTTTAATTAATTAATTAGAGGGCTTAAAATATCACATTAACCTGAACTGTGCACACTATTAAGAATATTGTGTGTATAAAATAAAAAACGATTTGTGACTCGTCCAGAACAGAAAAATTAAGTGTCACAGTATTAATGTTAAGACATTGTTAATATCATATATTAATATTTCTTATGCTTCTGGTGGCAGCTGTACAACATCTTTCCAAGGTTGCGCCCTTGGCTGAAGGTATGGACCAGCCTGATGAACACTATTGAGGTCAGCTTGGAGCAGGAGAGAGAACTTATAAGGAAACTCCAGGAAACTCTGAATTCTGAGGACAAGAGAGGCTTTGTAGATGCCTTCCTTCTCCGACAGCAGGAAGTCAAGGTACCTCAGTCTTTGCACATGTCATACATGGCTTCTATTTCTGATATGGAACCTTTGTATTCGTTAATCAACCTTCTTCTGTCATCTCTAACAGAAGTCTGGGGAGCAAGTTTCTCAGTACTATCACGAGAAGAATCTTCTCTACACCGTAACCAACCTTTTTATAGCTGGAACTGACACCACTGCGGTCACACTGTGTTGGGGGCTGCTGTTTATGGCCAAATACCCCCATATCCAAGGTGAGGAAAGATTAATATACACACAGGTCTGTAACACAACACCCCCATACACTGTAGCCTGTCAGTTATGTAATGCTGATCTATGTAATTTATAGATTTAACACGCAGAAAGGCACGTTAATCCTTAATACAGGGATACTGGTTGTTCCCCATCCATCGTTAGACCGTGTCCAGGAGGAGCTGGACAGGGTCATTGGGGGTCGGCAGACTCGAGTGGAGGACAGGAAGAACCTGCCGTATACTGACGCTGTGGTCCATGAGATACTGAGGATGGCCAACATAGTTCCTCTGAATCTCCCACATGTCACAAGCTGTGACGTGGTCTTCCAGGGATACCACATCAGGAAGGTAAGCCCAGCTTTTGCTTTGTCATGGGGCAGTTTTCACCTTGAGTATAGGTACTTGTGTCTAGTGTTGCTTCCAATATTGTGGAGATAAACTCAGATCATCTAAACTAAATTCTTCTATTAAAAAACCATAACCGGTCGTTTGAAATAGTACCGGTGCCCAGAAAGGCCACTGCAAGGGCAGTCACAGAAGCAAAAGCTTGTGCATTGGAGTTTAGAGACACCATGGACAGAATGAGGTGCCTCCAGAAATGTTTTGGTTAAACCATTCAGCACACTTCAGGAGAGGGAGGGGGGACATTGCTCTGACTGGGGATTTAACAATGGAAAGATCATTTTGAGGAGCTACGTAACCCAGGATTGTGCTCCCAATAGGAGGCAGTGCAGGTAACTTGTGGTTTATCTGTCAGTCTGATGTGTGGCCTTGAGCTGTGGGTAATGATCAAAAGAACAAGGTTGGGAGTTCAAGTGGATGAAATGACGTCTTCCTGGGGTTACCGACATGGAGTGTAGCTTGGAGATCTGGAGGTTTACGTCAAAGGGTTCATATCTACCCGCTGACTTGGGAACATCTAGGGATCATGCCGAAAATTCTAGAATCCATGTCCTTGGAAAAGCATGTCTGGTCTGACCTGCTCAGCCTGCTGCTACCACAACCCTGACCAGGAAAAGAGATGGGAAGATGATTGTGGTGGTAACGCGCGTTTAGGTGCACATGTCTATGTTTCCTGCAGGGAACTGCTGTCATCCCATTGTTGACATCTGTACTAAGAGATGAGAGTGAATGGGAGAGTCCCAATACCTTCAACCCCGGCCACTTCCTGGATGATCTGGGTCGATTCATGAAGAGGGATGCCTTGATGCCCTTCTCTGCAGGTACAGTGCAGGTTGTGTTTGGTACGAGCTCTGTTCAGTTCTTTGTTAGCTGCCTGAAAACAAACTCATAGCTGTCCCTCACGTATCTTACAAAATTTTTTCACAAATCTCCAGGACGCCGAGTATGCCTGGGAGAGAGTCTGGCCAGGATGGAGATCTTCCTCTTCTTCACCTCACTCCTGCAGAAGTTCAGGTTCACTCCACCTCCTGGGCTGTCTGAATCTGACCTGGACCTCACTCCAGCTGTTGGGTTGATCTACAACCCGCCTACACATAAACTGTGTGCTGTAAGCCGGGCTTGAAGCTCCTGAACTTTGATGGTTTTATGTTGTAAGATATCATCCTCCACATGGCTTGAGTAATTACAGCAAATAAAATGTGAAAAAATAATAGATTGTATGTGTCATTGTATGTGTTATAGAACAAGAACAAAAACTGAAATCCACAATATGTTTGCACAGTATTTACTGTATAAAGAACATTTCACCATATAAATTAATACATATTGTATTATATTAATGATGTCAGAGTATTCTGCTACTTGGTTGTTTGTTACAATTTTCCTCTATATGGTACGATCTGTGCTGGGTATTGATGGTCCTTACGGGACAGTCGTCCTTTGGGTACAGGTGGGGGTACACATGTTCAGGTGCGTGCCAGTACTGCAGAGGATCCTACATTCTAAGATTATTGACCTCAGCCAGATACCTCTGGATCTCAGCTGTTGCATCTTCCTTGGTATTTGAATTATTCCTGCCCTCAACAACTGTGGTGTTAAGTAAGTGCCACAGATCACTATCTAAGATATATAAAAAGACATCATTGTTGGTGACTGGAAATCACTTGTGTCCTGACTGAACAGCCAAGTAGTAACACATAGAGAAATAAATTGCCTGAGCTGGTAACAGATCCTGAAGCTTCAGCTGCGATTCCCAGTGACACTTGAGGATCTGATGGGTCGAAGGTTGATGGTGCGAGACCTGGAGTCATCATCAGTGCAGCACATTGAGTCTGAAGCCATCTTACACTCTCATTGGCTTTAGACGGTCTATAGAAATCAGGAGAATCATGATCTGTGGGTCCAGCAAGGTTGTCATCACACACAGTCATTCCAAGTTGAAGAAATGATCTCTGAGGTGCCTGGTTTGGCTTTCATTCAGCTGTTTTGCCATTTATTTGGTCAGGTTTGCAGCCTGACATTGTAATTCATGATGCAGCATTTTCACAAAAGGAATTACTTAAGAGGCAGACACTCTTTTGTCCTCTAATAGCTCTACTGTGGCTTCATGGAATGGTGCAAGCACAAATATGGTAAGTGACCTCATAATCTGCGCAAAGAAGTGTAAGATCTGTTTTTAATGAGACCAAAAAGGAAGAAGAATCCTAAAGCTCATGCCCTCGAACACGACCAGAGGACACCATTCTTCTTTCTGGTTAACCCCATTCCAGTTTGTTCTGTGTTTGCACCCCCCTCTGTACCCTTGGGAGATGGAGACCAATGGCAAAGTCTGAGAATCAGCCTGACCCGAGTGGTATGATGGTAATAGGTGGATGCTTGCTGTCATTGCCATCCCATAGCGCTCATCCACCCAGAACAATGGGTATGTCTGTCAACCATCGGTTCCCTCAAGGTCCTCCTGTGCATTAATCCTGTTATATACCATGGATAACTACCCAGTCAATGTTGGATTTATCCAGTTTTTCATGATTCCCTCCTTAAGCCAGTCCATTACAAGCCAATGCAGCCCTTAACTCTACAACGATGGCTTCTCCTCCCTTCGACATAGATGATATAAAGAGTATGTGGTGTAGAGTATGTGGTCCAAACCCTCTGGACCCCAGACACTGGAATTGCAGTGCCTGGTCACCTGGGAGGAGTATGGATCGCATTAACAGTCTTGGGCGCTGGCAGCTGGCATTCACGACCAGTCCTTCATTTTTAACTTCCGACATACCATTACCAAATGTTCCATCTCCCAATTTTCTCCTATCTTTCTGAGTTTCCTACAAGGAGTTACTATGTGCTTGCGATCCTTGGTACCCTGCTTGATGACCATGATCCCCTTCTTGGTCAGAGTGTTTGTCTCCACTTTCCCATGTCTGCATGTGTACCTGCCTTTCCCAGCAACCCCATGACAAACGTTTTGGATGTTCAACCCCAGCTTGTATTTCCAACTTCTTGTTCTTGGTTGCTCTGCATTTCGGTATCCAATTCCAGAGGTTTCTGCATAACAGAGAGATTCAAGTGTTTTCAAATTCCTACTGTAGGATTACAAATTTATAAAATGTTAAATCTAGCTTCCAAGGTAATAGTATACAAACTGACCAAGTTATGTACATTGGGTTTTACATTTTGAGGTAAAATTGGTGACATTCTAAGAAGATCAAGTCTTGTACCCCAGGTGTCAGAGACATTAACCATTTGTCTTTATGTACTTCCTGATCAATGGGTAGGGTCCCAAAGTCAATGGGAATGATAATCTCAAGGCCAGACTGTGCCTTTGTCTCTATGAGAATGTAAAGGTTTGGGTGATACTGTCAGGCTGATTAGATTAGCACCTATGCATTTGAAAGCCACTGTTATACTGAGGAGATCAGGGCTGGGGAACTTCCGTTAGCAGGCTGACTCCTGTACTAGACTATGCTTTGTTTAAGTGGTCTCCACCTCTTTGTATCCTCCCCCTCTTGTAAAGTATAAACTCTCCAGAGCTGAGTTTTTTAGTCAGACTTGGATGACTACAGCGACGCTCGGCGAGTTCTCAATAAAAAGTAACTTCTGCTTGAATGATATCCCAACGTCTCCTGGTCTCTGAAAAAGTTCCCAACACACTACATCAGTGCTCTGCTATCTCATGTTCAATAAACTAAATTAACCACAGGTGGACTCCAGACAAGTTGTAGAAACATCTCAAAGATGCTTAGATATGGGTTGCACCTGAACAAAATTTCAAGTGTTATAGCAAAGGGTCTGTGTACTTATGACAATGTAGTGTTTAATTCTTCCCCTTCAGTAAATTGCAGATTTTTTAAATCCTTTTTTTGCCTTGTTTTATGGAGTTTTGGTATGAGGGGAAAATGAATACAGGCATAACACTGCAACAAAAATGTGAAATGGTCTGGATGCACTGTCTGTGCCATCTAACTCTAAGAAAAAAAGAGCACTGTACTGCAAAGCGTTTCTGCAGGATGCATAATTTTATATGAAAAAAAGCTTTAATTTACACCAGTGATGCTTAACTTGAACCTTGCTCAGATAATCTGACACTGAATATGTGCAATATGTCAATAAGTAGCTGGTGCAAACTATATGATGACAGCTTGACATATGTACACAGCTCTCACACAGAGCAGGTACACAGCGTTCATATAGCCGTTCATGATGGATATTATACAGATGTTTTTGTTTACTTGCGGTCTGGGGCTGTCTGAGGGCAACTGAATGCAGATCTTCATTGGTTCTTCTCACAGGTTTAACTTGTTTTGGTCCTTTGACACAAACGATGAAAAGGAGAGAGTTACCACTGTGTTATACCTTCACAAGGACCAGAGCATTTGTATATAGTAATTAAAATATATTATTTGATTTCAAAGATAATGGGAAACCCCAAAAACAAGGTTCAGCTACATGGAAATGGGAGTACAAACAAGCTGGGACAAGGTGATATCTGAAAAGCCTTGAACAGGGCTGGGGGTCTGGAATGAGGTAAATGGGAGAAAAGATTTTAGCTATTATTCCTTATGCTCTTTCCAAATTATTTAGAAATACAGACAAATAAGTGGATGTTTACTTCAAAATTCTAAGATGAACTTTTAGTGTGTGTTGTACTGTTTCTTAATTGAACTTGCAACAATATAAATTAAACACTAAATGCATTCCTAAACAAAATTTACCTTGTAGTGGAATGGGTTCAGAATTTTTTTGTTAAAATAAAATGGCTCTGCAAAAATAATAATAATAGTGTATTCAATGTATTTGGTTATAAGAACACTTTCTTCATTGTACATATGAAAGTATGTGCTCTTTCACCCGAGGAATAAAACAGACATAGTAAAAAAAAACATAAAAACATAGAATAAGACAAAGCAGTTAATATTTCAGGTATTTATGCACAGTATGTACAGAGGGCGTGAAAACATTAATGTATCCTGTGTTGTCATTGGTTGATGTAATGAAGGGGCTGGACTGGACTGGAAAAGCTCTCTAATATAAACCACTGCTTTACTCTTTACTGCTTTAGCCTTTTACACCTCATACAGAGAGGTTAACCCCTAACAGATGTGCTTTGTTCCTCCAAATTACAACTCATATAGTTTTTGAGGACTGAGATGAGGGAACTATGGCTGTAGTACAGGAACTTTTCCAGATTCCCAGTTTGGTCACCCTGCTTGTTTCTGTACTGGTGCTTTTGATCCTGTATCTGCTGATCAACACACAAAACCGAGGCAAGGAGCCTCCAGGACCCAGACCTTTGCCTCTTCTAGGAAACCTACTGCAGCTGGATCTCAAGAGGCTCGATCTGAGCCTCTTCCAGGTAAAATACATTATTTATCGATATTTGTACTATAGTTGATCACTTTCAAGTTTTTGGTTAAATAGCGAAATATTTAATTAATCAGGATTTATTTTGAAAAGCCAAACACCTTAAATAAATAGCTAATAAGGCGCATTGTACATTGGTCCATACTCATCCCATAGAGCGCAGCTCCAAAGTAGCGAAGGGGCTCTGTGTCATGCCGGGGAGGGGGGGGGGGCTGATAGGTCTCAGCATAGAGATATGGGGTATGTGGTCTTTGACCTGAGGCATTCCGGAATGCACCTAAATTGACATTCTGCTTTTGTACGTATGAGGACTTGTGTTCTTTGACCTGAGGAATCCCAGAATGCACCTAAATTGACATTCTGCTTTTGTACATATGAGGACTTGTGCTCTTTGACCTGAGGAATCCCAGAATGCACCTCTACATGTAATGGCATATTCTCTTTTTGTCTGATTTTCTCCAGCTATCTCTGAAGTATGGGCCTGTGTCCACCATTCACCTTGGCCCAAAGAAAACTGTGGTTCTTGCAGGCTATAAGGCAGTGAAAGAAGCTCTCATCAAATTTGCTGAAGAATTTGGGGACCGAGACATAAAGCCTATATTCAAGGATATTACAAAAGGGCACGGTATGCAAATGATTCTCTAACTGCTCGTAATTGAATTCCTGGGGTCATTTAAGGGGTCATATTGCAAATTGCAGCCCCTCTTCCCAGACTTGGCTACAAATTTCACTGCATTTTGTAATGACTGTAATTGTTTTAGCGACAAATAAAACTTCTAACTTAATAACAGCAGTTTTTGCAGGATGAAATTCAGGTGTCTCTCGTGCCTTTAACTCTTTTATTTCAGGATTTTACATCATTTTCGTTGCTAATTCAGAGCTGTGATGAGCTGTGGCTGGAATCCCAATCAGTGCCCATTGATCACACAGACATTTACAGTAATGCTGTGGTTTCCACACGTATAGCAGATCACTGTGACCTGACTGACATACATTCCACCCACACAGGCATCGTGTTTGCCAATGGAGACTCATGGAAGGAGATGAGGCGCTTTGCACTATCAACCCTTCGTGACTTTGGGATGGGAAAACGAGGGGTTGAGGAGAAAATTATTGAGGAGATCCACTACATGACAGAGGTGTTTGCAAATGTCAAAGGTTAGATATTACAACTTTTACAAAAAATGCTACATTTATATATTTAATTCACTGCATGAGTATTCAATAGTAATGTACATATTTAGATATTATGACTGAATGCTGAATATCACATCAATCCTGTGCTAGATAAGTGGAACAGAAGATGGATTATATGGATCTGTGCAATGTTTGAAAAGGGATCGATTGATTCAGAGTTATTCATCTGTGTAAAAGGACAACTAAAACAAGTGACATGCAAAACATCCAAAAATTACTATTTAATGTTTAGTCATGATTAGTCCTGTTACCTGGACAGTTCATAGTGAATACTTGGTCCGGGTTTAGCCATTGCTGCATTGTACACTTGTAGTCATGATGCTTTTCAGTGACATGGATGGGTCTGTCACAGACCTCGTGTATGAAGTCTAACAAACATTTTTAACCAGTAAACACTGAGTCTTAATCATGACAAGTAGATCACCTCTGTATAATTGACATGTACAGTCCAAGTACAAGCTGTGTGTCGATGACGGTTCATCCCAGATCAACGATAGAGTGATGCAAATATTTACAATTTACTACATAAATCTTGAATATACTATCAATTTCTGCAGCTTTTAAGCACTGCTTCAATAATCCTTCAGCCCTTGTTGATTTTACATTGATTGTAATGTTTTCTAGTTACTACATAAATGTTCTTACCTTTCATGCTTTCCTTATTCCTGCTTTCAGGCAAACCATTTGACACCAGTGAAGCACTGAGTCACTCAGTCTCCAACATCATCTCCTCCATCGTCTACGGCAACAGGTTTGAATATGACGACCCAGAGTTCCAGAAGATGGTCTATCTGGCAAAGAAACGTACCAACCTCATCGGGGCACCTGGCATTAATGTACTTTTTACTTATTTGAATTCAGTTCTGTGGTCAGTGGGGTGTGAGAGTCCAGTGGTGCAGAGATCTTCACACAATAAAGTCAACCAGTATAAACAAAATATAAAAATTTAAATTAATTCATTCGAGGTCATAAAATATCACATTAACCTGAACTGTGCACACTATTTAGAATATTGTGTGCATAAAATAAAAAACGACTTGTGACTCGTCCAGAACTCTGAACAATTAAGTGTCTGCCACAGTATTAATGTTAAGACAGTGTTAATATGTACAGTGGTACCTCGGTATACGTCCTTAATCCATTCCAGATCCTTGGACTAATACCAAAAAGGACGTATACCAAACAAATGTTTCCCATAAGATATAGGGCACACGATTTATCCATTCCCATGAAAAAAACCCCTATTTATAATTGACATATTATACATTGATGGGGTTGTATACAATAATTTAAAGACTGTTAAATACAAAAATATATAAGTACAAAAGTGATTAGATGAAATAAATGAAGAGAGAGTTATAGCGCGGGTTGTTCACTGAATGGTAGCAGCTGGCGACCTGACGCTCATGGGCAGTCGTAGCTTTGTCTCGAGGTGAACAAGGGGTGCGCAGTGGCCTGGCTCACTTTGACCCATACAAGTTCTAGCACGTGAGTCATATTCCAAACAAAGGTTGTATAGCCTACCAAGCAAAATTTTTCGCGTCAAAACAGGACAAATATCAAGTTGGATTTATTCCAAAGCGGACATATACTGAGGTACCACTGTGTTAATATTTCTTATGTTTGTGATGGCAGCTGTACAACATCTTTCCAAGGTTGCGCCCTTGGCTGAAGGTATGGACCACGCTGATGAACACTATGGAGGAGAACATAAAGCAGCAGAGAGGACTTACAAGGAAACTTCAGGAAACTCTGAACGCTGAGGACAAGAGAGGCTTTGTAGATGCCTTCCTTCTCCGACAGCAGGAAGTCAAGGTACCTCAGTCTTTGCACATCTCATACATGGCTTCCATTTCTGATATGGAGCCTTTGTATTCGTTAATCAACCTTCTTCTGTCATTTCTAACAGAAGTCTGGGGAGCAAGTTTCTCAGTACTATCACGAGAAGAACCTTCTCTACACCGTAACCAACCTTTATGCAGCTGGAACTGACACCACTGCGGCCACACTGTGTTGGGGGCTGCTGTTTATGGCCAAATACCCCCATATCCAAGGTGAGGAAAGATTAATATACACACAGGTCTGTAACTCAACACCCCCATACACTGTAGCCTGTCAGTTATGTAATGCTGATCTATGTAATTTAGAGATTTAACACGCAGACAGGCACGTTAATCCTTAATACAGGGATACTGGTTGTTCCCCATCCATCGTTAGACCGTGTACAGGAGGAGCTGGACAGGGTCATTGGGGGTCGGCAGACTCGAGTGGAGGACAGGAAGAACCTGCCGTATACAGACGCTGTGATCCATGAGATACTGAGGATGGCCAACATAGTTCCTCTGAATCTCCCACATGTCACAAGCTGTGACGTGGTCTTCCAGGGATACCACATCAGGAAGGTAAGCCCAGCTTTTGCTTTGTCATGGGGCAGTTTTCACCTTGAGTATAGGTACGTGTGTCTAGTGTTGGTTCCAATATTGTGGAGATAAACTCAGATCATCTAAACTAAATTCTTCTATTAAAAAACCATAACCGGTCGTTTGAAATAGTACCGGTGCCCAGAAAGGCCACTGCAAGGGCAGTCACAGAAGCGAAAGCTTGTGCATTGGAGTTTAGAGACACCATGGATAGAATGAGGGGCCTCCAGAGATGTTTTGGTTAAACCATTCAGCACACTTCAGGAGAGGGAGGGGGGACATTGCTCTGACTGGGGATTTAACAATGGAAAGATCACTTTGAGGAGCTACGTAACCCAGGATTGTGCTCCCAATAGGAGACAGCGCAGGTAACTTGTGGTTCATCTGTCAGTCTGATGTGTGGCCTTGAGCTGTGGGTAATGATCAAAAGAACAAGGTTGGGAGTTCAAGCGGATGAAATGACGTCTTCCTGGGGTTACCGACATGGAGTGTAGCTTGGAGATCTGGAGGTTTACGTCAAAGGGTTAATATCTACCAGCTGACTTGGGAACATCTCGGGATCCTGCAGAAAATACTAGAATCCATGTCCTTGGAAAAGCATGTCTGGTCTGACCTGCTCGGCCTGCTGCTACCACAATCCTGACCAGGAAAAGAGATGGGAAGATGATTGTGGTGGTAACGCGCGTTTAGGTGCACATGTCTATGTTTCCTGCAGGGAACTGCTGTCATCCCATTGTTGACATCTGTACTAAGAGATGAGAGTGAATGGGAGAGTCCCAATACCTTCAACCCCGGCCACTTCCTGGATGATCAGGGTCGGTTCATAAAGAGGGATGCCTTCATGCCCTTCTCTGCAGGTACAGTGCAGGTTGTGTTTGGTACGAGCTCTGTTCAGTTCTTTGTTAGCTGCCTGAAAACAAACTCATAGCTGTCCCTCACGTATCTTACAAAATTTTTTCACAAATCTCCAGGACGCCGAGTATGCCTGGGAGAGAGTCTGGCCAGGATGGAGATTTTCCTCTTCTTCACCTCGCTCCTGCAGAAGTTCAAGTTCACTCCACCTCCTGGGCTGTCTGAATCTGACCTGGACCTCACTCCAGCTGTTGGGTTGATCTACAACCCGCCTACACATAAACTGTGTGCTGTAAGCCGGGCTTGAAGCTCCTGAACTCTGATGGTTTCATGTAGTAAGATATCATCCTCCACATGGCTTGAGTAATTACAGCAAATAAAATGTGAAAAAATAATAGATTGTATGTGTCATTGCATGTGTTATAGAACAAGAACAAAAACTGAAATCCACAATATGTTTGCACAGTATTTACTGTATAAAGAACATTTCACCACATAAATGAATACATATTGTATTATATTAATGATGTCAGAGTATTCTGCTACTTGGTTGTTACAGTTTTCCTCTATATGGTACGATCTGTGCTGGGTATTGATGGTCCTTACGGGACAGTCGTCCTTTGGGTACAGGTGGGGGTACACATGTTCAGGTGCGTGCCAGTACTGCAGAAGATCCTACATTCTAGGATTATTGACCTCAGCCAGATACCTCTGGATCTCAGCTGTTGCATCTTCCTTGGTATTTGAATTATTCCTGCCCTCAACAACTGTGGTGTTAAGTAAGTGCCACAGATCACTATCTAAGATATATAAAAAGACATCATTGTTGGTGACTGGAAATCACTTGTGTCCTGACTGAACAGCCAAGTAGTAACACATAGAGAAATAAATTGCCTGAGCTGGTAACAGATCCTGAAGCTTCAGCTGCGATTCCCAGTGACACTTGAGGATCTGATGGGTCGAAGGTTGATGGTGCGAGACCTGGAGTCATCATCAGTGCAGCACATTGAGTCTGAAGCCATCTTACACTCTCATTGGCTTTAGACGGTCTATAGAAATCAGGAGAATCATGATCTGTGGGTCCAGCAAGGTTGTCATCACACACAGTCAAATTCCTACATCAGTGCTCTGCTATCTCATGTTCAATAAACTAAATTAACCACAGGTGGACTCCAGACAAGTTGTAGAAACATCTCAAAGATGCTTAGATATGGGTTGCACCTGAACAAAATTTTAAGTGTTATAGCAAAGGGTCTGTGTACTTATGACAATGTAGTGTTTAATTCTTCCCCTTCAGTAAATTGCAGATTTTTTAAATCCTTTTTTTGCCTTGTTTTATGGAGTTTTGGTATGAGGGGAAAATGAATACAGGCATAACACTGCAACAAAAATGTGAAATGGTCTGAATGCACTGTCTGTGCCATCTAACTCTAAGAAAAAAAGAGCACTGTACTGCAAAGCGTTTCTGCAGGATGCATAATTTTATATGAAAAAAAGCTTTAATTTACACCAGTGATGCTTAACTTGAACCTTGCTCAGATAATCTGACACTGAATATGTGCAATATGTCAATAAGTAGCTGGTGCAAACTATATGATGACAGCTTGACATATGTACACAGCTCTCACACAGAGCAGGTACACAGCGTTCATATAGCCGTTCATGATGGATATTATACAGATGTTTTTGTTTACTTGCGGTCTGGGGCTGTCTGAGGGCAACTGAATGCAGATCTTCATTGGTTCTTCTCACAGGTTTAACTTGTTTTGGTCCTTTGACACAAACGATGAAAAGGAGAGAGTTACCACTGTGTTATACCTTCACAAGGACCAGAGCATTTGTATATAGCAATTAAAATATATTATTTGATTTCAAAGATAATGGGAAACCCCAAAAACAAGGTTCAGCTACATGGAAATGGGAGTACAAACAAGCTGGGACAAGGTGATATCTGAAAAGCCTTGAACAGGGCTGGGGGTCTGGAATGAGGTAAATGGGAGAAAAGATTTTAGCTATTATTCCTTATGCTCTTTCCAAATTATTTAGAAATACAGACAAATAAGTGGATGTTTACTTCAAAATTCTAAGATGAACTTTTAGTGTGTGTTGTACTGTTTCTTAATTGAACTTGCAACAATATAAATTAAAACTAAATGCATTCCTAAACAAAATTTACCTTGTAGTGGAATGGGTTCAGAATTTTTTGTTAAAATAAAATGGCTCTGCAAAAATAATAATAATAATAGTGTATTCAATGTATTTGGTTATAAGAACACTTTCTTCATTGTACATATGAAAGTATGTGCTCTTTCACCCGAGGAATAAAACAGACATAGTAAAAAAAACATAAAAACATAGAATAAGATAAAGCAGTTAATATTTCAGGTATTTATGCACAGTATGTACAGAGGGAGTGAAAAGATTAATGTATCCTGTGTTGTCATTGGTTGATGTAATGAAGGGGCTGGACTGGACTGGAAAAGCTCTCTAATATAAACCACTGCTTTACTCTTTACTGCTTTAGCCTTTTACTCCTCGTACAGAGAGGTTAACCCCTAACAGATGTGCTTTGTTCCTCCAAATTACAACTCATATAGTTTTTGAGGACTGAGGTGAGGGAACTATGGCTGTAGTACAGGAACTTTTCCAGATTCCCAGTTTGGTCACCCTGCTTGTTTCTGTACTGGTGCTTTTGATCCTGTATCTGCTGATCAACACACAAAACCGAGGCAAGGAGCCTCCAGGACCCAGACCTTTGCCTCTTCTAGGAAACCTACTGCAGCTGGATCTCAAGAGGCTCGATCTGAGCCTCTTCCAGGTAAAATACATTATTTATCGATATTTGTACTATAGTTGATCACTTTCAAGTTTTTGGTTAAATAGTGAAATATTTAATTAATCAGGATTTATTTTGAAAAGCCAAATACCTTAAATAAATAGCTAATAATGTGCATTGTACATTGGTCCATACTCATCCCATAGAGCGCAGCTCCAAAGTAGCGAAGGGGCTCTGTGTCATGCCGGGGAGGGGGGGGGGGGGTCTGATAGGTCTCAGCATGTAGATATGGGGTATGTGGTCTTTGACCTGAGGCATTCCGGAATGCACCTAAATTGACATTCTGCTTTTGTACGTATGAGGACTTCTGTTCTTTGACCTGAGGAATCCCAGAATGCACCTTAATCGACATTCTGCTTTTGTACATATGAGGACTTGTGCTCTTTGGCCTGAGGAATCCCAGAATGCACCTCTACATGTAATGGCATATTCTCTTTTTGTCTGATTTTCTCCAGCTATCTCTGAAGTATGGACCTGTGTACACCATTCACTTTGGGCCACAGAAAACTGTGGTTCTTGCAGGCTATAAGGCAGTGAAAGAAGCTCTCATCAATTTTGCTGAAGAATTTGGGGACCGAGACATGGCACCTATATTCAAGGATATTACAAAAGGGCACGGTATGCAAATGATTCTCTAACTGCTCATAACTGGCTTCCTGGGGTCATTTAAAGGGGTCATATTGCAAATTGCAGCCTCTCTTCCCAGACTTGGCTAGGAATTTCACTGCATTTTGTAATGACTGTAATTGTTTTAGCGACAAATAAAACTGTTAACTTAATAACAGTAGTTTTTGCAGGATGAAATTCAGGTGTCTCTCGTGCCTTTAAATCTTTTATTTCAGGTTTTTACATCATTTTCGTTGCTAATTCAGAGCTGTGATGAGCTGTGGCTGGAATCCCAATCAGTGCCCATTGATCACACAGACATTTACAGTAATGCTGTGGTTTCCACACGTATAGCAGATCACCGTGACCTGACTGACATACATTCCACCCACACAGGCATCGTGTTTGCCAATGGAGACTCATGGAAGGAGATGAGGCGCTTTGCACTATCAACCCTTCGTGACTTTGGGATGGGTAAACGAGGGATTGAGGAGAAAATTATTGAGGAGATCCACTACATGACAGAGGTGTTTGCAAACGTCAAAGGTTAGATGTTACAACATTTACAAAAAATGCTAAATTCATATATTTAATTCACTGCATGAGTATTCAATAGTAATGTACATATTTAGATATTATGACTGAATGCTGAATATCACATCAATCCTGTGCTAGATAAGTGGAACAGAAGATGGATTATATGGATCTGTGCAATGTTTGAAAAGGGATCAATTGATTCAGTTATTCATCTGTGTAAAAAGACAACTAAAACAAGTGACATGCAAAACATCCAAAAATTATTGTTTAATGTTTAGTCATGATTAGTCCTGTTACCTGGACAGTTCATAGTGAATACTTGGTCCGGGTTTAGCCATTGCTGCATTGTACACTTGTAGTCATGATGCTTTTCAATGACATGGATGGGTCTGTCACAGACCTCGTGTATGAAATCTAATAAACATTTTTAACCAGTAAACACTGAGTCTTAATCATGACAAGTAGATCACCTCTGTATAATTGACATGTACAGTCCAAGTACTAGCTGTGTGTCAATGACGGTTCAACCCAGATCAATGATAAAGTGATGCAAATGTTTAGAAGTTACTACTTAAATGTTCGATATACTATCAATTTCTGCAGCTTTCAAGCACTGTTTCAATAACCTTTCAGTCCTTGATTATAATGATTTCTAGTTGTTACATAAATATTCTTATCTTTCATGCTTTCCTTATTCCTGCTTTCAGGCAAACCATTTGACACCAGTGAAGCACTGAATCACTCAGTCTCCAACATCATTTCTTCCATTGTCTACGGGAACAGGTTTGAATATGACGACCCAGAGTTCCAGAAGATGGTCTATCTGGCAAAGAAACTTAACAACCTCATTGGGGCACCTGGCATTAATGTACTTTTTACTTTTTCTTTGTATTTGAATTCAGTTCTGTGGTCAGTGGGGTGTGAGAGTCCAGTGGTGCAGAGATCTTCACACAATAAAATCAACCAGTATAAACAAAATATAAAAATTTAAATTAATTAATTAGAGGGCTTAAAATATGACATTGTTAATATCATATATTAATATTTCTTATGCTTCTGGTGGCAGCTGTACAACATCTTTCCAAGGTTGCGCCCTTGGCTGAAGGTATGGACCACCCTGATGAACACTATGGAGGAGAACAATGAGCAGCAGAGAGGACTTATAAGGAAACTCCAGGAAACTCTGAACGCTGAGGACAAGAGAGGCTTTATAGATGCCTTCCTTCTCCGACAGCAGGAAGTCAAGGTACCTCAGTCTTTGCACATGTCATACATGGCTTCCATTTCTGATATGGAGCCTTTGTATTCGTTAATCAACCTTCTTCTGTCATCTCTAACAGAAGTCTGGGGAGCAAGTTTCTCAGTATTATCATGAGAAGAACCTTCTGTACAACGTAACCAACCTTTATGCAGCTGGAACAGACACCACTGCGACCACACTGTGTTGGGGGCTGCTGTTTATGGCCAAATACCCCAATATCCAAGGTGAGGAAAGATTAATATACACACAGGCCTGTAACTCAACACCCCCATACACTGTAGCCTGTCAGTTATGTAATGCTGATCTATGTAATTTAGAGATTTAACACGCAGAAAGGCACGTTAATCCTTAATACAGGGATACTGGTTGTTCCCCATCCATCGTTAGACCGTGTACAGGAGGAGCTGGACAGGGTCATTGGGGGTCGGCAGACTCGAGTGGAGGACAGGAAGAACCTGCCGTATACAGACGCTGTGGTCCATGAGATACTGAGGATGGCCAACATAGTTCCTCTGAATCTCCCACATGTCACAAGCTGTGACGTGGTCTTCCAGGGATACCACATCAGGAAGGTAAGCCCAGCTTTTGCTTTGTCATGGGGCAGTTTTCACCTTGAGTATAGGTACGTGTGTCTAGTGTTGGTTCCAATATTGTGGAGATAAACTCAGATCATCTAAACTAAATTCTCTTATTAAAAAACCATAACCGGTCGTTTGAAATAGTACCGATGCCCAGAAAGGCCACTGCAAGGGCAGTCAAAGAAGTGAAAGCTTGTGCATTGGAGTTTAGAGACACCATGGACAGAATGAGGTGCCTCCAGAGATGTTTTGGTTAAACCATTCAGCACACTTCAGGAGAGGGAGGAGGGACATTGCTCTGACTGGGGATTTAACAATGGAAAGATCACTTTGAGGAGCTACGTATCCCAGGATTGTGCTCCCAATAGGAGGCAGTGCAGGTAACTTGTGGTTTATCTGTCAGTCTGATGTGTGGTCTTGAGCTGTGGGTAATGATCAAAAGAACAAGGTTGGGAGTTCAAGCGGATGAAATGACGTCTTCCTGGGGTTACCGACATGGAGTGTAGCTTGGAGATCTGGAGGTTTACGTCAAAGAGTTAATATCTACCAACTGACTTGGGAACATCTCGGGATCCTGCAGAAAATACTAGAATCCATGTCCTTGGAAAAGCATGTCCGGTCTGACCTGCTCGGCCTGCTGCTACCACAACCCTGACCAGGAAAAGAGATGGGAAGATGATTGTGGTGGTAACGCGTGTTTAGGTGCACATGTCTATGTTTCCTGCAGGGAACTGCTGTCATCCCATTGTTGACATCTGTACTAAGAGATGAGAGTGAATGGGAGAGTCCCAATACCTTCAACCCCGGCCACTTCCTGGATGATCAGGGTCGGTTCATAAAGAGGGATGCCTTCATGCCCTTCTCTGCAGGTACAGTGCAGGTTGTGTTTGGTACAAGCTCTGTTCTGTTCTTTTGTTAGCTGCCTGAAAACAAACTCATAGCTGTCCCTCACGTATCTTACGAAATTTTTTCACATATCTCCAGGACGCCGAATATGCCTGGGAGAGAGTCTGGCCAGGATGGAGATCTTCCTCTTCTTCACCTCGCTCCTGCTGAAGTTCAGGTTCACTCCACCTCCTGGGCTGTCTGAATCTGATCTGGACCTCACTCCAACTGATGGGTTGGTCGTCAGCCCCCCCGCCCATAAACTGTGTGCTGTAAGCCGGGCTTGAAGCTCCTGAACTTTGATAGTTTTATGTAGTAAGATATCATCCTCCACATGGCTTGAGTAATTACAGCAAATAAAATGTGAAAAAATAATAGATTGTATGTGTCATTCATTGCATGTGTTATAGAACAAGAACAAAAACTGAAATCCACAATATGTTTGCACAGTATTTACTGTATAAAGAACATTTCACCACATAAATGAATACATATTGTATTATATTATTGATGTCAGAGTATTCTGCTACTTGGTTGTTTGTTACAATTTTCCTCTATATGGTACGATCTGTGCTGGGTATTGACGGTCCTTACGGGACAGTCGTCCTTTGGGTACAGGTGGTGGTACACATGTTCAGGTGCGTGCCAGTACTGCAGAGGATCCTACATTCTAGGATTATTGATCTCAGCCAGATACCTCTGGATCTCAGCTGTTGCATCTTCCTTGGTATTTGAATTATTCCTGCCCTCAACAACTGTGGTGTTAAGTAAGTGTTTCTGGAATGGGTCTGGAATGAGGTAAATGGGAGAAAAGATTTTAGCTATTATTCCTTATGCTCTTTCCAAATTATTTAGAAATACAGACAAATAAGTGGATGTTTACTTCAAAATTCTAAGATGAACTTTTAGTGTGTGTTGTACTGTTTCTTAATTGAACTTGCAACAATATAAATTAAACACTAAATGCATTCCTAAACAAAATTTACCTTGTAGTGGAATGGGTTCAGAATTTTTTGTTAAAATAAAATGGCTCTGCAAAATTAATAATAATAGTGTATTCAATGTATTTGGTTATAAGAACACTTTCTTCATTGTACATATGAAAGTATGTGCTCTTTCACCCGAGGAATAAAACAGACATAGTAAAAAAACATAAAAACATAGAATAAGATAAAGCAGTTAATATTTCAGGGATTTATGCACAGTGTGACGCCTGGGCAATAAGGGAAGCAGGGATCCAGAAATGCGAACAACCCGAAGGTTTATTGGCAGCACGTAGATGGAGGTAATAGAGGGGCGAGACAAAGAGAATAGTCGTAGAGCGTTAGCTGGGGTCCGATACCGAAAGATCTGTCCGACGACTAAACACGGGACACGAAGACAAAGGGAGAAGGGGACAGGAGTAGCCGGTCTCAGCAGGGAAGGTTGTTCAGGTTCGGGAGCGGGTCTGGGGAGAGGAAGAGGACAAGGCAAGGTAAGTACACGAGGCAGACGGAGCAGGGAGGAAGCAAGGGGTAAACACAATACAAGAGATCGCTTGGTAAGGCACGTTTGCATGGCTCAATACTTCGCACTGAGCTGCCTGAGTCTCCTGCTTAAGAATGTCCTGTCATTAGCGACATGCGGAAACACCCGCCGGGCTCCACCTATGTAGGCGGGGCTACCGTGGAGTCCGCGGCAGGTCTGGTCTGCCCGGGCGTGACACACAGTATGTACAGAGGGCGTGAAAAGATTAATGTATCCTGTGTTGTCATTGGTTGATGTAATGAAGGGGCTGGACTGGACTGGAAAAGCTCTCTAATATAAACCACTGCTTTACTCTTTACTGCTTTAGCCTTTTACTCCTCGTACAGAGAGGTTAACCCCTAACAGATGTGCTTTGTTCCTCCAAATTACAACTAAAATGGTTTTTGAGGATTGAGATGAGGGAACTATGGCTGTAGTACAGGAACTTTTCCAGATTCCCAGTTTGGTCACCCTGCTTGTTTCTGTACTGGTGCTTCTGATCCTGTACCTGCTGATCAACACACAAAACCGAGGCAAGGAGCCTCCAGGACCCAGACCTTTGCCTCTTCTAGGAAACCTACTGCAGCTGGATCTCAAGAGGCTCGATCTGAGCCTCTTCCAGGTAAAATACATTATTTATCGATATTTGTACTATAGTTGATCACTTTCAAGTTTTTGGATAAATAGCGAAATATTTAATTAATCAGGATTTATTTTGAAAAGCCAAACACCTTAAATAAATAGCTAATAAGGTGCATTGTACATTGGTCCATACTCATCCCATAGAGCGCAGCTCCAAAGCAGCAAAGGGGCTCTGTGTCATGCCGGGGAGGGGGGGGGCTGATAGGTCTCAGCATGTAGATATGGGGTATGTGGTCTTTGACCTGAGGCATTCCGGAATGCACCTAAATTGACATTCTGCTTTTGTACGTATGAGGACTTGTGTTCTTTGACCTGAGGAATCCCAGAATGCACCTAAATTGACATTCTGCTTTTGTACATATGAGGACTTGTGCTCTTTGACCTGAGGAATCCCAGAATGCACCTCTACATGTAATGGCATATTCTCTTTTTGTCTGATTTTCTCCAGCTATCTCTGAAGTATGGGCCTGTGTCCACCATTCACCTTGGCCCAAAGAAAACTGTGGTTCTTGCAGGCTATAAGGCAGTGAAAGAAGCTCTCATCAATTTTGCTGAAGAATTTGGGGACCGAGACATAAAGCCTATATTCAAGGATATTACAAAAGGGCACGGTATGCAAATGATTCTCTAACTGCTCGTAACTGGCTTCCTGGGGTCATTTAAGGGGTCATATTGAAAATTGCAGCCCCTCTTCCCAGACTTGGCTAGGAATTTCACTGCATTTTGTAATGACTGTAATTGTTTTAGCGACAAATAAAACTTCTAACTTAATAACAGCAGTTTTTGCAGGATGAAATTCAGGTGTCTCTCGTGCCTTTAACTCTTTTATTTCAGGTTTTTACATCATTTTCGTTGCTAATTCAGAGCTGTGATGAGCTGTGGCTGGAATCCCAATCAGTGCCCATTGATCACACAGACATTTACAGTAATGCTGTGGTTTCCACACGTATAGCAGATCACCGTGACCTGACTGACATACATTCCACCCGCACAGGCATCGAGTTTGGCAATGGAGACTCATGGAAGGAGATGAGGCGCTTTGCACTATCAACCCTTCGTGACTTTGGGATGGGAAAACGAGGGATTGAGGAGAAAATTATTGAGGAGATCCACTACATGACAGAGGTGTTTGCAAACGTCAAAGGTTAGATATTACAACATTTACAAAAATGTCCAAGTTATATACTTAATTCACTACTTGAGTATTCAGTATCATACTACGGGACCGTTGAATGCTTGAATCTGATTGGCTGACGAACGTTCTGAGGTGTGCAATTATTTTCAGGGAAACGCACGGCGAACGTAGTTCCAGGCAGCTCTCTTGACCGCATTACAGTTCCATATCACTTCGCATAGTTAACTGTAATAATATTGCAATAAATAGAAAAATGCAACAAACGAATAAATAATTAAATGAATAAATATACATGCACAAGCTTTTCTGTCTCATTACTGCAATCACACGTCCTTGCACACGCACACTACGGTTACACACTCACACAAAATCGTGTTGTCAGCGCTGCCCTGACGATTTTATCAGTTAGCCTGGTGTAGCAACTTAAAGGCTACACATGACATTTCTCACTAGCGAGGTAATAACAGCGCTGCATCTTAAAGCAGACTTACAGTTTAGAGACGGTGCTTCAGAATACTGCTGAGGGACACACAAAGGTAGCCTAATTCATACAAGATCTCTCTCCCTCTCTGTTTCTCTTTCTCTGTGTCTCTGTCTCTCTCGCTCTCTTTCTAATAACTTCATTATTAACTGCATTAGTCTGCTATCAACGGCTCAAGCCTCCATTGCCAGCTTTAAAATGACGTTTTGGAACTAGCAAAAGAGTCGTTGGATGAGATGCGGAAGAAATAATCCTACTGACAATAGCGATTTAAGTAGAAAAACCGAACGAATCCCTTGAAATATATCATCTGATCGATGTCTTGAGGTGTGGCAACCATAGTATAAGTGGAATAATTGACTCCGGACCGGTGAATTATTAAAAAATAATGCACACCCGAGGTGGTGATGCGGCCACGACGCGAAGTCGTCAATTATTCCTTACTTAATGTATGCATGTACAGTATATATTATGACTGTGGATACTGACTACCACTTCAACTGTGCAATGTTTGAAAAGGGATCCATTGAGTCAGAGGTGTTTATTTGTGTACAAAGACAACAAAAACAACCAAACATCCAAAAATAATTATTTGACCACTTATTATTGATCAGTCGTCTTGCTGTTACTTGGACAGTTCATAGTGAATACTTGGTCCGGGTTTAGCCATTGCTGCATTGTACACTTGTAGTCATGATGCTTTTCAGTGACATGGATGGGTCTGTCACAGACCTTGTGTATGAAATCTAATAAACATTTTTAACCAGTAAACACTGAGTCTTAATCATGACAAGTAGATCACCTCTGTATAATTGACATGTACAGTCCAAGTACAAGCTGTGTGTCAATGACGGTTCAACCCAGATCAATGATAAAGTGATGCAAATGTTTAGAAGTTACTACTTAAATGTTCGATATACTATCAATTTCTGCAGCTTTCAAGCACTGTTTCAATAACCTTTCAGTCCTTGATTATAATGATTTCCAGTTGTTACATAAATATTCTTACCTTTCATGCTTTCCTTATTCCTGCTTTCAGGCAAACCATTTGACACCAGTGAAGCACTGAATCACTCAGTCTCCAACATCATTTCTTCCATTGTCTACGGCAACAGGTTTGAATATGACGACCCAGAGTTCCAGAAGATGGTCTATCTGGCAAAGAAACTTAACAACCTCATTGGGGCACCTGGCATTAATGTACTTTTTACTTTTTCTTTGTATTTGAATTCAGTTCTGTGGTCAGTGGGGTGTGAGAGTCCAGTGGTGCAGAGATCTTCACACAATAAAATCAACCAGTATAAACAAAATATAAAAATTTAAATTAATTAATTAGAGGGCTTAAAATATGACATTGTTAATATCATATATTAATATTTCTTATGCTTCTGGTGGCAGCTGTACAACATCTTTCCAAGGTTGCGCCCTTGGCTGAAGGTATGGACCACCCTGATGAACACTATGGAGGAGAACAATGAGCAGCAGAGAGGACTTATAAGGAAACTCCAGGAAACTCTGAACGCTGAGGACAAGAGAGGCTTTGTAGATGCCTTCCTTCTCCGACAGCAGGAAGTCAAGGTACCTCAGTCTTTGCACATGTCATACATGGCTTCCATTTCTGATATGGAGCCTTTGTATTCGTTAATCAACCTTCTTCTGTCATCTCTAACAGAAGTCTGGGGAGCAAGTTTCTCAGTACTATCATGAGAAGAACCTTCTCTACACCGTAACCAACCTTTATGCAGCTGGAACTGACACCACTGCGGCCACACTGTGTTGGGGGCTGCTGTTTATGGCCAAATACCCCAATATCCAAGGTGAGGAAAGATTAATATACACACAGGTCTGTAACTCAACACCCCCATACACTGTAGCCTGTCAGTTATGTAATGCTGATCTTTGTAATTTAGAGATTTAACACGCAGACAGGCACGTTAATCCTTAATACAGGGGTACTGGTTGTTCCCCATCCATCGTTAGACCGTGTACAGGAGGAGCTGGACAGGGTCATTGGGGGTCGGCAGACTCGAGTGGAGGACAGGAAGAACCTGCCGTATACAGACGCTGTGATCCATGAGATACTGAGGATGGCCAACATAGTTCCTCTGAATCTCCCACATGTCACAAGCTGTGACGTGGTCTTCCAGGGATACCACATCCGGAAGGTAAGCCCAGCTTTTGCTTTGTCATGGGGCAGTTTTCACCTTGAGTATAGGTACTTGTGTCTAGTGTTGCTTCCAATATTGTGGAGATAAACTCAGATCATCTAAACTAAATTCTCCTTTTAAAAAAACGGTCGTTTGAAATAGTACCGGTGCCCAGAAAGGCCACTGCAAGGGCAGTCACAGAAGCGAAAGCTTGTGCATTGGAGTTTAGAGACACCATGGACAGAATGAGGTGCCTCCAGAGATGTTTTGGTTAAACCATTCAGCACACTTCAGGAGAGGGAGGGGGGACATTGCTCTGACTGGGGATTTAACAATGGAAAGATCACTTTGAGGAGCTACGTAACCCAGGATTGTGCTCCCAATAGGAGGCAGTGCAGGTAACTTGTGGGTTATCTGTCAGTCTGATGTGTGGCCTTGAGCTGTGGGTAATGATCAAAAGAACAAGGTTGGGAGTTCAAGTGGATGAAATAACGTCTTCCTGGGGTTACCGACATGGAGTGTAGCTTTGTGATCTGGAGGTTTACGTCACAGAGTTAATATCTACCAGCTGACTTGCGAACATCTCGGGATCCTGCCGAAAATACTAGAATCCATGTCCTTGGAAAAGCATGTCTGGTCTGACCTGCTCGGCCTGCTGCTACCACAACCCTGACCAGGAAAAGAGATGGGAAGAAGATTGTTGTGGTAACGCGCGTTTAGGTGCACATGTCTATGTTTCCTGCAGGGAACTGCTGTCATCCCATTGTTGACATCTGTACTAAGAGATGAGAGTGAATGGGAGAGTCCCAATACCTTCAACCCCGGCCACTTCCTGGATGATCAGGGTCGATTCATAAAGAGGGATGCCTTCATGCCCTTCTCTGCAGGTACAGTGCAGGTTGTGTTTGGTACGAGCTCTGTTCTGTTCTTTGTTAGCTGCCTGAAAACAAACTCATAGCTGTCCCTCACGTATCTTACAAAATATTGTCACATCTAATCTCCAGGACGCCGAGTATGCCTGGGAGAGAGTCTGGCCAGGATGGAGATCTTCCTCTTCTTCACCTCACTCCTGCTGAAGTTCAGGTTCACTCCACCTCCTGGGCTGTCTGAATCTGATCTGGACCTCACTCCAACTGATGGGTTGGTCGTCAGCCCCCCCGCCCATAAACTGTGTGCTGTAAGCCGGGCTTGAAGCTCCTGAACTTTGATGGTTTTATGTAGTAAGATATCATCCTCCACATGGCTTGAGTAATTACAGCAAATAAAATGTGAAAAAGTAATAGATTGTATGTGTCATTGCATGTGTTATAGAACAAGAACAAAAACTGAAATCCACAATATGTTTGCACAGTATTTACTGTATAAAGAACATTTCACCATATAAATGAATACATATTGTATTATATTAATGATGTCAGAGTATTCTGCTACTTGGTTGTTTGTTACAGTTTTCCTCTATATGGTATGATCTGTGCTGGGTATTGATGGTCCTTACGGGACAGTCGTCCTTTGGGTACAGGTGGGGGTACACATGTTCAGGTGCGTGCCAGTACTGCAGAAGATCCTACATTCTAGGATTATTGACCTCAGCCAGATACCTCTGGATCTCAGCTGTTGCATCTTCCTTGGTATTTGAATTATTCCTGCCCTCAACAACTGTGGTGTTAAGTAAGTGCCACAGATCACTGTCTAAGATATATAAAAAGACATCATTGTTGGTGACTGGAAATCACTTGTGTCCTGACTGAACAGCCAAGTAGTAACACATAGAGAAATAAATTGCCTGAGCTGGTAACAGATCCTGAAGCTTCAGCTGCGATTCCCAGTGACACTTGAGGATCTGATGGGTCGAAGGTTGATGGTGCGAGACCTGGAGTCATCATCAGTGCAGCACATTGAGTCTGAAGCCATCTTACACTCTCATTGGCTTTAGATGGTCTACAGAAAACAGGAGAATCATGATCTGTGGGTCCAGCAAAGTTGTCATCACACATAGTCATTCCAAGTTGAAGAAATGATCTCTGAGGTGTCTGGTTTCGCTTTCATTCAGCTGTTTTGTCATTTATTTTGTCAGGTTTGCAGCCTGACATTGTAATTCATGATGCAACATTTTCACAAAAGGAATTACTTAAGAGGCAGACACTCTTTTGTCCTCTAATAGCTCTAATGTGGCTTCATGGAATGATGCGAGCACAAATATGGTAAGTGACCTCATACTCTGCGCAAAGAAGTGTTTGATCTGTTTTTAATGAGGTCAAAGATGCACTGGGTCTCTCTGCTCACTCCTCTTGGCAAGTGTATGAAATGTGCTGTTTCAGCCAATTGAATGATTAACTATGTAGCTGATCTTGCCATTTGTTTAAAAATATGGGCCAGCTTCTCCTTAGCAGTGGTGCTTCATGTAAAGTATGTTACAATTTGCCATGTTTTAGTTCATATGTCATTAAGTTCTGAATTCTGGTCTAAGGATTTTTAATTATTAAATTTAGTGAATGGGTGATGCAAAGTGCCTGTCTGACATGGAGCAGTCTAGCACAGGCTAGAAACTCAGCCTGACTTTGCACTTCATTGCCAAGATCTGTGCCTGTTGTGCTTAAGGCCAGAGGGCCTCGAATTTGGGAGTGGAGTGAGCAGCTCTCCTTGCTGCTTCTTGCTAAGGTATGTACCCAGTACTGCAGATTGGGACCAGAAGAACAACAAAATTGTCCAAATAAGTTTATGGGATTTAATTCTTAAAACTGCGCTCTTCACAAAAGTATTAAAGACTATTATTATCCGATTTCATTTATTGTGGGACGCCTCAAAAACAAGCTGCAGCCACATGGAAATGGGAATATAAATTCTTTTCTAACAAGTTGGGAAAAGCTGATATCTGAAAAGCCTCGAACAGGGAAGAGGGTCTGGGATGAGATGAATTGTTAGTAGAACATATTTTAGTTTAAAACATTGTAAAATTACTCCTTATTTCCTGCCTAAATTATTTACTATTATTTAAATAATAATTACATTAAAAACAAAATTATTTATTTAATAATACAGATATCTGCATGTTCAGTTTTAAAATTAACTTTTTGTGTGTTGTTTTTATTTGTAAATGTAAAAATATGAACTAAACGCTTTGCTAAACACTAAATGCATTACTAAGCACATTTTAAATCGTAACAGTAAGTAAATCATAATTTATTTGTCAAAGTACAATAGCTTTGCAATAAAAAATTAACAAAAGTATTCAAAATATGTAGATATGAGACTGTACCTGTCACGATCGGTCAGGTGCAGACAGGCGATCGTGCTTGCAGGCGGGCAAGGACAGGCAGACAAGCAGAACTCGGGGCAAAGTACGGGGTTTATTCGGGCTTCGGGGAGCCGGGAACATTGGACGCAGACTGACATCAATGACGGACAAAGGACTCGGGTAAGACACAGACTGAAATACACAGGACTGATTGAAAATAAGCAGACACAGCTGGGTACAATCCGGGAAACACACGTGGGTAAGCAGGGGGCGTGGCACACAGGAGGAGCCGACGAACAGGGCATGACAGTACCTTTTGAGAAAAGGAGAAAGGTGATTAAAAAAAAGAAGAAATAGTGTTTCCTGTGTTGTCATTGGCTGATCCAATGAAGGGGCGGAGCTATGAAGCACTCTCTTGCATAAACCTCTGCTTTAACAACTCAAATGGTTTTTGAGGACTGAGAGGAGGGAACTATGGCTGTAGTACAGGAACTTTTCCAGATTCCCAGTTTGGTCACCCTGCTTGTTTCTGTACTGATGCTTTTGATCCTGTATCTGCTGATCAACACACAAAACCGAGGCAAGGAGCCTCCAGGACCCAGACCTTTGCCTCTTCTAGGAAACCTACTGCAGCTGGATCTCAAGAGGCTCGATCTGAGCCTCTTCCAGGTAAAATACATTACTTATCGATATTTGTACTATAGTTGATCACTTTCAAGTTTTTGGTTAAATAGCGAAAAATTTAATTAATCAGGATTTGTTTTGAAAAGCCAAACACCTTAAATAAATAGCTAATAGGTGCATTGTACATTGGTCCATACTCATCCCATAGAGCGCAGCTCCAAAGTAGCGAAGGGGCTCTGTGTCATGCCGGGGAGGGGGGGGGCTGATAGGTCTCAGCATGTAGATATGGGGTATGTGGTCTTTGACCTGAGGCATTCCGGAATGCACCTAAATTGACATTCTGCTTTTGTACGTATGAGGACTTGTGTTCTTTGACCTGAGGAATCCCAGAATGCACCTCTACATGTAATGGCATATTCTCTTTTTGTCTGATTTTCTCCAGCTATCTCTGAAGTATGGGCCTGTGTCCACCATTCACTTTGGCCCAAAGAAAACTGTGGTTCTTGCAGGCTATAAGGCAGTGAAAGAAGCTCTCATCAATTTTGCTGAAGAATTTGGGGACCGAGACATGGCGCCTATATTCAATGATTTTTCAAAAGGGCACGGTATGCAAATGATTCTCTAACTGGCTTCCTGAGGTCATTTAAGGGGTCATATTGCAAATTGCAGCCCCTCTTCCCAGACTTGGCTACAAATTTCACTGCATTTTATAATGACTATAATTGTTTTAGCAACAAATAAAACTTGTAACTTAATAACAGCAGTTTTTGCAGGATGAAATTCACGTGTCTCTCGTGCCTTTAAATCTTTTATTTCAGGTTTTTACATCATTTTCGTTGCTAATTCAGAGCTGTGATGAGCTGTGGCTGGAATCCCAATCAGTGCCCATTGATCACACAGACATTTACAGTAATGCTGTAGTTTCCACACGTATAGCAGATCACCGTGACCTGACTGACATACATTCCACCCGCACAGGCATCGTGTTTGCCAATGGAGACTCATGGAAGGAGATGAGGCGCTTTGCACTATCAACCCTTCGTGACTTTGGGATGGGAAAACGAGGGGTTGAGGAGAAAATTATTGAGGAGATCCACTACATGACAGAGGTGTTTGCAAATGTCAAAGGTTAGATGTTACAACATTTACAAAAAATGCTAAATTTATATATTTAATTCACTGCATGAGTATTCAATAGTAATGTACATATTTAGATATAATGACTGAATGCTGAATATCACATCAATCCTGTGCTAGATAAGTGGAACAGAAGATGGATTATATGGATCTGTGCAATGTTTGAAAAGGGATCGATTGATTCAGAGTTATTCATCTGTGTAAAAAGACAACTAAAACAAGTGACGTGCAAAACATCCAAAATTTATTATTTAATGTTTAATCATGATTAGTCCTGTTACCTGGACAGTTCATAGTGAATACTTGGTCCGGGTTTAGCCATTGCTGCATTGTACACTTGTAGTCATGATGCTTTTCAGTGACATGGAAGGGTCTGTCACAGACCTTGTGTATGAAGTCTAATAAACATTTTTAACCAGTAAACACTGAGTCTTAATCATGACAAGTAGATCACCTCTGTATAATTGACATCTACAGTTCAAGTACAAGCTGTGTGTCAATGACGGTTCACCCCAGATCAATGATAGAGTGATGCAAATATTTACAATTTACTACTTAAATGTTGGATATACTATCAATTTCTGCAGCTTTTAAGCACTGCTTCAATAACCCTTCAGTCCTTGTTGATTTTACATTGATTGTAATGTTTTCCAGTTGCTACATAAATGTTCTTCCCTTTCATGCTTTCCTTATTCCTGCTTTCAGGCAAACCATTTGACACCAATGAAGCATTGAATCACTCAGTCTCCAACATCATTTCTTCAATTGTCTATGGCAACAGGTTTGAATATGACGACCCAGAGTTCCAGAAGATGGTCTATCTGGCAAAGAAACGTAACAACCTCATCGGGGCACCTGGCATTAATGTACTTTTTACTTTTTCTTTGTATTTGAATTCAGTTCTGTGGTCAGTGGGGTGTGAGAGTCCAGTGGTGCAGAGATCTTCACACAATAAAGTCAACCAGTATAAACAAAATATAAAAATTTAAATTAATTCATTCGAGGTCATAAAATATCACATTAACCTGAACTGTGCACACTATTTAGAATATTGTGTGCATAAAATAAAAAACGATTTGTGACTCGTCCAGAACTCCGAACAATTAAGTGTCTGCCACAGTATTAATGTTAAGACATTGTTAATATGTACAGTGGTTCCTCGGTATACGTCCTTAATCCATTTCAGATCCTTGGACTAATACCAAAAAGGACGTATACCAAACAAATGTTTCCCATAAGATATAGGGCACATGATTTATCCATTCCCATGAAAAAAATCCCTATTTATAATTGACATATTATACATTGATGGGGTTGTATACAATAATTTAAACACTGTTTAATACAAAAATATATAAATAAAAAAGCGATTAGGTGAAATAAATGAAGAGAGAGTTATAGCACGGGTTGTTCACTGAATTGTAGCAACTGGCGTACTGACGCTCATGGGCAGGCGTAGCTTTGTCTCGAGGTGAACAAGGGGCGTGCAGTGGCCTGACTCACTTTGACCCATACAAGTTCTAGCACGCGAGTCGTATTCCAAACAAAGGTTGTATAGCCTACCAGGCAAAATGTTTTGCGTCAAAACAGGACAAATATCAAGTTGGACTTATTCCAAAGCGGATGTATACTGAGGTACCACTGTGTTAATATTTCTTATGTTTGTGGTGGCAGCTGTACAACATCTTTCCAAGGTTGCGCCCTTGGCTGAAGGTATGGACCAGCCTGATGAACACTATGGAGGAGAACATAGAGCAGCAAAGAGGACTTATAAGGAAACTTCAGGAAACTCTGAACGCTGAGGACAAGAGAGGCTTTGTAGATGCCTTCCTTCTCCGACAGCAGGAAGTCAAGGTACCTCAGTCTTTGCACATGTCATACATGGCTTCTATTTCTGATATGGAACCTTTGTATTCGTTAATCAACCTTCTTCTGTCATCTCTAACAGAAGTCTGGGGAGCAAGTTTCTCAGTACTATCACGAGAAGAACCTTCTCTACACCGTGAGCAACCTTTATGCAGCTGGAACTGACACCACTGCGACCACACTGCGTTGGGGGCTGCTGTTTATGGCCAAATACCCCCATATCCAAGGTGAGGAAAGATTAATATACACACAGGCCTGTAACTCAACACCCCCATACACTGTAGCCTGTCAGTTATGTAATGCTGATCTATGTAATTTAGAGATTTAACAAGCAGACAGGCACGTTAATCCTTAATACAGGGATACTGGTTGTTCCCCATCCATCGTTAGACCGTGTACAGGAGGAGCTGGACAGGGTCATTGGGGGTCGGCAGACTCGAGTGGAGGACAGGAAGAACCTGCCGTATACTGATGCTGTGATCCATGAGATACAGAGGATGGCCAACATAGTTCCTCTGAATCTCCCACATGTCACAAGCTGTGACGTGGTCTTCCAGGGATACCACATCCGGAAGGTAAGCCCAGCTTTTGCTTTGTCATGGGGCAGTTTTCATCTTGAGTATAGGTACTTGTGTCTAGTGTTGCTTCCAAAATTGTGGAGATAAACTCAGATCATCTAAACTAAATTCTCCTTTTAAAAAACCATAACCGGTCGTTTGAAATAGTTCCGGTGCCCAGAAAGGCCACTGCAAGGGCAGTCACAGAAGCGAAAGCTTGTGCATTGGAGTTTAGAGACACCATGGACAGAATGAGGTGCCTCCAGAGATGTTTTGGTTAAACCATTCAGCACACTTCAGGAGAGGGAGGGGGACATTGCTCTGACTGGGGATTTAACAATGGAAAGATCACTTTGAGGAGCTACGTAACCCAGGATTGTGCTCCCAATAGGAGGCAGTGCAGGTAACTTGTGGTTTATCTGTCAGTCTGATGTGTGGCCTTGAGCTGTGGGTAATGATCAAAAGAACAAGGTTGGGAGTTCAAGTGGATGAAATGACGTCTTCCTGGGGTTACCGACATGGAGTGTAGCTTGGAGATCTGGAGATTTACGTCAAAGGGTTCATATCTACCAGCTGACTTGGGAACATCTAGGGATCATGCCAAAAATTCTAGAATCCATGTCCTTGGAAAAGCATGTCCGGTCTGACCTGCTCGGCCTGCTGCTACCACAACCCTGACCAGGAAAAGAGATGGGAAGATGATTGTGGTGGTAACGCGCGTTTAGGTGCACATGTCTATGTTTCCTGCAGGGAACTGCTGTCATCCCATTGTTGACATCTGTACTAAGAGATGAGAGTGAATGGGAGAGTCCCAATACCTTCAACCCCGGCCACTTCCTGGATGATCAGGGTCGGTTCATGAAGAGGGATGCCTTCATGCCCTTCTCTGCAGGTACAGTGCAGGTTGTGTTTGGTACGAGCTCTGTTCTGTTCTTTGTTAGCTGCCTGAAAACAAACTCATAGCTGTCCCTCACGTATCTTACAAAATTTTTTCACATATCTCCAGGACGCCGAATATGCCTTGGAGAGAGTCTGGCTAGGATGGAGATCTTCCTCTTCTTCACCTCGCTCCTGCTGAAGTTCAGGTTCACTCCACCTCCTGGGCTGTCTGAATCTGACCTGGACCTCACTCCAGCTGTTGGGTTGATCTACAACCCGCCTACACATAAACTGTGTGCTGTAAGCCGGGCTTGAAGCTGCTGAACCCTGATGGTTTTTATGGAGCTGAACTGTAAGCTATCATCCTCAACATGGCTTGAATAAACAGAGCAAATAAAATGTGAAAACATAATAGATCTATCTATCTATCTATCTATCTATCTATCTATCTATCTATCTATCTATCTATCTATCTAAGCCTGCACACATTTTCAGAAAAGGGTGTCATTCTGTGAATAAAAAAAAAACAACAATATGCTAGTATTTACTGTACAGAGAACATTTCACTATCTAAATCAATACATATTGTACTATATTCATTCTCCATACATGAAATGATCTGTGTTGGGTATTGAAGGTCCTTGCAGGACAGTCGTCCTTTGAGCTCTCTATTCTTGGGGCCAGAGAACTAACACATAACTTGCTATCTCCTCTTCTTAAGCTTCTTCCCATCATGGGTTAAGCTCTGTGGAGGGAAGACAGTCCCACACACTGCTTGGGGTAGTTGGCAGCTATCAGTATTTATCATTCCACACTGGTAGGTTCCAGGCCACCCATAAGGTATCCATTGTTACTCAGCCTCTGCTGGTGTGGCAGGTTTTGGAGGGCCGCAATGTCACAGAACCTATACGTCATTTTAATATGGTTTGCATCTTTGTGGAGATCCTGAACATTCAGTCATAATTATGAGACAGGGCTGCCGTGCATAATTGCCAGGAGCCCTACCTCACCTATGACCCTATAATACTGAACCAGCAACCGGGACACTGGGACATTCATCTCTGAAAGTTTTATACCCGTAGCACACTCATACGGGGCAGGGTCCCCCCCAACATTTCAATATCCAATTCTAGATGACCTGCAACTGTAGCCAATGGCACTGTTGCATAGGTCTAACCCCCAATCCTGAGTTTAATGCTCAACCAGACTTTCAGATGCAGTGGTTACCATAGAACCCATATAAAGTAAACGGCTAACCTGTACCCCACCCCACTGTGACTGGCTGAGCCCGAGGCACTGGGTGAAGGAGCTGCGCCTACTCTTGCTGTAACAATATCTAGCTGAGCATTTTGTCTGCGAACCCACCTCAGGAGGCTGGTCCTCTGCACAAAAGGTTTCCCCTGGGTCCAACCTCCTGCCGTAAATAGTTTCTGCAGTGCTGGTTTAAAACTAACAAATCCTTTTAACAGCTGTTTTGAATTGTATCTAGAATAGGACTGATTAAACTGATCCAAAGACTATATACACAAATCAACCTGTATCTTACATAATGATTTATTTATACTACTAAAATGTAACTTGACCTTTACACAGAAATTCTGGTGTCCCACAGGCCTCAGTTATGTAACAGTCCTTAAAACCTAATAAAGCTTTCAAAAGGTCTAAGTTATCTATCATTACTACTATTATTTGTGGTGAATATGGAATGTGATTTCTGATTACAGTAACTAGCTAACTGTGAAATCCTGCTTGCTGGAATACACCCGAGGTATGGTTATTATGTTTTGTTTTACCTTAGTTTGCCTCATTGTAATCACCCGCACCTGTTTCCTGTTACCCCTAACCCTAGTACTTGCCTAATTCATAATGATTCTCACCTTTCCCTTGTTTAGTCTTTGTGTTTGTGCGTAAAGGTGCCTGGCCTTACGCTAGTCTCCTGTTGGTCTTTGTAAGTGCTGTGTGTTTTTTACGCTTGTGGTGTGCTGGTGGTCCCTGTTGGTGTTCCTCGTTGCTGTTTTTCCTGTTGCTGTTTCCCCTGGTGCCGGATTCCCCAGCGATTTCCTGACTGTTGATTAGCCCTTTCTCCTTCTTGTTTATCCATCCTTTCCACCTTAGTTCTGACCCCTTGTGGTTCTTTTGTTTTTGGTTCAGTGTGTTATCAGTCCTCACTGGTGTCTGAGAGCCACTTCCTGCATCGTTACTCCCTCCCTATGTCCCGACGTGACCGTCAGTATTGCGTAACGTTTATTGCAGTTTTACTTCATACTTCATAAAATTTATAGTAAATTTATTTTGTATTGCCTTACAATTAACTTGCAAAGATTTAGAAAACGTTAAATACCAGCATGAGATTTTTTTTGCGAACATTTCTAAGGGGAGCATAACTCCTGTGATCAATATAAAAACATAACGGAAGCCAGAAATGCATTTCAGGGCAGGTCCCTCTGGGCAAGTTTCACGAACTGCAAGCAAATTAAAAAAAATTTTTTTTTGGGGGGGGTGATATTGCATAGCTACTACGTACTCAGGATGTACAGTTTTGTAAATCTGTCAGCATCCGTAACAGAATTATCTGACATACCAGTCTTTTTTATCATTTGATCACGTCCATTTCTGCTTCCTGGAAAAAGTCTGAATATCATTATGTGGCCAGTTGATGATTATCATTTGCCTGCTTTCTTGGCAGTTCTTAGTATTATGTTAATGTTTGATCCAGCCATTGCTATACACATAATGTTATGTGGCAGGGTCACTACTTCTTGGCAACAGAAAACTTTGATACAAGTAGTCACTGGGTTAAGAATGTTTGGTTAGAGATAACCTGTACTTATGAATGGGCTCCCATACATCTAATAACTTGGGTTGAATACAATGATTCATAATGATGGACACATGCACTACTTTGTGATGGTTGTGAAAACATCACACGGCTTCTGAGACTCCTCGGTACATGTGGTTACTTTTATTGTTAGTGTGTAATTCATTTTATTACATACTGTATTATTATTCTGTGCTGTGTTATATAGGACAATTCATACTTAAGAATGGATTACGACGAAGTCTGTAATACAAAAGATTTGGCTTGCATACAGTGGTTTATTATTACTGCATTGCTTTACTTATTCCTGCTTTCAGGCAAACCGTTTGACACCAATGAAACACTGAGTCACTCAATCTCCAACATCATTTCTTCTATCGTCTTTGGCAACAGGTATGAACATGGCGACGCAGAGTCAAGCCCCCCCCCCCCCCGGCTGTTTAGTGGATTACGAAATTTCGTTAAACAGTAATGCTGAATATTTAATAAGAATGATTATGGCATGATAACTAGATGACTGTTTAAGAATAAAGTGTAAGAATTGGTTGAGTAGCTGGCGTAAAAAAAATGTATGTTTCTGACAGTCACTTCAGCTTAGAGTAAAGTACCATGTACCATACATTAAGTAGTGTTAATGTACCACAACCATCCGGGGAATATGTTAATACCATATGTTATTCTTTAATGTTTGTTCTGGCAGCTGTACAATATGTTTCCAAATTCTATTCTGGGCTGAAGGTGTGGACCCCCGGTGCACAGTTTCTGTGCTGGGGTTAATGCCAGAGGAAGTTTGGAAATGTGCAGTTACTGAGTCAACAGAGCGCTGGCGCCTTTCCCGCCCTACGCACTCCGGGACCCTGCTGGGGTACATATTCCACCTCTACTAATAAGTTTTTTTTCCACTGATTTTTATGCAGTCACATTTCATCTGAATACATCATTTTGCCTAAATATTATGTCTTTAATGGTACAAGTTTGGTCCTGTGCCATTTGATTACGTCATATTCAGTTCGGTATGCACAACAAAGACAAATCAATCCATTTATTGACACGGGCAGAACCTAAACTGAAGCAGATGTTCAACACAGGAATCATTATGTTAATTGTAGCTATATGTTGGTTCATAATCATCGGGGCCAGAGATCTAATACATATCTTCCTAACCATTCCTCTTTTCCCCATCATGGGAATGAAGACTACTGGGGTGGGGGTGAGGGTTAGTAAAGATAGAATAGCTGTCGGACAGGTTAAGTGCCAACAATCAATCCGCCAAATTTAATAAGTCACAATGACCTATGCAGTGCACCCCCCGTGCGCATCTACAAGTGATTTCATTTTGAGATAAATCTCTATAATATTCAATCATAAGTGCTAAGTTGCAGGAAAGGGAGGCTACAGATCGTATATGATCTCCAGGATACAGTAAATCTGAGAGTATTGTGTGGATTTTATACTGTCTCAGTGTCTCAGGCAACATGTGTCAGTAGCAGCTCGTGGCAGAATTCTGATAAATTTATTGTGCCTTCCGCCATTAGCTGGTTGTTAATTTTATTGCAAAGACACCCAAACCTCTCAAAATCCAGACTTTGAAAATACAGAGAAAACCCTGTATACTATGGTATGATGTATGGACAGTATGAAAGTATGAAAAGGTTAATACCCAAGCCTACCGTAGGGGGGCTGACTTATATGGGATGGGGGTGTGACAGGAGGAGGGATTGGGGGGGGGGGGGGGGGGTGTGACAGGTCCATCCGGGGGGCACATTGCTGTAGATCCACTTCTGCAACCACATGGTTGGGTAGAGGCCAAACCACAACTATGGTTAACCAGCAACAAAACCCTTTAGTCTCACACAAAGGCAGCGGAGGGCTATAGCTGGCATGAGGCATGAAGACAATGTGTGGCCATATAAAAATACAGAAACACTTTGTGGTTTGGGGCTCTGCAGTAATCAGAATCAGCCGCGTTCACACACGGGGGATTTGTCCGCAGTTGTCAATGGCTGTCATGCATACCTCAGGTACAGACCCAGTTTAGACAAGACAATAGCAGGGTTGCAAAGTCTCACGCATCTGGCGAGACACTCATGCTTTCTGACTCTCATACTCACGTAATAAATCTCATGCCATGTAATCTATATTATTCCATAATAAACCTAAAATTAGCTATATCATAGGCGCTGGGGCAATTTGCAAACCCTACAGACTATTTACAAGGTGATAACACTCTTACATACAAGTAAATGAGTGTGCATGTGTGTGCAGACTTGTCTCAAATTGAAAATCTCACGCAAGCCAGCTGACCAACGTTGGCAACCCTGCCATAATCACCTGCAGTCCAGTTGATATATACAACGTGCATGTGTAGTGGATAAGTGTGTAAAAAGAGCAATATAACAGTACAAGTAATGTAGGAATAAATGCAAAATGTACAGTACAATACCATAAGTACAAAGAGCCAATAAGAAGGGTGGGGTTTCGCGTGGTTAGGGGGGTAACAGTGTGACTGAGACGAGCTATTTGGGTCGGCTGTTAATAAGACCGATGGCTTGTGGGAACAGGATGTACTTGCGCCTGTTTGTTTTGTTACACAGTGATCTGTAGAGCCTGCCAGAAGTGAGGAGTTCAAAGAGGCTGTGATGATTTTCAGTATGTGACTGTATTTCAGGGGACACATTAATGTAGCAGCACATTCTTATGCAATATATTAATTAACCAGAAATTAAGTGTTAGTTACGTACTGATCTTAAATTTGTTCATCATTAATCAATCATAACAGTTCATGTATGTCACACATTTACTATGTTTGTTCATGATTTGTACTTGAGTAGTAACTTAGTTACTAAGTTACTTGTGCCCCCACCAGTAAAGTGCAGTCTTTCAGTGGGAGAAACATCCTTAAATCTGTATTGTTCCTGCTATGCTCGTTTAAACACTAACAAATCCTTTTAACAGCTGTTTTGAATTGTATCCAGGATAGAAAAAATTAAGCTGATCCACAGAGTATCTACGGCTGCTGCATTCGTATCTCACTCCATGATTTATTTACACAAAAACGTGACCTTTGCATAGATATTCTGGTGTCCCACAGACCTCAGTTATTCAATAACTCTCCTTAAAAGTGAATGTTTACACTTCATACAATGAGTTTAATCCCTAAAAGGTTTCAATAAGATAAAAACACCTAATAAAACTTAGTATAATAAGGTGTAACTCCTGCTGTTATTAATGGTGAATAATCATGGTGGGTTTTGTAATACTGTTGCATTTGTGATACACTGAGTACTTTGGATGAAGGTTTTCACACTCAGGTCAGGAACAGATGTTGCCAAAACATGCAATGAAAAAAAAATGCATGTAAAACAAACTTTTTTACTGCAGGCAGTATTATATTACAAAGATGTTAAAAATAGGCAAACATAAAGACATCCTCTGATGGAATGAGGTTTGTATAGCTCATTTTCTAGCTTGAAAATCACTCTTACTTCTTGTTACTCAGTTAGCAAATTATTAACTGAAATACTCAGTCTGGTTTGAATTACTGGGGAATCCAGTGGTGCTGGAAAACTGAACTGGAAGGAAAAATCATACTGCTAGCAGAAGGAGTGCAGAATCATTTTTAAAAACCTAATTTGTACTTTCTACTGGATCTTCTTAGGGGGACTTTCCATCAGAGGTCGAGGTTTCAGGCCCAGAGAGTATAAATCTACACTGAGATTTTGTTTCAACCAACTGGCTGAGCATAAAGACACAATCACAGAGTCCTCAACTGGCTGAGCATAAAGACACAATCACAGAGTCCTCAACTGGCTGAGCATAAAGACACAATCACAGAGTCCTCAACTGGCTGAGCATAAAGACACAATCATAGAGTCCTCAACTGGCTGAGCATAAAGACACAATCACAGACACTCAACTGGCTGAGCATAAAGACACAATCATAGAGTCCTCAACTGGCTGAGCATAAAGACACAATCACAGAGACTCAACTGGCTGAGCATAAAGACACAATCATAGAGTCCTCAACTGGCTGAGCATAAAGACACAATCACAGAGTCCTCAACTGGCTGAGCATAAAGACACAATCACACAGTCCTCAACTGGCTGAGCATAAAGACACAATCATAGAGTCCTCAACTGGCTGAGCATAAAGACACAATCACAGACACTCAACTGGCTGAGCATAAAGACACAATCACAGAGTCCTCAACTGGCTGAGCATAAAGACACAATCACAGAGTCCTCAACTGGCTGAGCATAAAGACACAATCACAGAGACTCAACTGGCTGAGCATAAAGACACAATCACAGAGACTCAACTGGCTGAGCATAAATACACAATCACAGAGTCCTCAACTGGCTGAGCATAAAGACACAATCACAGAGTCCTCAACTGGCTGAGCATAAAGACACAATCACAGAGTCCTCAACTGGCTGAGCATAAAGACACAATCACAGAGACTCAACCGGCTGGTTGAAACAAAATCTCGGTCTGGATTTGTACTCTCTGGACCTGAAATCTCCGCCTCTGCTTTCCATGCATGTTTGCATGTGTCTGGCTTCATGTTTACTGTTGGTTGCACTGCTGGTTAAGAATCTAATGGAAAACATACAAAGAAAAAACGTGCAAAGGACATTTTTCTAATATCTCTGGCTCCTGTGTTTTCACTGTTTAATGCAAAAACACACAGGTACCACGTACAGACTTATATAGATCTTTTCTCCTCCTACTGAATGTCCAGCCCCTAGAAGGTGTGGTCTTCTCATCTTTCAGAACTAAATATGCTTGTCAAAGACAGAATATCACAGCTCAGCTATGGCTCTGGTGCAGGAACTTGTACAAACCCCCAGTGTTTTCACCCTTGTTGCTGCCCTGCTGGTTCTTCTTGTCTTCTGTCTTCTGTCCACCAACCACAAGGGAAAGGAGCCTCCAGGACCCAGAGCTTTGCCTCTCATAGGAAACCTGCTGCAGCTGGACCTCAAGAGGCCCCATCTCTCCCTCGGAAAGGTATAACATTTCTGCTACTTTCATCTTTTGTAAACAGTCAGTATTCATTTTCTCCCACAATTTATGTTGCACTTTATAAACTGGGTCATTCTCATTTTCCAGCTAATTTTTTTCCAAAATAGCTTGATTGCAAGACAGTTAAAAATAAAGGAATCTCCGGTTCTCTCGCATATGGTTCAAATAGAAAAGTACAACCTCATGGTAAAGGCTTGAATAACAATAAAGTGAATATTGCATAAAAATAATTGTTGTCTAAGTGTTGTATTGCATTACAACTAATTAGCAATTATTTTACAAAATGTTAAATACCAGCATGTTGAGATCTTGATTGAACTTTTGTTCTGGGTGCAAACCCTCATTATCTTTGACGATCTTAGAATCATTACCCGTAGCCGGGAATTAGCAGATTTTGCCAACCAGAAGGAAATTTCAGTGAAGTTCAAGTGAAGTCTGTTAGAATCCAGCGGAAAACTGTTACCTGATATTTTGGTCTTTAAAAGCGTCACTTTCAAAGCACTTTCTGTCTCCTTGGATTTTCTCCAGCTATATAAACAGTATGGATCTGTGTTTACCGTGTACTTCGGCCCCAAGAAGGTGGTGGTGCTCGCGGGCTACAGGACAGTGAGAGAGGCCCTGGTTAACCATGCAGTGGAGTTTGGAGACCGGGAGATGCAGCCAGTGTTTCATGATTTCTCCCATGAACACGGTATGAACAGGAAGCACCTCAGACATGTTTGAGCACGATCCGTTCAGCATGACCCTCATTTACTGAGTGAGTTTCAGTGTAAAGCACTGCTGACAAAGGAAGAGTTGGGGTTAGAGTCTTAATCTATTTCAATGTGCATATAACTCAGGCAAGCAATGTAGATGGGGGGGCCAGTACAAAACCCTGTACACTAGCCCACAGGCTAGCAAATAAAAAAATGAATGTTGAACTGCATTATTTCACTGAACTAGTCCAGTTGACGAATAACAGAAACTCTCAAACCCCACCTCTGAATGTGCTTCACATTTATTCAGCTTGTTTCCTTTATCCATAGTAATGTTCAGTTGAGAAAACAGGGTGAGACAGTCGGTCCCTGAAGCAGCTGGACCTTAAAGGCGCCTTAAATGGTAAAATGACCAAATCCGGGATTAGAACTGATGGCTTTTCGATCACAGCCAGAGAACTCATACCCTAACCGGCTGAGCCACACTCCATCCCAGGTAAAATATGAAGATGAAAAACATGCAAGCGCTCCTGTCTCACACAGGAGTCCTATTTGCCAATGGAGACTCATGGAAGGAGATGAGGCGCTTTGCACTATCAACCCTTCGTGACTTTGGGATGGGAAAACGAGGGATTGAGGAGAAAATTGTTGAGGAGATCCACTACATGACAGAGGTGTTTGCCAACTTTACAGGTTAGATGTTATGACGTTAAAAAAAATGCTGAATTTATATATTTTTCATAATGCACTACTTCAGTATTCTCTCTCTCTCTCTCTCTCTCTCTATATATATATATATATATATATATATATATATATATACATACATCCATCCATCCATTTTCCAAACCACTTATCCTACTGGGTCACGGGGAGTCTGGAGCCTATCCCGGAGGCAATGGGCACGAGGCAGGGAACAACCCAGGATGGGGGGCCAGCCCATCGCAGGGCACACTCACACACCATTCACTCACACATGCACACCTACGGGCGATTTAGCAAGTCCAATTAGCCTCAGCATGTTTTTGGACTGTGGGGGGAAACCGGAGTACCCGGAGGAAACCCCACGACTACATGGGGAGAACATGCAAACTCACACATGTGACCCAGGCGGAGACTCGAACCCGGGCCCCAGAGCTGTGAGGTAACAGTGCTAACCACTGCACCACCATGCTGCTCCCCACCATAACCACTGCACCACCATATGTAGGATATATATATATATATATATATATCCTAAAACAATACCAGTAATGGACAAAATTGATAATTTTCTGTCTTTTTTGGATACAAGGCATGCCCCAAAGCAAGCCAAGAGCGCCATCTAGTGGGACACACACTTCATGCTATGGTGCAGCTCTGCTACTTCATGGCAATAGAGAGCTTTGATACAGACAGTCACCATTTTATGAACGTTTGACAGTTTGACTTAGGAAATGGATCTCATTTCACCCTGGGCACTGCCTGAATATCTTTTTTATGCTTTTGGTTTTTTTATGCAAAAAAATAAATAATAAAATACAAATTAGTGCCCGGGGGCGGCATGGTGGTGCAGTGGTCAGCACTGTAAGGGGCGGCATGGTGGTGCAGTGGTCAGCACTGTAAGGGGCGGCATGGTGGTGCAGTGGTCAGCACTGTAAGGGGCGGCATGGTGGTGCAGTGGTCAGCACTGTTGCCTCACACCTCTGGGACTCGGGTTCAAGTCTCTGCCTGGGTCACATGTGTGCAGAGTTCGCATGTTCTCCCCATGTCGTAGTGGTGTTTCCTCCGGATACTCCGGTTCCCCCCACAGTCCAAAGACATGCTGAGGCTAATTGGAGTTGCTAAATTGCTCATAGGTGTGCATATGTGAGTGAATGGTGTGTGAGTGTGCCCTGCGATGGGCTGGCCCCCCATCCTGGGTTGTTCCCAGCCTCGTGCCCATTGATTCCGGGATAGGCTCCGGACCCCCCGCGATCCAGTAGGATAAGCGGTTTGGAAAATGGATGGATGGATGGACATTAGTGCCCTGCTGGATGCCGCATTTGTATGTGCACTTCGTAAGTGTCATTTCTCATGATATTTTAAATCAAAATATCGCAATATAGACCCAGCCCTAACAGGTATCAGTACTGGTGAGTACCCAAGAGTAAGCATCGATACTCATACTTAGACCGTTTAAAATGGTTTTGTTGCATCCTTATGTGTATTAATGACTGTTCAACTCATATTTTCTATAGTGTTATGCAATTTCCTACGTAAATGTTGGATATATATGTATATATATATATAATAAATTTCTGCAGCTTTAGAACTGCTTCAATGATCCTTCACACCTTGGTTATGTTACAGTGATTCAAATGTTTTCAAATTGCTACACAAATGTTCGTCCCTTTGATGTTTCCCTTGTTCCTGCTTTCAGGCAAACCATTTGACACCACTGAAGCACTGAATCACTCAGTCTCCAACATCATCTCCTCCATCGTCTACGGCAACAGGTTTGAATATGACGACCCAGAGTTCCAGAAGATGGTCTATCTGGCAAAGCAACGTATCAAGCTCACCGGCGATCCTGCCATTAATGTACTTCAGTTTTCATTTCCTTCTCTGGTCAGAAAGATGTATGAAGTGTCTAGTGCAGAGATCTTCATACAATCTACAATTAAACCAGTATAAACTGCTCATTTGAACTGAAAACTAAATAATGCAATAATCATTTAAGCAGTAAAGTTTTAACATGTCGGTAGTACATAGTGATGGACAAAATGATGTGTCATGAAACATTTGCTGCATTTTCTTTCATCAGACAATCTACAATTAAATCAATTTCAGCCAATATTTCAATTGAAAGACAAATTATACAATAATAATTTGTATTTCAAGCAATAAGGTTGTAAGATGTGGGTATTATATACATGTACATATATATACATATATATATGGGGCGGCATGGTGGTGCAGTGGTTAGCACTGTTGCCTCACACCTCTGGGACCTGGGTTCGAATCTCCGCCTGGGTCACATGTGTGTGGAGTTTGCATGTTCTCCTCCCTGTCGTCGTGGGGTTTCCCCCCACAGTCCAAAAACATGCTGAGGCTAATTGGACTTGCTAAATTGCCCGTAGGAATGCATGTGAGAGTGAATGGTGTGTGAGTGTGCTCTGTCCCATCCTGGGTTGTTCCCAGCTTCGTGCCCATTGATTCCGGGATAGGCTCCAGACCCCCCGCAACCCCGTAGGATAAGCAGTTTGGAAAATGGATGGATAATATATATATATATATATATAAAAACATATATCACACTAATTGTGTGCATTGACTGGAGTTGCACGATATTCCAAGTTGGTATTTTCCCCGTGCAAGCAGGGGATGTTCTTTGTGACCTGTGATGGGTCGGTGCTCCATCTAGGGTTTGTTCTTACGTTGCACCGATTGTAATGTATAAATATTGTACTTCGTATATATCATATATAAACAATTACTGAATTAGTCATCAAATTAATCAGTAGATTACTCAGTTACCCAATTAAGTGACATCCCTACAGTATATTGTGGATATGATGGCAGATAGAGACCGTAAAACACTTAGTGGTGGCATCCAGTGTAAAAAGCTTGTGGACCACTGCTTCAGATGGTTTTAGCCCGACCAGACGCATTTAGAAATTAAAATTAAACCCCCCCACCAGTCCATCATTTTCCACAGAGACTAAAAAAACGCTAATCAAATCACCGCTAATCAAATATTGGTAAACAGTATAATGCTGTGTATTTATTGAAAATCATTATGGCATGATTGGATTGTTTAAGCCTAAGACTTAAGAATGGGTTGAATACCTGGCATTAAAAATTTTGCATACCTTCAGCATACAATTGTTGGCCATAATATTAACAGTAAGACAAGATTAACATTATATGTTATTTTCTTATGCTTCTGGTGGAAGCTGTACAACATGTTTCCAAGGTTGCGCCCTTGGCTGAAGGTATGGACCACCCTGATGAACACTATTGAGGTCAGCTTGGAGCAGGAGAGAGGACTTATAAGGAAACTCCAGGAAACTCTGAATTCTGAGGACAAGAGAGGCTTTGTAGATGCCTTCCTTCTCCGACAGCAGGAAGTCAAGGTACCTCAGTCTTTGCACATGTCATACATGGCTTCCATTTCTGATATGGAGCCTTTGTATTCGTTAATCAACCTTCTTCTGTCATCTCTAACAGAAGTCTGGGGAGCAAGTTTCTCAGTACTATCACGAGAAGAACCTTCTCTACACCGTGAGCAACCTTTATGCAGCTGGAACTGACACCACTGCGACCACACTGCGTTGGGGGCTGCTGTTTATGGCCAAATACCCCCATATCCAAGGTGAGGAAAGATTAATATACACACAGGTCTGTAACTCAACACCCCCATACACTGTAGCCTGTCAGTTATGTAATGCTGATCTATGTAATTTAGAGATTTAACACGCAGACAGGCACGTTAATCCTTAATACAGGGATACTGGTTGTTCCCCATCCACTGTTAGACCGTGTACAGGAGGAGCTGGACAGGGTCATTGGGGGTCGGCAGACTCGAGTGGAGGACAGGAAGAACCTGCCGTATACTGATGCTGTGATCCATGAGATACAGAGGATGGGCAACATAATTCCACTAAATCTCCCACATGTCACAAGCTGTGACGTGGTCTTCCAGGGATACCACATCCGGAAGGTAAGCCCAGCTTTTGCTTTGTCATGGGGTGGTTTTCAATTTTTTGTTGAATACTTGTGCCTAGTGCTGAGATTATCTCTGGTTCCAATATTCTGGAAATAAACTCAGATCAACAATCTGTAGCCATCATACTCTACAGAAAAAGTGTTTGGCTCCTTTCAGGTGAGGTAGGACAGTCTTCCCTTAGTGAAGAAGTACCTGAAAATCTCGTTCAAGAGTGAGAGTCAAATGATGATCAGTTTATTGACTGCAGTTTTGTTGGCACTAGCAAGGTCCAGGTGTTGACAGGACTCTTGTGGTTTACCAGTCAGTCTCCAACCTCACCTGTCCTTACCTATGGTTATGAGCAATGGGAAATGAGAAATAGAACAAGGTTGAGTGTACAAGTGGATGAAATGACGTTTCTCCCAGGGGTTGCTGTGTTCACTCTGCATGACATGGAGTGGAGGTTGAAGATCCTGAGGTGTCTTGAAATTAAGTCAGTGTCCCCAGGGAAAACAGAGAATTGTATCTAACAGTTGGCATGGGAACATCTACAGATACTGCAGGACATGCTAGACTCTACGGCCTTTGATGAAGACCTCTGGTGTATCTTGCTGCCACCCAACCCACAATAGGGAAAGAGATGGGAATATGGTAATGATAATGTACATTTATCCTCTGGTAGAATATGTTTTACATGTCATGTATATGTCTGTGTTCCCTACAGGGAACTGTGATCATTCCATTCTTGACATCTGTCCTAAGAGATGAGAGTGAATGGGAGAGTCCCAATACCTTCAACCCCGGCCACTTCCTGGATGATCATGGTCGGTTCGTAAAGAAGGATGCCTTCATGCCCTTCTCTGCAGGTACAGTGCAGGTTGTGTTTGGAACGAGCTCTGTTCTGTTCTTTGTTAGCTGCCTGAAAACAAACTCATAGCTGTCCCTCACGTATCTTACAAAATATTGTCACATCTAATCTCCAGGACGCCGAGTATGCCTTGGAGAGAGTCTGGCCAGGATGGAGATCTTCCTCTTCTTCACCTCACTCCTGCAGAAGTTCAGGTTCACTCCACCTCCTGGGGTGTCCGAATGTGATCTGGACCTCACTCCAACTGTTGGGTTGGTCGTCAGCCCCCCCGCACATAAACTGTGTGCTGTAAGCCGGGCTTGAAGCTGCTGAACCCTGATGGTTTTTATGGAGCTGAACTGCAACATAATCATACTCCAGATGGCTCTAACAGTCACTGTAGATAAAACATAAAATTCAGCTAACAGAGATGCCTACCTACCGGTCTATCTGCCTACCTACCGGTCTATCTGCCTACCTTCCAGTCTATCTGCCTACCTTCCGGTCTATCTGCCTACCTACCGGTCTATATGCCTACCTTCCGGTCTATCTGCCTACCTACCGGTCTATCTGCCTACCTACCTACTGACCCACCTGCAAGAATGTAGTGTAAAGTAATAGGGATGTATGAGGCAAATATTCCTCACTAGGAATTATGCATAGAATTAAAACTACAGAGTTTGTATTCTTTTCCAAAAAGGCTCTCATCATATGTGACAACTAAATAGCAACTCAAAACAACTAAATAGCATAACATCTTAATATTATCTGGTTAATGACCATTTAAGTGTGTGGAGCACTTTGTATTATATGCATTGCTATTTGTAGCCAGTTTCCCCCGTATAATATGACCTGTACTGGGAAGTCGCAGTTGTATTTTGAACTGACTGTTCTGGGGACCAGTAGCTTGCTGACCATCTCCCTTCTGACTGACTAGGTTGGGCGGGGGGGTCTATTGATAATAGAATAGCTGGGGGGGAGGTCCGGTACCAGCAAGCAATTGGTGAAACTGAAGAAGTCTTAAACCTATTCATTCCTCCGCCCCTGTGCACCACCAGGACCCGCTAAAGCCTGGTGTCCCTGGTGTTCCTGGTGTCCCCGCTAAAGTGTCCCTGCCAGGCCACTACTTTCTGCATGCCTTTCTCTGCCGCCTGCATTGTGACTAGATACCATTCTTTTACCAGATGAATTGACTGGCCTTGATGATCATTTTAATTTGATACGTTGAATATCCTGATTATACTGCTAGTTTTATAAAGTTCATTTTGATGGTACATGGTCCCTCCATGGTATTCACTCTGTAATTCTGTTGTCCGGGACAGACACCATGTAAAAATTTAAGAAAAGCCTTTGTAGTGTGATAGTTTAGATTTTTATCATTTACTGGTCGATAGTTCTTGTGAAAGTTGATACGTTTTCACTGAGGATTTGATCAATTTGAATTCAGATATTAATAAAAAAAAGTTTTGTAAAATATTTTTTTTTGTCTATCATCCCTGTGATACAGAAGACCTGTTATTAATGTGTCACTCAGAGAAAATACAGGTAAGTTACTCATACAGACAGAAAAGTCACTGTGTAACAGGAACAACTGACCTCTGTCTGAAAAAAATTCTGATTTGTTGTCACTTCCGGAAGATCAAACATACCACCAGTGGGCCCTAGAGAAGGACCAGGGACAATTGCTGTGCGTGGTCATTGGTTGAACAGACTCTTAACACACTTAAAAGAGATTAAAAGTGATTTTTGCACATATGTATTAGCTCCCTATCACATTTACAGGCACTATATTCTCGGTGTTTTTTTATTTGTTCTCTTGAATCTGTTTATAAATCACTTTTTAAACCATCCGATTGAAATAGTGCCATACAGATAAAGCTTGATTCACCTTTACAAATAAAGTTAGATCTTCATCCGTATCACGTTTATTGTGAAGTGATAATACGAACCATCAAAGATGAGAGTAAATAATAATAAGTAATAAGATCTAATAGTTACAGTCATACAGAATGTATGACTGGCTCCATGTGTGTTAGCACCATTGCTTCACACCTCTAGGACTAGGGTTCGAGTCTCCGTCTTGGCTCCATGTGTGTTAGCACCATTGCTTCACACCTCTAGGACTAGGGTTCGAGTCTCCGTCTTGGCTCCATGTGTGTTAGCACCATTGCTTCACACCTCTAGGACTAGGGTTCGAGTCTCCGTCTTGGCTCCATGTGTGTTAGCACCATTGCTTCACACCTCTAGGACTAGGGTTCGAGTCTCCGTCTTGGCTCCATGGGTGTGCGGTTTGTTTGTTCTCTCTGTGTTGTTGTGGGGTTTCCTCTGGGTTCTCTGGTTTCCCCCCACATTCTAAAAACATGCTGAGGTTAACTGGAGTTACTACATTGCCCGTAGGTGTGCCTGTGATGTGTTGGTGGCCCTTGGTGTGTTTTCCCTTCCAGGCACCCATACCCTATGGATTGCCTTTGACCCCGAATGGGATAAGTGGGTACAGAAAATGGATTTTCATTGATTACACCAAAATCACAAATGACAGACAACATATTCCCTAAAAACTATATCGTAAGTCTCAACACTGCTAATGCAGCCACATAAACCTTGATATATCAAACAGTAACCTTTTCATTGTTTTCAGAGAAATCACACAAATGAACAAGCCATTTTTACAACAACAAATCAAACTCTGCATAACTTTCCATTTCAGGTTGCCATTCTGTCAGATTCACATGGTTTGTGCTCAAACTGATGACAGTTCGGTTTGCAAAGGACAGAAAACAGGAAGTTAAATTAGTTTAATTGTTCATGTGGCTTCATCATATCTTCATGTATGAAAGAAGTTACTTTCTTGCATGTACCATGAAGGAGCCCAATGAAAGAATTATACTGCGATGTAAACAATGAAAAATACAAGCCTCTTTATGTTCAATTCTACATCAGGATCCCTACCTAGCCCTGAATACATAGTTTAAATTCAGACCAGATGAATAGAATTAACCATCAGTGTTACAAATTCAATCAATGGAGTGGTGACCCACAGTGCTGTGTTGAGGCCCTACGATACAGCAAAACTGATTTCCTTTTTGAATTCTATGAATAAGGAGAGTGAGACCAGCACTAGCTGGGACAGAGGCTGTTTCTAGTAGTCTGGAACTATGTCCAGCTCCACCATTAATCACTGGTATGTGTGGTTGGGAAGCCATTCATCCCTTGTGTTGGTGTTACATCCACCATACTCTCCCTTCCTAACCCTGTTGAAGAATTCTCTCTCGGAGGGGAATTTTAAGGCTTAAACTACAAAAAAAACACGTTTATTTATATGGTCTTTCTATATCGCGGATTTTCACCTATCGCCGATGGGTCTGGAACTTCCGCAACAGGCGGGGGGGATCACTGTAGTGGTACTTTATTCACCGATGTGGGGAAAGAGGATCGTTTCCATTTTGCTCTTCATGAGACACACAGACATATAGAGAGGCGACAGCGAGTTCTGGGGTCAGAGTATGGGGTTAGCCAGCATGCGGCATTCTGGGAGCATTTAAGGCTTAGGGGCCTTTTCAGGGACCCAGGGGATCTGAACACGTCTCCAGGCCAGGGATCAGGCACGTGCCAGGCATGGATTTTTTATTCACTACATTATTTTCCAGTTCTGAAAACATGGAGAGAATCCACTAAACTAAAGGTTTATTTCCAGGCATGTAGTCAAAGGGTAAGCAAAAGGTCTAAAACCAGATACGATCAGCAAAGAAAAGCAAACATAGATTGTAATCCAAATGCACAGTCCACAGGCAAAGGTCGCCAATAATAACAAATAAGCAGAGGCGAGCTTACCGTGGTGCAATTGCACCCCCTATTGGTCAGCTGAAAATGCTATTTGAACGCGTTAAAAAGTTAAAAAAAAAAATTATTGTAAAGTTATTTTGATATTGTGGCTTGTGTTAGTCATATAAATATGTATTCATTTATTGTGAATGTATTTACTGTATTTACTATACTATACATATTTGTATTTTTTTGTTACTAATTTGAATGTGTAGCTCAGGCATATTCTGTAATGAATGACTTGAGCTCTCACCTTGCAGCACCTGGGAGAAAATCCAGGAGTCACCTACGCAAATAACCAATTTTAACTAGTAGACAAGTAATAAGAAAATGGAATGCAAGTCAAAAGCAGATATAATGGCACAATGAAACACAAAGGGACACCTGAGAACCAGGTGCTTTAAATTTGTGCGAATCAATTACTTCGACCTGTTGCAGATTTGTCTAGTATTCAGAGGAATCTCAGCATGAGCAGCTGTTTGGCTACTTGGCTTAATTCTGGTGTGATAGATAGAGGCAGATCCCTGCCTCCTTACACAACACAAGGTAAAGTCACTGAGCTCCTTCACAGCTTTTCCAATCCTCAGATTCATTTTGGAAAATTAAATTGTTGCTCTGCTGTTAATTGTAACGTCTTATAATATTCCACTATCTTCATCAAACACTCAGGAAGCAGGGGTCCAGCTACTACCACAATTAGAACCCCCCATACATAATTTTTACACAATTCTGAAATTGTGCTTAATTTCAGAATATTGTTCCAGAAAACCAGGTCAGAGTGCATGTCAGCTGTGGCAATTACATACAGGCAGCCGTGCGTGGCAGTAGTTTAAATGATGACATCTCTAATTTCGCATTAGGTTGAGGGTTATGTGATAGAGCTTGACCATCTCATTCAATCCAAGAGATTTTGAGTAATTTGAGGCTATCGTTGGTGTCACATCTATTTCAGATGGCTGGAAACTGACAAAGCTACAATCGGTAAGAACTTCTATAATAATTTCCAATTAAGCTCATTGTGTCACAGACAGGACAGCTGTTAACCTATAAGAATCAGCGTAAATCAGCATTAGTTCTGCAGAGTGTCCAGCCTTGGTTGTAACCTGCATGGACACAATAAAAACTGAATGTGAAGATCTAGACAAGCAGCTCCTGACTCCTGATTGGTGGGGAAAGAAGAACCACAAGAGAATCAATCAGATTTGGAATCAATACCCAACCCTATCAGTGTGTGTGCGAGCAAGACAGAGAGTGATGCGAGTGGTGAGCGACCGCGAAGCTGCCGTCATGACGACGTGGGTAGGGGGACGATTCTGCGCAGGATGTCAGCTACATGGGTCGGGTCCAAGTGCTCTTTGGTGTTTGTTTTTAAAAAAAAAGCAATACTTCATTGTTTGTGAATTTTTGCAGTACAATAATAATAAATATTAATATCACCGTTTTTTCAGTAAGTTGTATGTTTATTACTAAAGCATTCATCAGTAATACAGTTAAGATGGAAAAAAATAACATTAAAAGAATAAACAGGGTGTTTAAATGCAGAAATGTGGAAATATAAAAGTGAGGTGATGCATGTGTACAGTAAGTATTGATCTGTCTGTCAGTGACAGGCAGCCAGGGTGGGAGTGGCACTTTAGCCAGGGAACGCCATGCCCCCGCCTGGCCTTTGGAGTATTCCTGCTATTAGCATTAACATTTAATTTTTTCCCATTCCAGGATGGTCCCCCGGGAATTCTCACGGTTCTCCAATCCAGCTTTGTATGCAGGTCCTGATGTAGGCATATTTAGGACAGAGAAACCTTCCACTTCTCATCATCCAAGCTACTACTAACCCACCGCTACATTATAAACTTCATTTCGGCTCTTGCGCTGTACACATCTCAGATGCAGGTTCCGAATGCTCTGACGGTCCTTCGTCTGACCTCTGCTGCCTGTGCTTATGCTGTGAACCTGTCAGACAGCCATCCGCTGATTCAGAGCGTCTCCACTTTAATGATGTTCAACTGGGGGTCGTGAGATGAGACAGGAAGCGGCGACCCGGGGCTGGAGGAAGGCCGAGGGGGTGGGCCGCAGCTCTGGAAATGGCCTTCTGGAGCCGGGCTCTGCGTTTCCACATACGACTGGCTGTACGTCGGAGTCTGGCCCTGCGTGTAGGTCAGGGTGCGCATCTGTACCGGGGCCTGTGACTGGGTGGACGTGTGACCTGCGGGGAAGCTGTCGGCACTGCTGCATGCCTGAAAACCGTTTGTCCCCCGGGGACTCAGGCCAGCCAGCTTATAGGCGTCCAGGGCTTCCTGGGCCAAGCCGTCCGACTCGCAGGTCTTGGGATGGGCTGGACTGCACTGAGCGTAGCTGCTCAAGGGGGGCTCAAACGGGACCTGATTATAGGTGGGGGGGCCGGGAGGAGGTGGCGTCCTGCTGCAGTGTGACTGCCTCCCGGGCGCCAGCCTGGACGCGATTCCCTGGAGCGTGCTGAGGATCTGTCTCTGGACCTGTGTCTGCTGGCTCTGCTCCCGCTCCAGACGGCCCTGCTGCTCCGCCAGCAGCCGCACCGCCATCCCCAGGCTCCTCAGCTCCACCGCCAGCGTCTGCACCTGCTCCTGCAGGCCGCTCCACATCGCCGGCTCCTGCAGGCCGGGCTGTGACCTCACCGCACCCATGCCGGCAGCCTGGGCGGAGGGGGGCGACGGCACGGGGTTGACCACTCGAATGGCAGGGCAGGACGACGGGTCTCTTTGGAGGGGGGGGTGCATGGAGCGGACCGACACCCCCGCCCTCTGCTGGAATATCCGTCGAGCGACGCCAGCGGGAGGCTGCCCCCCAAAGCGGCTCCTCTGCAGGGATTAATTACACATGATGCTCAATTAATCCTCAATTAATTACACATTAAGGTTTTTCTTGAACTTGCACAGCAGTGTAGCACATAGCAAAGGTCAGTTCGCACATAAAATGAACTACTTCACATTTAGTTAACAAGGTTGAATTCTGAACTAAGCTCACAGTCATAAAAATACCACATTGTCATCTGATTTTTTTATGCAGCGTTCTCAATCAAAAGCGAATTTTTTAAACAGCAACTAAAATATCATCACGTGATAATTTTCCAAGGCAAAATTCTGAGAAATCATATATATTGTACTTAATATCAATATATGAAAGCTAATATTTTGCCTATTATTGCTATTTCTGGTGTGATGAGTGTCATTCACTCTTGCTAGAGTGAACAATGCTCATACTAACATTTATTAGTTGAAAACTGATTCAGTCGGTTCACCAAAAATGTGAGTGTGTACAATGAACGGTGCTCATTTAGCGAGTTCATGCACAACATTGCTAATAACGTTGAGAAGGCACAGAACCACTACCTTATAACAATAACGATCGTGTACATTTCTGAAATCTCTCACAGCACTCATCCTGTTCCCAGGTCAGAAAACAGCCGGGATTATTTTTGTGGACATCTACAGGTCGCACTGTCTGAAGTCAGGGTCTTAAGACTTTCTGCTGTTCGGGTGATCAGACTGGCTCGTGCTCACCACAAGCGGAGGCCGAGGGGAATTCAAGCTGAAAGAGGGAGCCTGAGGCATTACGGTGAGCTTCCTCACGTCAGAACTCAGGAGGCAGGATGGGTCTTTTCTATACAGCGACGCCCCCTGTTGGTCCGACTGAGGAAGCGCCTCTCTTATCTTTGGGACAAAAAGAAGTATTAAGTGACAGAGACCCTGACAGAGCGCAAGGCTCCACAGAACACACTGTTAAGTTAAATGATGAATAAATGACGGCTCAGGTGGACACCCACCCTAGTTTTGTGCATCAGGGCCTTGTCCAACAACCTCTTGCGAGCTGCCAGCGTGGGGTTGGATGCCGGCGACATGGCGACTCTCCGCCTGGGGCTGGCTGCTGCTAAACCCACCCCCATCCCTGAGGCCTGGAGCCCCCTGTGCGGCCCCCCGCGGGCCAGTGAGGTGACGCTGACTATCTGGATTTCCTCCTCATCCTTGCCCGCCTCCCGCCCAGACTGCACAGCCGTCCCGCTACTACCCCCAGCAACAGACGGCCTGGGAGGGTTTCCTGTCACCGCCTGGGGGGTCCCAACACGCGATGTGGAATCTACCGGAGGACCATACCCGCTACCACGGGGTGCCTCCCGGACCAAAGTCCACATGGGCTGGTCGGTCCAGCCACCTGAGTGCCCAGCAATGGCATTCGCTTCTACAGACACAGGTGCGGCCATGACACCCCCGCCCCCCGCCTGCTCTGATGGGGGCTTTGACTGGAACTCCTTCAGAAACAGGTAGATGGCCTGGGCGGACACTTTGATGTTCTCCAGTTCCAGCACCGCCTTGATTTTCCGGAAGCTGAGCCCCGCCTCTCGCAGCTCCACCACCTTGCGCTTGGCAGCATCATCCAGACGACCCATGTCTGCTCAGTGACCTGGACGCAGGATGTCTGGGTACCAACTTCACTGGGGGGAGGCTGTCTCTTTTCTTCCTGGGCCGGTCAGCTATACTGGAGGAGTGCAACTGAAATAATGTAATATGTTTATAGCCACTAAGAAGAGCGTCTGCACGCTACAACCGTGTTTCTCAATCCAGTCTCAGAACACCGGATACTTGGTATCAGTGTGCTGAGAGAGAGCAAAAATGTGGATTGTCTGAAGGTCCCTGGGGACTGGACTGAGAAACCCTTTGCTTCAGTATACCCAACAATGCTACTGGCATTTCACACTACTTCAAATATACTGAAAATTTTTACTTTCACTTCATTTTATTCATTTCAGTTTATTTTGCAAAGACTCTGATATTGTACAGGTAACAAGTTAAAAGTGAAGGAAGGAAATTACAGAGAAAACTTCATTACACAGTGACTCCACAATTGCTACTGATTTTTCTCTATACATACACCACCTGGCACACAAAAGAAGTTGGGATCCATATGACTGAGTAACCTGCAACATACATCCACTAGCCGTTGAGTTTTACCAGTACAAGTAATTTTTATATTAGCTTTACCGTCTGTAATACTTTCCTTGTAGCAGCTGGCAAGTATTTTTAAGGGTGAAATCATACCATTCTGAATCCCTAGAAACTACGGATCCTGTCGCCCGTACATAACCCCTAACCGTACTATTTCAATATGCTTATATGCTCAATTTTAAGCAAAGAATTCCAAAATGTGCTGATTAAAATTTCTGGCAGCATCAACACTACAGGGTGATAGAGTGGCCCTTTTCACATACTTACATATTCCGATCACATGGATGATACAGGTTTGCTTTTATTTGGAATTAATAGATAAATACGACGGATGGCTGCATGGTAAACACAGATAGTCTGGCAACCAGCCGCTATACGGCGCGTAGTAATGTATGTGCCTCCAGGTTGGCAATTATCCATATTTCATAACTACTCAGCGAACGAGACTATTTAAATCTGCCTGACGCGTCCCCTACGGTCAACTTACCGATTCGCCCTTTGTCGCTCACCAGATAGCCGTCCTTCGGGGAAAAGGACGCTACAAATTAAACACGGATATGTATGTGACCCTATCATGTGCACACAGGCAAAGTGTTTCTATGGTGCATAACGACTTCTTCACCAGTTCAGCTAACTAACTAGCCGAATTCTCAAAACAGCACTACTGTGGCAGGAACTCGGCGCCGAACTCCAACGTCATTTCCTTAAATTGTTAATCGTCATCAAGGCGCGCCGGACCTGCAGGCTGTTTGTGGTGTGCGCCGTAGGTAGTTGAACATGTAAGGCTATTTAATACTTTATTCCTTAATATTCATTTGTGTTTTTTCATGAAAAATACCATTTTTACTTTGTATTTATGACGTATGTTTAGAGGGGTACATGGATGTGTCGATGATTTTTAATTGATGTTTAATGAATGAAATCCATTCACGGCGGATTTTTAGTAGGCGTCTGAAGCGACCATGCAGCTCAGCTAGTTGGAAGATATTGTAGCCACTAATACATTTCTGTGGATTTTCTGAAGCATTTATTTGTGTTTCAACTTTACTTGTATTTGTAATACAACTGGTACATCTACTTCACTCTAACGGTTTTTAAAAATGATTTATATTAGTATTTATTGGCTGGAAATATCAGAGAATGGCTAACACTTCCGTGCTAACATTTAATCTTGATTGCCGTTTATAAAATTTGTACATGTTTTCACAAGTGCTGTATTAGTACAAAAATGCAAATAATGAATTTACAAGTAATGTAATTAAATATGATACTGTGAAATTATCCTTTTTTTCCACGACGTGCTTAACTTAGGTAGCTTTGAATATATATTTCATTGCCGTAGAGTTGTATTTTTTGAGAAATCTGGAAAACTCTTCCCCTTTCCTAGGGCTCCATCACCTACTAAACGTAAGGATCGGTCTGAGGAAAGGGCAAAGGAAAGAGCAAAGGAAAAGACTGCCCCCAAAGAGGGCGACAAGGATAGAGGAAGAGAGAAAGGCCGCAAGCGGCGCAGTGCCTCCACTGGTAGCAGCAGCAGCAGGTCAGATATTTTACCCTTTTTGTCCATCCTTTGAGGACTGTGACACTGTGTTGTGAGAGCAGCTTTCTGATGATGTGTTGGGACGTGCCAGTATGTGACTCCACTCCTGGTTTTTTCAGGTCTCGTTCCAGCTCCACGTCCAGCACCAGCTCTGGCTCCAGCTCTGGCTCTTCCAGTGGTTCCAGTTCATCGTCAGCCTCCAGTCACTCTGGCTCCTCGAGCTCCTCCCGTTCCTCCAGCTCGTCCAGCTCCTCTGGGTCGCCTAGCCCCAATCGCCGGCGCCATGACAACCGCCGCAGGTCACGCTCGCAGTACGTAACCGCCGATGGCGGTCGGGCAGTGATGTTGGATGTTTCAGATGCTTCTGTTCAGAAACCTGTGCCCGGTCGGGGAGAACTTGATGTGTCTTGTTTGTGTGGCAGATCAAAGTCTCTGAGGAGAGCCAATGAGAAGGAGCGAAAGAAGAGGACCCCAAGCCCGAGACCCACCAAGGTTCATTTGGGCAGGCTGACGAGGAATGTGACCAAGGTGAGTAGCATTGCCTTAACCCAGTGTTCACCAATCCAGTCGGCTTGTAACTGTTAGGGAGCAAAAAGGTGGACTGTCTGCGTGTCCCCGAGGACCAGATTGGGAAATTCTGCATTACACCAGTGGAGCATGGGTTATAGTTATCTACCTTGGTTATCTGCCCTTATGAAGCTGCCTCTTGTTCCCTGCAGGATCATATCCAAGAGATCTTCGGAACCTACGGCAAGGTCAAAATGGTTGACATGCCAGTGGACAGACTTCACCCACACCTGTCCAAGGGATATGCCTATGTGGAGTTTGAGACCGCTGACGAGGCAGAGAAGGCCCTGAAGCACATGGATGGAGGTAAGTGGAAACCTTACTTTAGCCGTGTGATACACCTAGGGTTGCAAAAGGGTGGAAAATTTCTGGAAACGTTCCATTCTATGGGAAGTTAAGCTGGGGAATTTTGGAAGTATTCCAAGCTGAAAACTTTCCATAAGAATTAAGGAGAATATATGTGATCCTCCAGCACAAAACCGTACGGAAGTCGCATGGCTGTATTTTTAGATATTTTTTGAGGATTTTTTGTGCTCTTTCATTTGATACCATAATCCTAATTTCTAATTTTTGACCCAAGTTTACAGTTTTGTGCTGGAGGGTCACATATGGGAATTAACAAGAGAAATTTCCTGAATTTTGCATCCCTAGATGTGCTAGGCTCATTGCTCAGATTTAACTGGAATTAGGTGTCCAGTGGGGCTTCTTTGCTTCCTGCTGCTTTTTCCTCACATTGCCTGATCACTGGCAGGTCAAATTGATGGGCAGGAGATCACTGCCACTGCAGTGCTGGCTCCCCGTGTTCGCCTTGGCCCGCGTCGGCCCTCGCCCCCGCGGAGGATGCCCCCGCCGCCCCCAGTGTGGCGTCGCACCCCACCCCGCATGAGGAGGAGGTAAGTGCATATGTGCACGTCCCAACACATCATCATCATGGGACTTCTACTTGCACAAAAATGTTCTGAGGGCAGAAGAAAAAAATGATTGGTTCAGAGAGAGAACCAGACATAAACAGATCATTGAGGAGGTGGGTCCAAGCTACTAGAGAAGGCAGAACCAACCAATCACATGTCTTGGACCCACCTCCCCTACAGTCTAATATTTTAGCTGAACCAATCATTTTTCGTTCTGTCCTCAGAACTGTTTTGTGTAAATAAAACTCCCACAAGCAAATGTGTTGTCTTGGTCAGCTACACTGGAAAAATCCTTATGAGGAATTAAGGTCTTCGACAAAGTAAAATGTCTTTCCTCCAGGTCCAGGTCTCCACGGCGCCGGTCCCCTGTCCGGCGGCGCTCTCGCTCGCGGTCCGCTGGCCGCCGCCGCCACCGCTCCCGCTCCAGCTCCAACTCATCGCGGTAGAGCTGCTTTTTTGAGTCCGGGTTGAGAGGAAGGCCTGCTGGTACATAAGAAGGCCTGCTGGTACATAGGCCCATGCAGCAGATTTTCAGGAGTCTCTGCAGAGGCTTACTGACTTGTGGCAGTGATGTGATTCCCCCATTTATATACAGTTGGTCCGTATGTCTCGCTGGACGTCTAGAAGTGGTGTATTTTGAGCCTCCTGTGCATCTGAGGTTTATTGTATAAACACCACGCCTCCCATATGGAAACAATGTTTTACTATGTTCTGGTTTTATTGTAGTTTTACAGAATAAAGGATCACCTTTGTGTCTAAGTGTAGTGTGTGATTTAGTCAACGCTTGCAAAATGAGTAAACGGCACGGGTGGGCTGTCACTTGGGGACCATTTCATCACACTGCTTAGTTTTTAAGTAACACACACATGAAAACATTAGACATAAAAGAAATTACAAGAATTTGTAATGACATTGAACTGGGGTTGGATCATTCGAGATTTTAATGATTCGAAGATTTTCTCTTTTGTGAAAGCGAGTTAGCACTGGATGAATTGATTATCTCTTCTAGCAGATCTTTGTGTTCAGTATGTATTAGGCCTAGTAATCATTGATATATTTTGTGGTCATAAAAATATTCTGAATACAAACATGAAGCATGACTCATGTTGTAAACTCTGTACTGTACTAACAAACTAAGAAGTGAATGTATCGGATAAGGGGGGCATGGTGATGCAGTGGTTAGCACTGTCGCCTCACACCTCTGGGACTGGGGGGGCATGGTGATGCAGTGGTTAGCACTGTCGCCTCACATCTCTGGGACTGGGGGGGCACGGTGACGCAGTGGTTAGCACTGTCGCCTCACATCTCTGGGACTGGGGGGGCACGGTGACGCAGTGGTTAGCACTGTCGCCTCACATCTCTGGGACGGGGGGCACGGTGACGCAGTGGTTAGCACTGTCGCCTCACATCTCTGGGACTGGGGGGGCACGGTGACGCAGTGGTTAGCACTGTCGCCTCACACCTCTGGGACTGGGCGGGCACGGTGACGCAGTGGTTAGCACTGTCGCCTCACACCTCTGGGACTGGGGGGGCACGGTGACGCAGTGGTTAGCACTGTCGCCTCACACCTCTGGGACTGGGCGGGCACGGTGACGCAGTGGTTAGCACTGTCGCCTCACACCTCTGGGACTGGGCGGGCACGGTGACGCAGTGGTTAGCACTGTTGCCTCACACCTCTGGGACTGGGGGGGCACGGTGATGCAGTGGTTAGCACTGTCGCTTCATACCTCTGGGATGAAGGTTTGAGTCTCTGCCACGACTCCTTGTTTGTGGAGTTTGTGTGATTTTCCCAGTTTTGTTGTGGAGTTTCCTCTTGCAGACCAAAGACATGCTGAGGTTAATTGGAGTTTCCAAATTGCTCATAGGTATGTGTGTGAGTGAGTGGTGTGAGAGAGTGAATGTTGTGTGTGTGAGTGAATGGTGTATGAGTGTGAATGATGTGTGAGTGAATGGTGTGTCAGTGTGAATGGTGTGTGAGTGTGAGAGTGAATGTTGTGTGTGTGAGTGAATGGTGTAGGAGTGTGAATGGTGTGTGAGTGAATGTTGTGTGTGTGAGTGTGAATGGTGTGTCTGAGTGAATAGTGTGAATGGTGTGTGAGTGTGAGAGTTAATGTTGTGTGTGTGAGTGAATGGTGTGTGAGTGTGAATGGTGTGAGTGTGAGTGAATGGCGTGTCTGAGTGAATAGTGTGAATGTTGTGTGTGTGAGTGAATGGTGTGAATGGTGTGTGTGTGAGTGAATGGTGTATGAGTGTGAATGGTGTGTGTGTGTGTGTGTGAATGGTGTGTCTGAGTGAATAGTGTGAATGGTGTGTGTGTGTGAGAGTGAATATTGTGAGTGTGAATGGTGTGAGTGTGTGTGAGTGAATGGCATGTCTGAGTGAATAGTGTGAATGGTGTGTGAGTGTGAGAGTGAATGTTGTGTGTGTGAGTGGATGGTGTATGAGTGTGAATGATGTGTGAGTGAATGTTGTGTGTGTGAGTGAATGGTGTGTGTGTGTGTGTGTGTGTGTGTGTGTGTGTGTGAGCCCTGCCATAGGTTGCTGCCTCATCCTGGGTTCCTTGATTGGTACCCACAGCCTCCATGATAGGCTCTGCAGGACAACCAGTTTCAGAAAATAGATGTATGAAATATTTTATTGAATACCATTTTATTGAATATTGGAAACCATTTAACAAAGTGGCTAAAAATAAACAAGCTGCTTAGTAAAAAAGAAGTAACTTTAACAATTTGACCAGTAGGGGGCTCTAAGTCTTTTGTTAGTGGAAAAGAACCGTGTCTGCGCGATGGTGATAGTTATAGGTCAGTAACTTCCAAACCTTTACACTGGTTAAAAAAAGAAAGAAAAACTGAAATTAACTCAAGAAAAAAAATCAATAATCAATGGCTTCTGTTACCACAATATCATTAACTGATGCTCAAATAACTGTAATAAACCTGTATAATAGTTCTCGGTTACCCTGAGTTTCTCAGATTATTACGCACATGTGAAAAGCGCAAGATCATTTGGAGTTGGAGGGGCGCGGAGGCGATTTAGACATGCGCTAGAAAGAAAATACTGCAGTCCTCAGTCATTATTATTATTGTGTGAAAACTTAGATGTTAACGATTGCTATTAGTGTGCCTATGTGTCGCAGGGAGATAAGGGATCTTCCATGCGGAGTACGGCCATCGTCGCCACTGGAGGTCTCGCTTTTGCAGTGCAAGCGCGAGTCAGCAAAAAAAAAAAAAAAAGTGGTGATGGTGTTGGGGGGGGGGGTGGTGGAGGGAGGCGTCCTTAGCAGCGAGGTTCATCTGAAACGCTGAAATAGCCATAGAGGGAGGGAGAGTCCTCACTGCATAGCGTTCATATTGGGTTGACCCAATATAGATTAACATTATTTAACTTTAGCTATCATATATCGCTATATACTGCAGTGGTCGTATTTTATTATTATTACTTAATTTCACTTTTTTCGTATTTTTATTCATGGTTAAATTATTTAAATTATATAATTCATTAGCACAATTTTCAAATCAACCGATTCGATTGCAGCCTCCGGGCTTGATTTCGTTTCATCTGTAATTGGCGCCTTTCACTGGGTGAAGTCATTGCATATTTGAAGTTAATTGCGATTTAACAGTGAATTAAGCGATTAAGATCATGACCGCCGAGCAGGAGATTAACAGGCGGCGTCTGCTGGAGCTCCAGGCGAGACCTGGTAACGGAAACTGTGCGGATTGCGGGGCTTCAGGTAGAGTCGCAAATAAAGCATCTTTACATTTGATTTTGCGGACTGGATACTTTACATAGTACTTTGTAAGCAAGGTCGCCGTTTTGCTCTGTATGATCTGGTACTCGCAGAGCATCATGCGGGAATTATGTGTCAGGCTGTACTACTTCTTAGGTTGCTTGGCTTTGATGTGAAATGAGTATGCACCGGAAGTTTGGGCTAACATACTGCACTTGGACGTATTCCATAATAGTTCATTTTATGTCGCTGTCTTGTCACCTTTGGTAGCTGTCACCCATTGCAAACTGTTTTTTTTTCCTAGGAAAAAAATACTCACAGGAAATGTGGCAGTGAGTTATTACGTGGGGGATTAGAGGAAACGAATTTTTAGCGTAACTAAGAAATGTATAGTTTTAGAATGCGCTTGAAACCACTTGCCACTAGCACAGACTTCAGGTATAAACGCGATATTTCGGGGTACGTACGCCTTCCTGTCACGTTGCACATCCCCACTCTTGAGACATTACTGTCTCTCGCCAGAAGTCCTCATATGTGGCCGTTATGGCGAAACACTGAGGAAAGTGAACTGAACAGAACAGCACACTGTTACACTTATACGCGCGCACGTGTTGTCTGCTTTCATAACGTCTATGTCACTAAATACATGTATTCTTGTCTTCTTAAAGCTGTTTAGTCCTCTTTTTTCTGGATGAGGCTTAGGGCAGTACACTTTACCTACACGTCACCAACTATTAATGCTGCTTTTCTGTTCTGGAGATATTACAAAATTAAATTATTCAACTGTTTATTGAGAAAATTGCACTTTTTAAATAACACTTAAATATGTGAATAACCACACAATTTTCATTATTGTGGTTTCCTGTTATTATTATTATTATTATTATTATTATTTGTTACTAGTAATAAGTTGCCGGTTTGACGAGGTTAGAATCCAAGAGCTGCAGACTCATTACACCGCATTGCCAAGGTTGGCTCTCTGCTGTACTGGGCAGGGAATCCATTAGCTTCTCACCATCTCTTCTGTACACCGCATGGAGCCTTCTTGGGGATTAGATTAGTGACCCTCCGCTTCCCACTGGAACCCTGCTCCACCCACGCCATGCATTTCCTGCTGCCCTCGACAGCTGCGAGCTCCTTCTGTATCTCTGACTCCTGTCCCATCTGCTTTGGGGAGAGTATGTGCTTCTGGAAACGGAAGCTGGTGGGAAACGTTATTTTCTGTTTTTTGCTTCGAAATCAAACTGTTCTACATGAATTGCTTGTTTTTGGTCATTGTAAGACGCTGCATCATATGTGGGCTAAAGTCTGAAATTAATACGAGCATCCTGTTAAAATGTCTGCCCAGTTGTCAGTTAAGCATCACAACTGTTGCGTGGTTTCAAGGAGGAGATCGATACATCTGCCTTTGCTATCTCATTGATGAGGCCATGCTTCAGAATGTGGATTCAACAGTATTATTAGGGTGTGTGTTTTTTGGATGGATTCCACTGTTCTTTGCATTTAGAAAAAAAGTGTATAAATTTGTGCCTTGTAATTCTACCTTTTAAGTTAAGGAAGAAAATCCCAAAGGTACCAACAGCTTTAATGTACCATCAATGGTACAGAAATGTTCCCCAGAGTCCATTTCTGTACCTTAAAAGGTACACTTACCTATAGCTAAGGGTACAACTGGCAGACCCCTGAGGGTACAAACCCAGTGACAAGCAGAATTTTTACCCTTCTTGAGAGTGTATGTAGACAAGTCTTCTAAATTTATTTTGATATTGAATTTATATAATTTTATATTATGAAGTCGACTCTCATAATGCTTCAGATCATTTAGTTTAACCTACCAAAGCTTTTTCCTTCCTTTCAGTCCATTGAGTTGGACGCCTGCCTCAGACTGATACGTGAAGCTATGGAGGTAACACAGAGGGGAATTCCTCCTCAGTCTCACAGCGGACATGCTGCACTCAGAGCTCTGTTGAATTCCTCCTCAGTCTCACAGCGGACATGCTGCACTCAGAGCTCTGTTGAATTCCTCCTCAGTCTCAAAGCGGACATGCTGCACTCAGAGCTCTGTTGAATTCCTCCTCAGTCTCACAGCGGACATGTTGCACTCAGAGCTCTGTTCAATTCCTCCAGAAGCATCTGGTGCTTCAGACTTTCTGCGCTGGTGGCCAAAGTCTAGCCAGCGAACTTTTTATAAAACACTAGAGAACCTTTCCGTTCCTTAACTGGAATTGGTTGAATTCAGATTAATGCAAAAGAACAGCGGCTGAGTAAAACCATGACATGCAAGTGGTATGAAAAAAGTGAGAAAAGAGAAAATGTGAAAAATGGGGGAATGCCGTAGCGCTGAGAGGGGAGGGGTGACGGCTCCAGATATGAGACGTTTTGCTGAAACCTTCTCATTGTCGGTGCGATTGAGATATTAAGGGATCATATGTAGGATTACAGTGTCACAGCAAGGATGCAGAATTACGAGTTACACCAGGCTTATGGTGCATTAATGGATTGGATACTGTGTCGATGTGATGAAGTTTATTAATTATTTGATGTTAATAAGCTGGTCCCTAAGTAAATGGCCTCCCGTCCAGGGTGTCTCCCTGCTGTGTGCTGCCTAGAATCTGCCCTAGGCTTTGGCATATCTATGTACTAGTGGATGATAGATTAATGCGTGCAATACTTAGGTGGGACAGGGCCGCATGGTGGTGTAGTGGTTGGCGCTAATGCTTCACACCTCTGGGACCAGGGTTCGAGTCTCCACCCTGATTCCATGTGTGTGGAGTTTGGATGGATGGACTTAGGTGGGATCCATGAATATATGGTTTCTGGAATAGACAAGTTTAAGGAACCCCCAGAGAATCTCGCAGAATCAGGACATCGCTAATCACGCTTGCTTTAAGGTACTGCATACAAGGTCCTACTGGGATTCAGAGCCAGAAACCTGATTTCCTAAATAAAAACTGGTTTCTTCAGTGAAAACGCTGCAAGGCTCCAGTACTGGTCAACTTTCACATCTCTACTTGTGCTGCTTTCTTCAAAGTGGTGCTCTCCTAATTGTTAACAGGTCATGGCAGTGTTTTCAGCTTGAAGATGGTGGTGGGGTGACATGATTATCCAATAAGAATGCTCCTTACCTAAACTCTTATTGGACAACAGTGATTGTCCAATAAGAATGCTCCTTACCTAAACTCTTATTGGACAACGGTGATTGTCCAATAAGAATGCGCCTTACCTAAGCACTCATTGGACGATCATGATTTCTAGCTTAAGTTAACCAAGCTAACTGAGAACTCCTGCTTCGTAGACCCCCCCGGTCTCTGCATACTTTATCTATTTATGTAGTTTGTTGATTATGTCCTTTTTGGGGGTGCTGTGGAGTTTGCGTGTTTTTGCTCACATGCAAGGGTTTCCTTCAGCTATTTTGGATTGCAGCCACAGTCCAAAGACGTGCTGCTATGTGAATTAGTGTCTGTGAGCTGCTCCTGGTATAAGCACATGCTCTGTTATAGACTGGCATCCTGGGGGGGGGTGTTCCTACATCCTAGCAGATGCTACAGGGCCCACTGTGGTTTCTGCCCTCACCACAGACCAGCAGTTCTCAATCTTGTCCCTGGTGCCCCCCCCCCCAGCCAGAATGCTTTCCAACTCATACTGCTTTCAACCTGCCACATTCATCATTAGCTGATGAAGGACCATCTGAGTCGCATTAAAGTATCGCTGGAATCAAAACATTCTGGTGGGAGGCAGTGAGCAGGAACAGGATTGAGATCCACTGCCATAGAGCAAGTGTATTTTAGCATCCTGACCAACTGCAAACCTTTACAAGGAAATATGAAACTGCACCTTAGCGCCGTATGAGGTCGCCTTTTTACACATTTTACCAATTTTAAATATGGAAATGTCCAAAGATTTTTTTTATGTAGATAAAGGCAAAAGGGGAGGCAGCCACTCACTAAAAAGTTCATGCTTATCCTTCCTCCCTCCTCCCACACAGAGACAGATAAGAGGACCATGTTTCAACCACGCTGTAGACGAATAGTGCGATGTGGAGAACAGACTGGACGTCTGAGGTCTGGTCCCCTGTGGAGGTTACAGGATGCAGCTGCACCCTGTCAAGTGAATTTTAATGAAACCTGAAAGGTTTTGCTCTTTCTGTCCTCAGGCAGAGGAGTCACTTCATCTCTTATGTCTCTGGAGGGAATGGGAGGGGCAGGTTTAAAGACAAAAGTGAGAGGGGCTGCGGAATACACTGTAATTGCAGACCCTGCTGTAAACTGTCAGGTATTTATGATGGAAACTCACGGATGTTCCTTGGTGGAGCCTGTCTATTTGGATTTCAGACTCATTTTGTGTTTGTTTGGTGGATTGATTTCCAGTGCATTTAATCAGTCATCCAATCAGTTAATAATCTGTTACACTGTTTGACCGTTGCTGCAAATTATTCTCCAAGAGCTGCTGATAGCCTCAAAACTCACCTACCCTCGCCGCTTTCTCACACTGATGCATGCGATTTGCGGCGCACATGCGCAGGCTCTCACGGCTGCACCCGGCAAGCAGACCGCACGCTTTTCTGCGCAGAATCTCTGTAGCGCGTGTACAGCGGCAGGGCTCGAGACGAACTTTATGCATTGGTTGCACTGACTATCTTTTTCATGTAAGTGCACCCAAATTTTTCACAGCAATTTTAGCGCCAGAAAAATACATCTTAATGGTTACCTTTTTTGTTATTTCCCATACACTTTGATAGTTATATAAACGTTTGTAATTAAAGGCGCAGGTAAATGTTATATATATAAACTCAAAAGTACCGATGTTTAGAGTGCTTAACAAACTGAAAATAAAAAAACTCGCATAACTCAGAAGTGTACACGGGCTGCTCCCAGATGCGGAAAAAGCTTTGGTTTGCCGCTGCCTGGCGCTGAAACGCTGCGGGTGGGGGCCACTCCGGTGGTCACACACTTGCTATGACACAGGATGTGTTTCTGAAATTGTATCTTTAAGGGTGTTATTGATATTGTTGTTGTTTTTTTTTTTTTTAATCTGTTGTTTTATTAGATTATTAATGTGTATACTTACCTGAATACCGGCAGCAAGCGTTAATGAAATAAGCCTACATAAAAAAAAAAAAGCTTACATATACATCATCACAGTAGGGGGTAGACCGGCCGGGAGACAGGGGAGGAGAGAAGAGAAACAGGATGACATGAGGAGAGAGGAGGAGAAAACACCTCAGCAACATAAGCACATGATCACTACACCATACAACATGAAAAGACACGACTCGCAACAGGTGAGGGAGATGGGGAGGTGGAGGTAGTCCAGCATAGACAAACAGCCATCCGGTCCTGCAGCCATGGAGGCGCTGGTCACAGACCCGCCTGTTCACGCTGGGGGAATGAAGCGGCGAAGGCGTTGGGTGGGGGGAGGGTGCAAGTCCTGGGGATTGGGGGAGAGGAATGCAAGAGAGTCTCACTGCCTGTTATACCTATGTCTGCATTTAACCTATATAATGTTAAAGGGAAATCCCTAATATTGATTTGTAAAGGTGATAATAATTATTATTTTTCAGATAACGCAAACATCCATCCATCCATCCATCCATTTTCCGAACCGCTTATCCTACTGGGTCGCGGGGGGTCCGGAGCCTATCCTGGAAGCAATGGGCACGAGGCAGGGAACAACCCAGGATGGGGGGCCAGCTCATCTAAGCACAGAAGAGTCGCCCTCGTAGGGTCTGGATCCAAACTTTAAAATTATTCAACCTTTCCAGATGTTTCTCATGCTCTGTTCTCCATCTTCCCTACAGATCCTACCTGGGCGTCTTTCATCTTGGGCGTGTTCGTGTGCCAGAACTGTTCTGGCATCCACAGGAGCATTCCACACGTCAGCAAGATCAAGTCTGTGGTCATGGACCCCTGGCACGCCTCGGAGGTGAAGGTAATCTCGCAACGTGCCCGGGATGAGGCTGAAATGGGCTCGCATTTGGAGTGGAAAAGGGTTTGGAGTTGAGACAATAATGGATCAGGGGCTCGGATTTGTGGAGGGCTTTGGCGAAGTGGAATGGAAATGAGTGGGGTTTTGGACTCACCGTTCTGCTGTGGAGTCATTCTTTTTGAGGGGCTGAGACCCAGACAGGGTTAGACCTTACAACAATTAATCTGTTATCCTACAACAACTGCTGGGATATACCTCAGTACTGCCCAAGTGGCTGATGGCTGACAGCCTATAGATACAGTAAAATCCAGTTATAACGGACTCCAAGGGACCCGGCAAAACAGTCCATTATATCCAAAGTCCGTTATGTCCAGAGTTGGATTACTACATGTACAATATTACTACATGTTGGATTACTACATGTACAATATAACTACATGTTGGATTACTACATATACAATATTACTACATGTTGGATTACTACATGTACAATATTACTACATGTTGGATTACTACATATACAATATAACTACATGTTGGATTACTACATGTACAATATAACAATCTATATAGGCTGTATGTCCAGAACTACAGGACACCATTTACTCATACTACACCCCAGCAGACACACTTGCGGTATAGATTGTTATATTGTACATGTAGTAATCCAACTTTACAATGACTATTAATAATCCTGACTACGTATCTGCGCTGGATATCACCGGCACGCCGCGCGCCTTGTAGGTGGAGCTGCATGTTCATTATAGCCGAACAAAACTACAGCAAAAAGCGGCCCTGGGGACCAAATTGTTTGTCCGTTATAAGCAAAATTCCAGTATGAGTCCACTATAATGGGATTTTACTGTAATGGAAGTCATCAGCATGGCCAAAGCTCAAGAGAAGCTGATGAGTTAGCGGCTGGCAGATAAGCCTCAGGAAGTCCTGACTCGCATGCGGTTTGGGGTAGAGGGGGGGCCGTCTCCACAGAGTGATGTGCAGCGTCTGACAGATGAGGGGATGGAAAAAGGTCAACGACTGCAGAATCTGCTGTGCAGCAGGGGTGTGGCAGAAGAGGCAGGACTCTTTACTAAGATGTGTTCTTATCAGGTTTCTAAAGGGAGACCAGAGATGGAAATGAGGAGGACGACGATTGGGGAAGGTGGCTTTGACTCTGCAAATTATCGCACACTCTCTGTTTATTTAATCAAACATGAACTGAATAGTTACCCGGCGGGAGGTGGATTGTCATCCCGCTCGTAACGGGTTTTGAGGCGCAGTTTCTCTCTCCTCTCGACACAGGAACAGAGAACACCCCCTTCCTGTGCACAGAGAGAGAGCACAGCCTGTTAGCAGCCATGCAGAGGTCACAGGGGCTCGGCACTGAGGCCGCAATGCATTTAGCATGATACTGTAACACTGAGTCGGCACAGTGCCGAGACACAGGCTAGAACGTCAGCTCCTTCCTGTGCACGGAGAGAGAGCACAGCCTGTTAGCAGCCATGCAGAGGTCACAGGGACTCGGCACTGAAGCCGCAATGCATTTAGCATGATACTGTAACACTGAGTCGGCACAGTGCCGAGACACAGGCTAGAACGTCAGCCCCTTCCTGTGCACAGAGAGAGAGCACAGCCTGTTAGCAGCCATGCAGAGGTCACAGGGGCTCGGCACTGAAGCCGCAATGCATTTAGCATGATACTGTAACACTGAGTCGGCACAGAGCCGAGACACAGGCTAGAACGTCAGCCCCTTCCTGTGCACGGAGAGAGAGCACAGCCTGTTAGCAGCCATGCAGAGGTCACAGGGACTCAGCAGTGAGGCCGCAGTGCATTTAGCATGATACTGTAACACTGAGTCGGCACAGAGCCGAGACACAGGCTAGAACGTCAGCCCCTTCCGTTTATGAGCAACACTTGTTTGGGTTCCTGAGATGTGTTTAAATTCAGACTGTATTCATTTTGGGGGGAGTGTAAGTTAAATCAGTAAGTTTTACCTCACATAAACGTACATGTGTGAGGCAGGTTCCTCATTGTAGACCGGGTGTAGGGTTTGGTGGGGGCAGTGTTGATGAGGGGTGGAGTTACCCTCCATGAAGTGTCTGCTTGTGTTCTCTGTGTTCCAGCTGATGTCTGCTCTGGGAAACAATGCGGCCAAAGTCAAGTACGAGCAGAGAGTTCCACCGTTCTACTACAAGCCCACGTTCCTGGACTGCCAGTACGTCCCCCCCCCATCCCTGCCTTTGCACTTTCTTTCTTGACTTTGCCTGCATCATCTGTAGTTGTCATTTGACAGCTCTGAAGGACAGTGACTCAAATGGGGGGGGGGGGCACGACAAATTATTGAAGACGTTCACATTCTCCAGGATGCTGATTCTGCTTGATGGCGACAGCCATCCATCTTCAGTACCTGCTTATCCAGTCGATGTCTCGTGGTTCAGGATGCAGTATGTGAAATTGGGTACAACCGTGGGCCATAACTGTGCAGGCTGGATTCTGTCCAAAATCAGTTCAGATTAGTTTAGGTGGTTTAGATAGATAGATGCAGTTGCAGTTGAGCTCAGTAGTCATATTGCTAAGGCCATCATAATATCAGATTTTCACTAAATGATTATCGTAGGCAAAACAATTCATAATGGTGATATAATTGCAAAGTCCAGGGCTTTAGACAACAGGCACACCAGCGTATTTACGCTCAGCAAAATCTGTCTGGCTTTTCAGTACTGTACAGACCTTTACTTAGACCCACAATTTGGTACGTTGATTAGTAGTACGTCAAAAAAATATTAAGACAGATGTACTTTGATGCTCAACAGTTAGTACATACAAACGTATACAAGTGCCTCATGCTACTGTTTTGGTAGCATGGAAGCGATAGAGTGGCGATGAAGAAAACAGAAGATATTGTGGATAAACAAGGTACGTTTTGTAGTTTAAAATCCGACACATCTGTTAAGCATAAAGATACTGTAGATCTTTGGGCATCACAATATGCCTCATTAATATTCTGGACTTGCTACTAATCTGCGTACCAAATTGTTAAACCCTTCTGCTATGGAGGTGTGGAACAGCTGTCATCTCCATCCAGGCTTGCGGAGCGTCTTAAACTGGAGGTTCTAGGAGGGCTGGAGAATGCAAGGTAGACACAAGGTCTGCCGGAGGATTCATACGATGATGTATGTGAACAGCATGAAGTGTGACTGAAAAATCAGCAGAGGCTCCCCTGTTATCTCCTGTTACTAAGCCAAAGTAATGGGGCTTAGGGGACATTTCAGATGTCTGCAATCTAATCTACAACAGACAAGCATGCATTAACCTTTTGGTGCCACTTATGTATAGAGAATCTCATTAATTTTGCTGTGTTTCGTAGCTGTGAGAAGTATGTCTTGGACAGTGTTCGTCAAATGATGGGCCAAACAGACAGATAATGCCTAGACCGAGAGTCAGAATATTTGGAATTTTAATCCATGCGAGTGGAGCTCTGATAATAATAAATCTTTATCTAAGTTGCTTGTCTAAATTTTTCAAAGACAAATAGTCTTCAATCATAAATTGATATAGAATAATTCGAGATTAATAGATTTGAATGTCAACAGTATTGGAATCAAAATTGACTTTGGTATTTTATTTCTTCATATACAGAAAATAGTATCGGCACTAACACTGAACCTTGAAGCACTCCATGTTTGATTAGTGATGTTGCTGACACCTCAGTTGTTAAATTCCTGGATATAGTGAGCACATTTTCTAGGTGAGAGACAAACTGTTCAAAGAGGTTCGGAGGGGCAGGTCTACGTGATCAGTATTAAAAGCTGTACTTAAATACAACATAATACTAATTGTTGCATTTCCTTCATCTAGTGATGTTCTTTGTCACCCTGAAGCAGTGTTTCCCAATTTGGTCCTTGGGGGCCTGCAGAAAGTCCATGTTTTTTCCTACCGGGAGCTGGGAGGGAGCAGAAATGTGGGCAATCTGGCAGGGATCTGGTACGAAGCAAAAACATCGACCATCTGTGGTTCCTCGAGGGAACACTGCCCAGAATAACATCATTAAAAAATTACATTTTAAAAGCTGTTCCTAAAAGCTTTTTTCCAAGCAAAGACAGGTTTGACACAGCCGGGTTTGACACAGTCAGGTTTACACAGCCAGAGGGCTGTTCCTCAAAACAGGATTTCTTATTTAGCTAGATAACTTGAATTGAATTTAAATCGAATTTAGGGTAGTCTGGGCTAAATGTAAGGGAGAGAAAATAAAGTCCATTTAGCCTAGACTACCTTACATCCAAGACGTTATTTGGCTAAGGAAGAAATCCTCCTTCATGGAATACTCCCCAGGTTTTTCAGAGCCATGCTTTACACTGCTAGTGGCCTGTACTACGAAGTGGGGTTACTGGCTTAAATCCAACAAGTTACCCCGATAAGCCAGTAACCCTGCTTCATAGTACAGGCCATAGGTTTTACACAGCCAGGCTTTACACAGCCAGGTTTTACACAGCCAGGCTTTACATTAGGAATCTAGTAGGTTTGTTTCAGCAGGGACATCTGCAAACTGTGTCTGACTGGAATTAGGGAACCCAGCTCTAGGGACTGTCTGAGCGTGTTTTATAAAAAATGCATGCTGCTTTGCAAAAGAGCATTTTTTTAATAAATAAAATGCAATAGTCAGAAATATATTCGGATATTCATTGATAACATGCTATTAGATGCAGTTTAGGAAGACAAAGAAGCTGTGTCTTTTTGTCATTTTTTGGCATAGAAGACTGCTGTGTGTCCATATGACAGCGGCTCCTCCCCCCAGTTCTGAGGAAGTGAGGTAGCACACAGGGCAGATTAGTGTGTGATGCCATGGTTGTGTCATGTAACCGCATGTAAGAATACATCTCTGGTCTACAGAAAGGCAGCCATGGGAGTTGCATACATTGGAAGAGGTGCTAAAAAATAATGAATCTGAGAACCAGAGAGCCAGTAGCTGAACTGAACGCAGGAGTTACTTGATGCGCAGCTGGTCGGAGAAATGCAGGCAGAGCAGATGTCAGGCTGGTCATGTGACACACGTGGAGCGGAGTCCCTGTCAGGCTGGTCATGTGACACACGTGGAGCGGAGTCCCTGTCAGGCTGAGCTGGTGATGGGTCTGAAAAACAGAAGTGTATGTTTGGCAAGTTCATGCAGTCATTGCTGTTGCTGCACTGCCCGCAGAGGGGGTGGTCTGGGTTCTGGGGGGGGGGGGATGGGAAGCCATGGCAAGCAGAGCTGGGGGAGCGACCGGAAGACTATGGGCGTAATTCACAGCGACCGCCTTCCTGAAGCCTGATCGGGGGTGAGCTCACGGCTGCCGCAGGCCTCATCATTATTGGGAGGAACAGGGACGCCTGTGTGCTGTGACTGGTCAGAGGGCAGGCGTGATGTTTTCACCAGAAGATAAATAGATAAGCTACTCAGTCTGTGCAAGTTATTAAAGAAAAGGCCTTAGGCAGGCTGTCATGATCACAGCCACTTACACTGAGGAAACGTGCATCTGTGTGTGTGTGTGTGTGTGTGTGTGTGTGGTTTTGTCTATGTTTGTGTTTCTGTGTGCATATGTGCATCTATGTATGTGGGTGTGTCTGTGTTTGTGTGACTGTGTGCGTGTGTGTCTCTTGTGTGACTGTGCGTCTGTGTGACTGTGTGTGTGTTTCTGTTTGTGTGACTGTGTGTTTCTGTTTGTGTGACTGTGTGTGTGTGTCTGTTTGTGTGAGTGTGTGTGTGTCTGTTTGTGTGAGTGTGTGTGTGTCTTTGTGTGAGTGTGTGTTTCTCTTTGTGTGACTGTGTGTGTGTGTGTGTGTGTCTGTGTGAGTGTGTGTGTCTCTTGTGTGACTGTGTGAGTGTGTCTCTTGTGTGACTGTGTCTGTTTGTGTGACTGTGTGTGTGTCTGTTTGTGTGAGTGTGTGTGTGTGTGTCTGTTTGTGTGAGTGTGTGTGTGTGTGTCTGTTTGTGTGAGTGTGTGTTTCTGTTTGTGTGACTGTGTGTGTGTGTTTCTGTTTGTGTGACTGTGTGTGTGTCTGTTTGTGTGAGTGTGTGTGTGTGTCTGTGTGAGTGTGTGTGTGTGTTTCTGTTTGTGTGTGTGTGTGTCTGTTTGTGTGAGTGTGTGTGTGTCTGTGTGAGTGTGTGTGTGAGTGTGTGTTTGTGAGTGTGTGTGTGTGTGAGTGTGTGTGTGTGAGTGTGTGTTTGTGAGTGTGTATGTGTGTGAGTGTGTGTGTGTGTCTGTTTGTGTGAGTGTGTGTGTGTGTCTGTGTGAGTGTGTGTTTGTGAGTGTGTGTGTGTGAGTGTGTGAGTGTGTGTGTGTGTGTGTGTGTGAGTGTGTGTGTGTGTGTGTCTGTGTGCTTCTGTGCATCTGCATTCATGTGTCCGTCTGATTTGCTGTGGTTATAACGTTTCATCCTCATTTTCTTCCACAGTGTCCTGCTTGAGCAGTGGGTCCGGGCCAGATATGAAAGGAATGAGTTTGTTTGCGTCGACAAGCAGGAGCCGTACTCCACAGGTGAGCAGGCTGACGCTCAGGGCCTAGCCCACACCCCTGCCATGGGACCACACCCCTGCCATGGGACCACACCCCTGCCATGGGACCACACCCCTGCCCTTGGGCCACACCGAAGTAATGCAGCCCAATGAATCACCCCCAACCCTGCATCAACATACATTACATTTATTTTACTTATACAGGGGATCTGGCTAAATGCACACAGAATATGCAAGGAGGTGATACCACCCCCCCCTCCCCCAACAAAGAACGTTGCATTTACTTCAGTTATATAGGCAGTGGTTTCAGTTTAGAGTTTACAGAATATTCAGGGATGTAGTCTCCTAACACGGAAAGTGTCCTTCCAAGGTTTCTTCCTTCTAGGGAGTTTTTCCTTGTCGCTGTCCCCTCTGGCTGCTCACTGGGGGCTTCAGGTAGGGATGCTGTAAAGCGCTTAGAGACGATGTAATGTTGTGAAAATGCGCCTCATAAATTTAATTGAATCGAATAGAATTTTATACTGATGAGTCCAGATATGCCTGTATTACATTTTATAAGCAGTGCAGTGAAAACATTTTTCTGTATGGACCGCCTGAAAGTGGCATCTGGGCCCAGTGGTTTATGGCAGTGTCCAGTGTCACAGCTGAGTCCAGTGAGGCAGTTCGATATAGGAGCCACATTTCACCAGGAAATATGAAATGAACTGCGATGGGTTGGCTCCCCATCCTGGGTTGTTCCCTGCCTCGTGCCCATTGCTTCCGGGATAGGCTCCGGACCCCCCGCGACCCAGTAGGATAAGCGGTTTGGAAAATGGATGGATGGATATAAAATGAAATCTCTTTCTTACAAAGAGATGTCCACCTGTCCATCTGTGCACAATCGTAATGGGAGTCTGCAGTGCCGTGGATCTCGCTTATAAAAGGCAGAGTTTGACCGCTGTCACTTTTTACACGTGATCGTGGCTCTCCGGGGTTTATGGACGTTTGAACGAATCCTCCCCCCCCGCAGGAGTCCTGTCACTCTGCCATTGTCACTCTGTAGAACAGGCCTTGTCAGCATAAACGTCCTGAGTCTCTGTTTCCCTCAGCAGTATCTAAGGAGCGAACTGCTGAGCTGCTGTTCAGGAGGCTGCTTCTGTCTGCCCGCTGGGGGGGTACTCTACTCTCAGCATGCTTTGCACGCAGCATTTCCTGAGCATTTGCCTTATCGTAGATCATTCAGTTTGATAGTAATTCTGTGTATTTATAGGTATATTATTTGTCTCTTTGGTTTGTCTTTTCCTGAGGGCTGTACAGCAACTTTGGTCAACAGTTGTTGTTTAAAATGTGACGATGAAATGAAATTAAATTCTATTCAATTTTTGTGATGGGAACATGCTGAAAAATTCCCTGCATGGTCCCCCCTGTGGGGTGCGATTAATGTGTTGCATTACCCTCACCTGTCCTCTAGGGGCAAAACATTCCCTTGTCCCCTGGACACACACTGACACGATACCATAGACAGATACCTGTAAGGATATGACACCAATAAACCATCACCGTTTCAAATAATAATCGTTCATTAGAGGGATACAGAAATCATTTACTTGATCACTTTAGGTGAGTGTTTTACAATCTAGCTCTTGGGGACCCACAGACAGCCCATATTTTTTCTCACTCCCAGCTCCTGGTAGGGAGCAAAAATGTGGTCTGCCTGGCAGGGAGCTCGGAGGGAGCAAAAACATGGACCGACTGTGGGTCCCTGAGGACCAGACTAGGAGACACTGATTTAGGTTATACCCCAACTGCTATTTTAAGGTATATGACTGAATTGTTTGAGGGGGGTCATTAATACAGGATCTTAGGTTGAATATTTTATGCTGCGTTTCAGTACCATCATATGTATGGTCAGTGTTCTCAGTGGCAATGCAGCACGTTTGTCCCCATGTCAGCTGAAATATAATTTTATTTCTAACAGTTTATGACCCAATTATGTTTTTCTTTCTATTTCAAAGCAGTTTGAAGCAGCCTGCAGCCATGCAAAGCTCCACAATAACTGATCCTGCTGCTTCCTGCTATCATCACCTCCGCAGCCTTTTTGACTTGGGCCACAAACCCGCTTTTTTTGGCGAATCAATACCTCATTGCCTTTTTAATAAATTAATTAAGTAATCGAGCTGGTGGTGACAATGAACAGATACACGGACGGGCTGGGCTCTCTGGGGAGAGATTTGAGAACTGAAGCAAAGTTCATCTAGCTGTCCAACAAGATATCAGTAACTTTTTGGCAAACAGAAGAAATACTTATTTTAATTCTGTTGCTCTTGTTACTACTGTTACTGTTACTTAAGTTTGCATACGTTCTAATGCTAAATTGCAGAGGTGGAGATTTCAGGTCCAGAGAGTACAAATCCAGACCAAGATTTTGATTCAACCAACTAGTTGAGTATAAAGATTCAGAGTCACAGAGTCCTCAGCAGGTTGGTTAAAGGCATTTATGTTTGTCGGTCAGATTCCCCGAGTGAGATACAGGTGTTATCTTTATAGCTGTGAAGATGTCTGTTTTTTTGTGTACTGGGACTGTTTCACTTCATCTGTTGAAATTGTTCAGCAAGCTGCGGTTGGTTTGGGGGAGCCAGTAAGACCAGTAAGACCTCAGTCATGCAGCCTTGTCATTCTCAGTGCTTTAGTCAGGATACAGATGCAGAGGGAAATGATCTGAGGAACCCAGCAGAGATCCATGTATCACAGAGCGGAGTCTCAGTTCTCCCAGCATGCTTGGCTTCTGCGTGGACATTCCGCATGCATAATTAATGAGGGCAGCGTCAGTCAGATGAGGCCGGGGTTGTGTTGCTCTGTAGCTTCATTTCAGGAGGAGCTGGGGGGGGGACAAGGAGCATGATGCAGATACTAGTTAGAATTACTACTTATTATGAAGTTATGAAGTGTAGCTGTCACACCTAAGGGTGTCCTTTTCATGGCAATAATAGTGATACGTTTACTTGGCATTTGTATAAGTACATCAGTATTCTTTGGTTTTTGCATAGCCAGCACTTCACTGGAGGCTGTGCTGGGGGCACAGACATTTGGGGGGGGGGGGGGCAGTATCATGCCAAAGACTGTAAGGGGATGAGTTGGGCTGTAAACTGCTGTGTCTGTGTGTCACAGAGATAGGAACAGAAGTGACTTGATCCCAACACCCCTTCAGTTTATCTGTTGACTCTTAGGGGCAGGAGAACCTAAAGCTTGTTTGGGACTGAGCACAGTCAGAGAAGATTAAGAAGGTTTTTTCCGAGTTATGGGGCAAATGGACTCGGACGGTGTCGGCAATCTGCAGTCAAACTTTGCCATTTAAACTGAGTTTAAAAATGGCTCACAATGTCGTGAGGATTTCGGGAATGATGCTCTTTACCCCACCCCCAGGGATTATGTTAGCTGACTGGCACGTGTCGGTAGCGATCTGACGCTCTGTTACGGGGGGGAAGGTCGAGGCTGGGATTTTTCTAGCATCAGTAGGCAGTCATTTATCAGCATGTCCTGGAAGGGTGTGCAGGCTGGGGTACTAGAGATGTGTTTGCAGCTAAAAACTATCCTTTCCTGGTAATTAAAGCATGGCCATGGGGTGGGGGGAGTGGGGGCTGAATTTTATTACTGCGCAGGTGTACGCAGGATGTGATTGGTTGGTGAGGTCGCCATGGTGATGTGCCACACCTGTTTCCGTCAGTCACGTGCCAGGAGCCCCGCTAATCGATTTATTGCTTGGGAATCTGCCCGCTGCCTCGTTTCAGAGCTCCGGCAGTCCTCGCGGAGACTGGTGGCAGAGATTTATTTACATCCAAAGGAAGCGATTGCACATTAATATGCGGAAGCCCAGGAGATATCATTACTGTATAATCACAATCGGGTGGACAGCGGCCCGGACAGACCCCAGCTGCTGCTGCAGGGAAGCGACCGGCTAACATCTTCCTTTTTTTCATTAGTAAGACAACCTTGCGGTTTCTTTTCTTCACAGGATACAGAGAAGGGTTTCTTTGGAAACGGGGGCGCGACAATGGTCAGTTCCTCAATCGAAAGTTTATCCTCTCCGAGCGGGAAGGAGTCCTCAAGTACTTCAACAAGCATGATGTGAGTAGTCCCCCCCCCGCCCCTTCCTTCTCATATGCAGGGCCCATCCTCCCCCACTAGACGGTGCTCTCCCATTCCGCCGCCTCCTGGCGTGACCCATTGCACTCATGTTTCCAGGCAAGAGAGCCGAAGGCGATCATGAAGATCCAGACCCTCAATGCCACCTTCCAGCCGAGCAAAATCGGAAACCCTCACGGCCTCCAGATCACCTACCTGAAGGACAACAGCACCAGGAACATCTTTGTCTACCACGAGGATGGAAAGGTCAGAACTTCGCAAGCTCTCAGCAGTTACTTATGTCGGTTAGCCTGATCAAAAATGTTGCTTCATTCATTTACTGTCATTTGTGTGCTCACTGGGTTTGTAGAAGACGTTACAAAGTGGTTGTAGTGCACACATTGCCTCTCTAGAAATCATGAACTTCATCCTATTTGGAATTCTGACTGGGAGCCTTGTGGATTAGGTTCACCAGTTCAATATCTCTGTGCTTTTCTGCTCTATCTTTACTAATCCATTCTTGTGTATCCTGTCCTGCTTCATGTGGTTAGTGTTACTGTGGCAGGTATCTGCAGAGTAGAATACAGACCTGTGAAGCTGGGAAAATGCCACCCTGATGAGTGTCTTATCGACTATTAGTCTGAAGTCCCGTCTCGGGATGTTCTGCGCTGCTGTCTGAAGCCCCCCTGATGGAGGCTGTTTCCTGTCTTCCTGTGTCTTGGCAGGAAATCGTGGACTGGTTTAATGCCATCAGAGCTGCACGCTTCCACTACTTACAGGTGGCCTTTCCAGGGGCCAGTGAGTCTGACGTGAGTCTTTCCCCCTCCCTCTGTCTCCTGCTATTCCCACACTCACTGTCTCATGTCGTCCACTGCGCAGTGAGTGTACGACACTGCGCAGTGGACGGCACTGTCAGTGGACACTGACAGTGTCCAGTCACTGGTGTTAATGCCGCGTTGGTTTCAGTAGTAATTCTTCGTCAGCGAATACATACCTACCTACAGCTCGCAAAATATTAAAAAATATTTCTTTCTTTTTATTTTTTTTCATTTTCCTATGCTCAGCTAGTGCCAAAACTGACACGGAACTACGTGAAAGAAGGTTACATGGAAAAAACAGGCCCAAAGGTTTGAATATTTCACCTTTTTTTAAATGACTTCTTGTGCTACTGTAATGGAATGCGGTTTAATGCGCAGAGAGAGGTCACTGAATTAATAATTGAAGAGGTGATTATACGTGTTATAGTCACCGAGAAAAAATATGTGTGAGAAATGAAGGTATAACTCCTGTGAAGTCAGGAGAAATAAGGCCTGTGCACCATCTCCGTGGCAACTGCCTGTGCAGTGTGACAGTGGCTGCATCATCACATGGTTTAACACGGCTCACTGGCAGTAGTTACCCCGTCTCTCTCTCCTGCAGCACACGGAGGGCTTCAAAAAGAGGTGGTTCACCATGGATGACCGGCGTTTGATGTATTTCAAAGATCCCCTGGTATGATGCCTATCGGGTGCGATTTGCCCCACCCACCCTGTCTTAACTGTGCCTAAATTTGGACATCAGCAGTTCCTCTTCATTGCTCTTAGCCACTTCTGCAAAAAGTAATTGCACCAGTGACGATGTAGACAGGAATTTTTAAAAGCTGTTTTGCACTTAGTGTTTTGCTCAGGCTTTCCAGTAGAGGGCAGTGTTATTGTATTAAGGTGACAAAAATCCATATTTTGTTTGTGATTATCAGACATGCACACATGTGTTTGTCTCATTTTAATGTAAAATATGATTTCACCTCAAAAACACTGGGCTCATGGTCTGTAACCCCCCCCACCAGGACGCCTATGCCAGAGGGGAGGTATTCATCGGGAGCAAGGAGAACAGCTACAGCCTGCTGCCGAGCTTGCCCCCCTCCACGCAGGGCAACCGCTGGCCGTATGGCATCACCATTGTCACCCCGGAGAGGAACTTCCTGTTCACATGCGAGACGGAAGCGGAGCAGAGTGACTGGATCGGTGCCTTCCAGGTGGTCATCAACCGGCCCATGCTGCCGCAGGAGTTCGCAGGTAGGCACAGGCCCGTGCTGCCACAGGAATACGCAGGTAGGCACAGACCCGTGCTGTCGCAGGAGTTCGCAGGTAGGCACAGACCCGTGCTGTCGCAGGAGTTCGCAGGTAGGCACAGGCCCGTGCTGTCGCAGGAGTACGCAGGTAGGCACAGGCCCGTGCTGTCGCAGGAGTTTGCAGGTAGGCACAGGCCCGTGCTGTCGCAGGAGTTTGCAGGTAGGCACAGGCCCGTGCTGTCGCAGGAGTTTGCAGGTAGGCACAGGCCCGTGCTGTCGCAGGAGTTTGCAGGTAGGCACAGGCCCGTGCACACACAGGCTTCCGAAATGAAGCAGCACTACACGCTTTATACAGATCTGAGCCCAGGGGTGGGCAGTTTTATCCAGTTAGGGCCGCTGTGTATGCGGGTTTTCGCTGCAACTCCCTATTTAGATTACTCATTCTGATTGGCTGACGAGTCCTCATCTCTGACCTACAGGTTACCCCTAAGACCTGCATACACACCAGTCCTTTGCTGATAACATTGCCCACCCGTCCTATAGCTTCACTCAGTAATACAGCCGTTGCCAATCACTCGTGTACTTTAGTGCTGCCTGGTAGCTTCAGCCTGTTTTTTACCGCAGTGTTTTCCCAAGCCGGTCCTCAGGAATCCGCAGATAGCCCACATTTTTGTTCCCACCCAGCTCCCAACCTATCAGGAACACTAAATACCTGGTATGGGCGTGTTGGAAGCTGGGAGAGAGTAAAAATGTGGACTGATGCAGGTGACTGAGGACTGGGATGAGAGGCGTTTTAGTGTCGGGCTTCTTCAGATGGCTGAGTAGGTTTTGGAGCTGTGCTGTTGTTCTCTGCAGTTGAGGCCCATTTCAAGCACAAACCCTAAGCGGAGTCACTGCCTCGAAGCCAGAAGGAGGTTGGAGTTGTGCCCGAGACGCTGGACTGGACGTGGCCAGGACAGGCAGGGGTGAACATGATTAGCCCCAGCACTCTCGCACACCCGTGGGATGGACTTTTACTCCTTCTGGAAGCTTCCGGCAGGCTGCCATCCCGGCCTGCCCCGGATCTGTGTCAACACTTTCTCTAACATACTGTACCTATCCTTTAACGTTAGTGCGTCTCATGCCCTGTAAATGAATGTTAATTTATTTGTACTGTAACAAAAGTATGTACTGACTGGAAACAGACACATGGGACCGGACCTGTTCCCCATACAAGCGTCCTGGTGCTGGTGTTAATTCTCATTACATGAAAGCTAGGCTTCACCTCTCTGGGACAGCAGAAATATGTTTTTGTATTTATTTATCACTGTTTATTTATGCTGCTATCCCAAGTATTGGACCATCCCAGTTTCCCTTCTAAATCCTTTTCTATATGTTTGCAGCTACTGGCTTCTTTGTCATTGATGAGTGAAAAAAAACAGACATGGGTTATAAAGTCAACAATAGAACGTGTTTCACTGCATTTACCATCAGAGCGCCCAAATCGTCAGGGTGATTTCGTTTGGTCCCTGAGTATGCATACAGAGCAGTATCCAGATGTACACGCCATCAGTAATACAACTGAATTAAAATGTTATATTCAAACGAAACTTATTATCCATCAATAGGTGAACCGAGAAACACCAAGTTATATGAAAAATGAATTACGTTGTATATCCACTAGGGGGCGGCAACAAAACATGCAGAAAAATGGGAAATAATTCTGTGAAACGAAATGAAAAGCAGAAGATGCTTAGAGACTCTTTATTAACATGAACGTTATCTGTGTGACGGCCTTTATGGCTGTTCCAGCATCTCACAATCAAAAACACACAAAGACGAACCGAAGCCGACAGTTAATTAAATGAAAACCTTGTAAATATACACATATTTTTATTCAGGTTTTTTTTTAATTCATGTTATAGTACACTGAAGGAAAATGCATTTTAGGGAAGGAACAGCATAGTTTTCCCTGGCAAACCGTTATTATTATTATCCTTCATATTGACTTCTTGGTCGGTGTATTGCCCATGAAAAATGATCCTCAAAGAATATATGAAAAATCATATCAGGTTAAAAAGAAAAAACTAACAGTGCCACTATATTTTGACAGTCACCCCGTTAAACTGAAAATATCCTGTAATTCAATATAGAGACTAACAATAAAAAATATTACCGTTGATTCCAAAATATTACACATGCGTCACACTTAGGTGTTAATTTTCCCGATGGAAAGCAGGAATGCGCATATTTTGAAAGACTTGACCACAGTGAAAACACATGAGCTTTAGAAATATTGCAAGTATATTAAATATTAACTTTCTTTTTACATTTAAACGTTATGCAGCACTGACATTATACAAAAGGACAAGTTACCAAGACTTAGTTACAATGTATTTCACTTGGGCAGGTTTTGGGCCCAGGAAGAAGGTCTTCAAGACTGTACAGGTCAATTCTTAAAAAGCTTCTACACCGGTGTTTCCCAAATTGGTGCTCAGGGACCCACAGCAGTTCACGTTTTACCGGGGGCTCGGAGGGAGCAGAAACATCAACTGGCTGTGGGCCCCCTAGGACCATATTGGGGAAAACTGCTCTACGTGACGATCACTTCACCTTCACCACTATCTAATTTGAAAACAATCCACGTACAAATAATTTTAACTACAAGCTGAATAACGCTGTAATGTTTTCTTCGCTCCTCTAAGCCCTGTGAGGACTCTCTCTGCAGCTCTCGTGGTTATGAACACACACCCCTGTTGGGCAAAACGTACCGTTGCAACTCAGTAACTTCCCAGATTATTTTGTTGGTTGGACAAGTGAAAACGTTTTCAAACCCCTGACTGACATCTAAAGGTGGCAGTCGCTTAGAAGGGTGATCTTAACTTAACTTGAACAGAAAACAAGCTTTCAGGCGACAAACTTTCTTTCAGCATGGATTTTTTTGTTTGTTGCTAAGGTCACATACGTCTTCAGTGTAAGACTATAACACAAGGATATGGAAGCAAAATCAGAGCTGGTAAAGACGTCACCAATGAGTGGGTCTACCTGACGAAACCCGGAGGATGAGACAGACACCATGGCCTATTTACACTATGTACATTCTTACATACAATATATTGCACAGTAATGACTGTTTTAGGAGTACGGAGGTGGAAAGTGAAAGCCAGGTGTCATGCCTGACTGTGGGCTTCATGTTGCCACGATGGGGTGTGTTTGAGTGGCTCAGTACACAGGATGAGGAGCCTTTTGGGTAAAATGGTGACTGCGGGTATCTGACTGCGGTCTGGCAGAGGAGGCCGCGCTACGGCTTCGTGCAAATCCGGCTTCGATGTTGGGGAGGGGTTACATTCACAGTTGCACTGGGTGGTGGGTCAATACTGCCCGGGGAGTGGCAGGTGGCGCTATAGCATTTCAAGATCACAGGACAAGGGACACGGCCACACACACACACACACACGGGGACCACACACACACGCTCCGCCCCTCCCCCAGCGGGACATTCTCGGGGAAGGTCTAGGAGTGGCAGCACCCGGAGGTCTGCATCTCCTTGTTGACGTAGTCCTGGAGCTTAAACTTGGGCTCGTTGGGGTCTTTCATGGACCTGTGCTTCAGTTCCCTGAGTTGAGAGACAGAGGATGAATGGATGTAGGGAATTACCGGAGGAACAGGCACATTTGGTTAACGATGCCCCCATAGGGCCCTTTCAGCTGTTTTAGACCAAGAAAGTTACTGAGACTCCAACGTCTGTCAGGACTCCGGACTCAGCGCTGTGCAGTGACGTGACATGTCAACGCCCCTCCGCTTACGTCAACGATCATTTTCCATCGGCATGCATCTCACACGGGTCTTCACCATGAAAGCAGTGCTGACCGCCATTGAAGTATTGCTTCACAGTAGCATATCTCATATCGCTCGACAGTGGCGAGCTTCCGGTCGCCCTTTCTACGCACGTGCAAGCGCGCTTTAAGCATGCTGCCACTACAGACCCCTCTCTGTCACGTTCTTATGGACTCGCTCATACTCACTTGGCCACGGCGGTGAAAGCCAACTCCACGTTGAGCCCCGACTTGGCGCTGGTCTCCATGAAGGGCACGCCGAAATCCTGCAGCGGAAACCATGTTCCATCTTATTCAAGAAGAGAGATTCTCTTTCCTTTACAGAACCTCACAAATGCATCAGATCATGGCCCCAGCGGACCTGAAAGAAACCCTCACTGATGCCTCATAGACTTATCGATCTTATAAAAGATGCAGTGGATGGAACCATAGAGAAACACAGACAGACCAAGGCCAAGTGCATCTGTGTCTCTGCATTTCTTATGGAGACAGGTGGATGGTCCTTATTTCTATGTTTCCAAGTGAATTCCTGTTTGTTTAGTTTTTTGTACAGCACAAGTAGTAAATAGTCTTACATCTTGTGTTTATGGATTTGACCCTAACCTGCCCCCCAGCCCACCCCCAGGTGCATAATCGCAGCTGTCTCTCTGTGAAGTTCTCCTGTTTTACCTATGGATGGGAGACACTATGAATGTGAAAAACATGCAGTTTTTTCTACTGGCAACATGAATTATGAATTCATGAATTATGTCCGTGGGAATTCCACTGAGGATCGATAATCGATTAAATACATTTCCGAAGACGGGAAGCAAACCTCCTCCTGTCAAACTCGCTGCCTAAATCCATGTTATGATACAGATACGATTGAATATTCTTGCCTAAGCTTATTTGTTTTATATTTAACATTGCGTTTACATGAAGTACAATAAACACAAAGCACCGAGCAGCCTTTCCACAGAAGGTGGCATTTGTTTGACTGTGGGGCTGAATGGGATGTGTGCAGTTTCCGGATTGAAGTCCGATTACCAATGGAGGGTGTAAAAGGGAGAGCTGAGCAGCAGGGAGCAGCCCGGTGGCCCCTGAGGGTCCCCAGAATGCCGCTGTCCCCTCCGATCTTGTGCGTCCACGGAGCGCGCCTCACTGACTGTGCAGGCGGCGCGTAGGTGGAGCGTCAGATAGTTCAGGCTCCAAGAGGGAAGACTGTTACCACTTCCTGTGCTTGTGCAATAAATCTAATCAAATGGCTCATTCTGTTACAATGCTTTTTCTTTGCCACTAAAGCAATTTTTTTGGTGACAATAAAAATCGATGTTTATTTGGCCCACAGAAGACTGAGGCAGGCAGAATAGGAACGGGGGGGCAGGGGCGTTGGTGCACTGGTGTGACCCCAGGCTACGGCGGGAAGCGGAGTCCTCACCTTGGCCAGTTTCTCTCCTTCCTCCCGCTTCACCACTCTCTCCTGCGTGGCATCCGCCTGTCACATGGGAAGCAGGAACAGTGACATGATCGCCGATCACTGTCTCTCCACTAAACTCATGTATTACCATCTAAAAAACTCTTCATACAAGCACACCTGCACTGTGACCACACACCCCTCCCCGTCATCCCACTGTTCATCCGCAGATGTACCCATTTCCTCTGGAATAGCAGGGGTGTAAGCAGGGAAATCAGCTGAAAGCTGACTGGCCCCCGGGAGCATCCTTTCCCTGTCACTCACATATTCAAAACATACCATTGGCTAATAATAAGGTTTGCCCTTCTCCTTCCCATGTGGAGAAGGTCTCACCTTGTTTCCCAGAAGCATCAGCACCACGTCCTGCTGGGTGTACTCGTGGATCTCCGTCAGCCAGGCCTGGGGAAAGGGAGGCAGGCAGGATAAGTGTGAGGGTGCGAGCTCTGTGCGACAGGTACACTGCATCGATGGGAAAGTAATAGGAGGAGAGCAAGCTGAAGCCGGGAGAAGAGCAGGAGAGAGCAGAGAGGCAGGGGAGAGACACAGCAGGACGAATGCAACACTCAGTAAGTGGCAACGAGCGAGTACATCCCCCGCAAAAATGTAGGGAGTATAAGGAGGCTGGCCATCACCTGGCAGCCCTGAGGCCAGCTGGCAGAGTCCCATCCGGAAGGGAGGTCAGCGCAAAGCCGTTAATCTGTCCTTCTCCAAGTTGAGCAGAGGGACACACATGCTGCCCAAATATTATTCCTGATTTTCGGCACTTACTGTTAAACACTGACTGGAAAACAGTAAGTCAGAAAGGCCTGTGAGCTGAATGGTACCTGTGAGCACAGCCTGCTAAAAACAGGGTTCTCTCACAGTCTGAATCTCAGAGACTGCATATTTGTGGTGACGGAGCACAGGTGCTACAAGAAGGACCTAAGAATGTTGTGGTAGTTGAGCAGCAGTTTGCCGGAGGCCTGTGATGCTGCCCCTAACCCATATGTCATTTTTTACTGGGTGCCGCTCGGCCTGCATTCAATCAAACTGCTGTCAATCAAACCTGGGCGATTCTGCTAGCCCCTCCCACTGTCACCACTCCGTCAGCTTGTGAGCAGGCCTGCTCGTGCCTTATTTCTCATGTCAGCGTCTGTTTACTAACTTCACAGCGGGCGTCACACCACTACACATGCTTTCTCTGCATCCTTCACTGCCTCTTTGCTTCCAGGAAAAATTGTCACCCAACCCCCCCAATCCTACTGCCTGCGCTCTTGAAAATAAATTTCAGCTCCAGCTAAGACATGCTAATCTGGGAAACAATGCAGTGACGCATCACTCATATAGGCCCTATTATCCGTGACGACGGGGGCTTGATAGACGCATGTTTCACGTGTCGGGTGAGTGTTTAACGCAGCCTAATGGTCCTCCCCCTCCATTGTCACGTCCTGATTACAAGCCCCTGTAGGATGTAACTTGCATTGTGAGCCTCAAAGGGCCTTTGTTTTCTTAGCTGGAGAAGTGGCCTGTATTTTCATACTCATGGCTATTTCAGGCTGAGCTCCATGGTGACACACGTCACATGGTTCTGCTGCTTTCACTGTCTCAGATGGTAAAACCATTTATATTAATATGTATGTATGTATGTATGTATGTATGCATGTGCTTAGCATTTCCTGTGTGAGTCATTGACAGCCTGTTGTATCTCTATGTATTTTTTATTTAGGTCTGGGTATATGTGAGCTCAGACAAAACATTACTGTCACTGCATAAAATATGCGTATTCAGACAATGAAATGCAGTGTGGCATCTAATCCAAAAGTGCAAAATTGTACACAATTGCTAGAAACAACCGGAGTAAACATGATGTGGTACAAACAGGTATAAGCAGCATCTATGATATATATACACACACCCCCTACATGAAATGATTATACTTTATTGGCCCCTATAGAAGACACTCCCTCTGACTACCCCATTTCGCTCTCTGTAGGTGAGAGCAAGCCTGGCTGTGAAGGGCAGCCAGCCATAGCAGCACCCTGGGAACTGAAGGCCTTGCAGAAGGAGCCACAGATGTGCTGAGGCTGGGCTCAAACCAGCAACCTTCCAATCACAGGTATAGAGACTTAGCCCACTGAGCTACACACTAACCCCATTCATCCACACACTCAGACATGGACTACGGACAATTTGGACAAACTGGGGAACCCGGAGGAAACCCCGCGAGGACATGAGGAGAACATGCAAACTCTACACATGTAGAGTCAGGGCGGAGACTCGAACCCTGGTCTCCAGAGGTGTGAGTCAAAAGTGCCAAACATTTAAATAATACACAGACTCTCCCTGGGAAGAAATTACATGAGATATTGAACACTTTATTATAAAATAGGCTTTATGTTAATTATTTTGCCCAACCACAGTGTCCTAAGCATGTGTAAGCTAGGTTGGAATAGGCTATGATGTTTGTTAGGTTATGTGTACCCATTAAAGTGCACTTTTGCCTTACGATATTTTCACCTTGCGGTTTATCGGAAGTAACCCCATCGTAACACCGGGAGCGTCTGTACATTTGCCTTCATGCTATACATTCGGCACTCCAGGACGAAGAGCCTAGTGTTCACACTTAATGGCTGATCACCACTAGTTGCATCAGTTGCCTGATTAGCCTTGCTGCGTGATTAACCCTAAGAAGGCAATTCCAGACTGGCATTAATGAGGCGGAAGCCAGCACCACAGTCAGCGTGCAGCAGGCTAATCGCTTGGCTGCCGGCCCCGATGCTCTGTGGCCCCAGGTTCCAGACGCGGAATTATGAAGCGCGCCATTAACAGGAAAGCGGGGATCCGTCTTCTGCATCACAGCCCCGGGCAGCAGCTGACACCCTTATTTGTGCTGACTGCCTGCTCTCAGGGCCACGGGCCCTGTGCAAAAATAGATTCCCTTTTCAAACAATCATCCACTTAACATAATTTTTAAATTCCAGAGTTTTCAAAAAGTTGGGACTAATTATGTGTCTGTACGTCGTGTTTGTCAGACATTTGTAGAAGCAAAACACTACAAAGTTGGCTGAATACATGAGTGTGTGTGTCATATAAACAGGCATGTGTATCGGAAATACATGCCTGTTTGCCATTGCATACTGTCTGACCAATCACATTCCAAGATTAAATTATTAAGCCAAACACGTTCTGCAGGGTCAGTTCTTGGCGCTCAGGGAAGTGAGCTTTTGGACTCCAGCAGCCAGAGAACGGTGCATGGTCTCTCCACACTAAACTCCAGTCACTAGGACCTGCAGTTTTAATACAGGTGTCAACCTGACATCCTCAAGCCTCACACCAGTGAAAGGCAGTCCACCACAACAAAGCCAGTTGACATCCCATAAGGATGATAAACTTCTTTTCCATTTAGCTCTGAGCTGTTTTTCATTGACACAGATGGTGGCTTCATCTCACCTTTGAGCTGTAGGTTTTTCATAGGCATGTTTTCCTTTGAGCTCAGCTAAATATATCGAGGTGACGAATACTGGGAGCCACCATGTGCGTCTATATGCTATGAGTCAAAACTTGTGTGACCGGCATTCAGCTTGGCTGGTAGAAGTAATTGGCACGACAGAAAGGAATGTCGAAAGGCCAAAGTAGTTTTTTTTTTCCATTTCTTGGCGTGTTTCAGAGGTTTAAGATCCCAGCCCCCGCAAATGACACGTCCCACGGGACAGACGTCACTTTGGGTGGATTTCTGAAGGCTGTGACTCATATGACTGAGGACATATGTTTTTTTTTTTTATTCCAATGTGATACACAGAAGAAAGCTCTGTCGTTAAATACGAGATGAAGACATTTCCATATGGAAGATAAAAAAGAAAAGAAAAACTATATCGACAGCTGTAATAAATCACTACTTTTCATGGTGCTGATTTAAGAACATCTTCAGTACTGAATTAAGCTGAAATGTCCGAGTGATGGTCAGGGCAGGATATACATGAACTAACGCACACGCAGGGCTAAGTTTACCACAGTACCCGACCGCCGCGGTTCCTCTGGTGGAGAGCAGACAAATAGAGAAATTTCACAGAGAAGATAAGCAGGAGGCTGCTGGATACAATGGTACTTGGCAGCTCTGTTCAGCGGCCAAAGGTGGGGACAGGCGTATGCAGGTCGAGGTCAGGCGTGTGCAGGGCGGGGACAGGCGTGTGCGGGGCGGGGACAGGCGTGTACGGGGCGGGGACAGGCGTGTACGGGGCGGGGACAGGCGTGTATGGGGCGGTGACAGGCGTGTACGGGGCAGGGACAGGTGTGTGCAGGGGGGGACAGCCGTGTGTGGGGCAGGGACAGGCGTGTACGGTGCGGGGACAGGCGTGTACGGGGCGGGGACAGGCGTGTACGGGGCAGGGACAGGCGTGTACGGGGCAGGGACAGGTGTGTATGGGGCAGGGACAGGGGTATATGGGGCGGGGACAGGGGTGTGCGGGTCGAGGTCAGCCTGAACACGGCTGCCGTGTCTGCTGGGATCAGGCCCATGATGTACGGGCCCCTCCGCTGGGGGAGACTGCTCGCCGACAGGTGGAAAGTCCAGGTCCAGAAAGCATAAATCCAGACTAAGGTTTTGCTTCAGCCAACCAATTGAGTATAAAGAGTCACAGTCACAAAACATTGGATTTCTACTTCCTGGACCTGAACTTCCCACCTCTACTCGCCGACTGGATTCTGACACTTATCCGGGCTGTTCAGACAGCTTCCAGTCTCCCCGGCATCCAGATTACCAGCATACTGTGGATCTGGCTGCTTTGCACGGATCAGAGAGGCTAACAAAGTGAGAGGCGCTTCGGTCTCTGGACAGCTAAAGGGTTTCTTTTGTTTTGATGGATGGCAGTAGGTAGCACGCCGAAAATAAGAGAGCAGCACGAGCAAGCATGCCCTCTTCAATGCCGCCAAGTGGCTTCGCATTACCGCTTAGATTTGAGTTTGCCTGGAGAAGAAGAAAAAGGCATCTGATAAAGCTGGTGGACGGCTGTTAATATACAACGTGCACAAAGACGGGAAAATGAGCAGCCATTTTAATCCGGCTTCCTCTGCGGCAGCCAGCGATCGCGCAGATAGCCCACATGCGTCTGAGGCCTGTGATTAACTGCTAATTATAACACCAGCTACGTGGACCTTGTTAATGCTAAATAAACACAGGCCTTTGGAGATGCCAGATCTGCATTTGAATTATTTAGATGTGTAGGGACTGCTCTACATCAGAGGAAGAGAAGACAGGAAGAACAAAGGCAGCTATTTTAACTCCTTGAGGCCCACAGCTGCGTTTTACCGCTGCTGACTGCTTGGAACTGCACTGCATCACAGGAAACGGTCACCAACTGCAGACATTCGCAGTGTGAAGCACACAAACCGGAGCCACTCTGCAAAAACAACCGTGGAAATAAACGAATATCTGTTCCATGATGATTCTGTTTTCATTACGTGAATTTGTACCACACCAGAGGGAATTCAGGACAATGAACTGGTATCTTCTAGTGGGAATCTCGCCTCTAACTGGCCAGGAAATCATGCTTGACTTTGGCTTCATTTTGCCGCATCCCATTCTGCAGGTGAGAGGAGTCCAGCTGCTGTGGCCTCATCTCCTTCCAAGCGGAGTCATCCATCACTCTCTGAGGGTACAGGGAGGCACCACACCTCCTTCCAAGCGGAGTCATCCATCACTCTCTGAGGGTACAGGTAGGCACCACACCTCCTTCCAAGCGGAGACATCCATCACTCTCTGAGGGTACAGGGAGGCACCACACCTCCTTCCAAGCGGAGTCATCCATCACTCTCTGAGGGTACAGGGAGGCACCACACCTCCTTCCAAGCGGAGACATCCATCACTCTCTGAGGGTACAGGGAGGCACCACACCTCCTTCCAAGCGGAGACATCCATCACTCTCTGAGGGTACAGGGAGGCACCACACCTCCTTCCAAGCGGAGACATCCATCACTCTCTGAGGGTACAGGGAGGCACCACACCTCCTTCCAAGCGGAGTCATCCATCACTCTCTGAGGGTACAGGGAGGCACCACACCTCCTTCCAAGCGGAGTCATCAATCACTCTCTGAGGGTACAGGGAGGCACCACACCTCCTTCCAAGCGGAGACATCCATCACTCTCTGAGGGTACAGGGAGGCACCACACCTCCTTCCAAGCGGAGTCATCCATCACTCTCTGAGGGTACAGGGAGGCACCACACCTCCTTCCAAGCGGAGTCATCCATCACTCTCTGAGGGTACAGGGAGGCACCACACCTCCTTCCAAGCGGAGTCATCCATCACTCTCTGAGGGTACAGGGAGGCACCACACCTCCTTCCAAGCGGAGACATCCATCACTCTCTGAGGGTACAGGGAGGCACCACACCTCCTTCCAAGCAGAGTCATCCATCACTCTCTGAGGGTACAGGTAGGCACCACACCTCCTTCCAAGCGGAGTCATCCATCACTCTCTGAGGGTACAGGGAGGCACCAGACCTCCTTCCAAGCGGAGACATCCATCACTCTCTGAGGGTACAGGGAGGCACCACACCTCCTTCCAAGCGGAGTCATCCATCACTCTCTGAGGGTACAGGTAGGCACCACACCTCCTTCCAAGCGGAGTCATCCATCACTCTCTGAGGGTACAGGTAGGCACCACACCTCCTTCCAAGCGGAGACATCCATCACTCTCTGAGGGTACAGGGAGGCACCACACCTCCTTCCAAGCGGAGTCATCCATCACTCTCTGAGGGTACAGGGAGGCACCACACCTCCTTCCAAGCGGAGACATCCGCCATAGTTTTTGTCTCAGCCACCCACAGAAAATTTATCTTTCTACATTTCTTCAGAAATTGGCAACCCTCCAGGGGGCTACACCCCTCCCCTAAGGGTATAATCCTAGAATTATAACAATATAATAATAATTACATTTATATAGCACCTTTCAAAAACCAAGTGTCTCTTTACAAGGAGGGAAAAAAAGTCTAGATTATTATAATTAATAACTTAGCAGAGGCTATCCATCAGTCACACTTGGGCAGCAGACAGTTTGGCCACAGTCCATTTGAGATGACATTCATTTTGCCCTCATCAGTTTCGTGTGTTTAGTACAACTCACAAAAGAATTAGCTGGCACCTCTATTCTGAGAAATATGACTGAGTGTAATGAGTTTGTAACTTGTAATTGCATCAGTAACCTAGTTATAAGGAGTACAGAGGCTTCTCTGGGATAACAGCATCTGTTAAGCAACTGAGCAATTATGACAATGAGGTAATTTACGAGGACAGGAGCAGCACCGCGCTCGCGCCTCTTCCTGAAATGAGGGCACGGCCCACGCTCGTGCCTGAGCCGAAGCAGGCCGCTCGGGGAGCAGGATGTGAGACGACAGATTACCGTTATCTGGGCTTGGGTCCCCAAGCACTGCCATTCTCAAGGTATTGCAGCCATGTATCTGATGCTTTTATACAAACAACTGACAGCAGAGGGCAGGCTTACAATTTACATGCTTCGGGGAATTTGGACCAACAACCTGTGGTGTTCATAAGGCAATGCTCTACTTGTGAAGCTATTATCCAGGTTGTGTAACGATGCCTGGGATGCTTGGGGTGGGCTGAGGAGCCCGAGCATCTGTGAGGATTGGGGTTCCCCAAACGTGCACTGAAGGGCATTCCCCAAAACGGCGTCAGAGTTAAAAGCACAGCACTGACTGTTCAGGCCAGGCGCTGTTATCATTGCTCACCAGAAGCGGATGCAAACCAGCCTCATTATCCCATTCGCTGCGACTCACTTCTACACCAATCTGACTGTTATTTTTATGAGTTTGGCGCGGCTGCATGCAAAGCCCTGCAGTCAAATTCAAGGCACCTTGGTTCTGAATCATACGCCCAAAATAGTCACCGTCTCCCAGTTTCAAAGACTGCGGGAACTCTGCGCGTCTGTGGAACACGGCCTCGCTCTTGTTTTAGGGGTTGCAGATACGCATGGATGCCGGTGAGGATGCCGATTGCGCACGTGTGTCACTTGGCAGGTGTGCGTCACGCGGGTAAAGTGGCATCTGAAAGGCAGCCATTCCCCACAGCTACGCCCAATGTGTGCAGGCATTCTGTCCGTCCTTTTTCTCGTTTTTTCCATCTCTCCGGTCCTGCTCATTTCTCACTGACTGCGTGCCAGGAAGAGTAGAGGTAAGCAGCGGCCAGAAGTTTTCTGTTACCATCTCTGCTCTGGCAGACGCGCCTGCTTCGAGGAGGTGGGCATCCGCTGAGAAGCGAGGCCGGATCCGGCGGGTTCAAGCGCAGCTCTCCTACATTATTTATCGCCTTCTGAGGTGCTGCCTATTACTGATGCTCTTTCTTTTCCAGCTGCTGTCACCCAGTTGGCTTTCCTTAGCCCTCTCTCTCTTTTAAACGCGGTTCTCTGCGTTTAAGGATGCACGCACACCGACGGTGCGGTAAACTGGTGATGAATGGTAGCCTGCTCACGTCGTGCCTTTCAAAGGCTGCAGCGGCAGCAGTCGCTAACTGTGTAAAGTGGCATTTATGAAAGCCGAGGTCCCACATTTTTGGCATCCAGGGAGTCCGCTGAGGAATCTGGATTCCTCCCACAGTCTGACACTGGCATCCCTAAATTGGCCATCGTGTGTGAGAGACTGCCGTTCTCTTCAGAGTGCCCTATGCTGACCACCATGACTCCACACTGGAGATGATGGGCCTAACTTACACAACACCTCCGTTATACCAAATCTCTGCAGAAACTAACCTTCCCCCATCCATTCTCTGTACCCACTTGACCTATTCAAGGTGTCCGGAGTCTATTCCAGAAGCTATGGGTGCAAGACAGGGAATAACCCAGGGTGGGGCTCAAACCCACACACACATAGACAGGTTTGTCATTATATCTTTGTGGGGACTCTCCATTCATTTATATGGGGAAAACTCTAATAACAACATGACGACCTTAACCCCCACCCAGCCCCGACCCTAACCCCCACCCAGCCCTAACCTGAACCATAAGTAACCAAACAAAATACGAGACTTTTTGGCATTTTCACTTTTTTGATTATATTAACAGATCTTTATGGGGACCTGAAAAAATGGTCCCTACAACATCAAAAAACAGGTTTTTATTTCATTATGGAGGACATTTGGTCCCCAAGAATGTAATATAAACCTAATAATTCACACACAAACACAAAAATTAGGTTACTTCAATTAGCCTCAGTATGTTTTTGGACACCCCAGTATGTTTTTGGAAACCCCATGATGACATGGGGAGAACATGCAAACCCCACACACATGGAGCCATGACGGAGACTCGAACCCGGGTCCCAGGCCACTAAACTTTCCCCTATTATGAGCAATTCAGGAATTAGAACTGTGATGACGTTATGTTGCTCGTACCACGATCTGTAAGGGATCAGTGATAAATGAGTAAGTCGCTAAACGCTGATTTTCACTATGTGCTCATTGCTGAACAAAGTAGCCATCTACCCCCCCCCCCGACTGATATTTCTTTATTTTGAGTGTTTTTTTCCAGTGCTCCTTTGGTAAAACATATCACAGTGATTTTGGAAAACAAAATAAAAAAAATCAAGGACATCTTTCACTTTTGATGACACTTCAACTGTGTTGGGCGGCTGGAAAATGATGTTGTACTTTCTTTAGATGCCGGCCAGATGACCACAAGTGAAGTGAAGTTATTTGGGGTTGGGATGTCAAAGTCAAAAACGAAAGTGAACTTTATCGTCACCTCAGCTAAACACCTGTACACAGTCAGACAAGATGACGTGGCTCCAGTTTATACAGTTTGTAATAATAAAGGCAGAGACGATGGACAGAAATAATTCTAATAGAGATTCTCACCAAGAATGTAAGAAAACGTGCAATTTAGTCCTGAGGATATTCTGACATACGGCAATTGTGCAAGTGTTGCACGTTTCTTCCCATCCAAACTGAGCTTAAATGAAATACCTCCAGCCGAATAGAGCAAAGGCAACTCGAAAAAGCTACTGAAAATCTGCGATACTGGATGTCGCCTGTCGCGGCAGAGTTTGAGATTATGCAATGGTACTGGTACTACCACCTGTAGACTGGCCAAGACTGAGCCGCTCCCCGATACCCTAACCCTAACCCAACATCTCTCTGCTCCATTGCAACCTACTGGCTTCACCCACAACCAAATATATTTCATATCAATCCCACTTAAGTGGGCTAACTAGACCACATTAGTACAATGTATTAATTAATGAATTAATACACATTAATGCATTGAGCACATACACAGACGTCTGCGTATCCCAGTGTACATGTACCCAGAATCTTCACTAGAGATTCTACAGCTTATCCACCCACCAGTAAGAAATAACCAGCATTCCAGTAGCAGCGGTAGACTGGGCCCGTTGTCAAAACAAAAATCTGCAAAGTCATCAGAACAGAACAACGATGAATAATGTTATGCAAATGACCTTTCATTTTCAGCTTTAACTTTAATGTTGTTATGCTGAGTGCAGGTACAGAGCCGATGAGTCAAACCGAGCACACAGACAGACTGTGACTTTTAGATACCAGTCACACAGAATCTCCTTATCCGCTTCTATTTATGCTACCAAAACTGAAATGCTGTTGCACTCAGTGGGTTCATGTGGAAGACACATACAAATACGGCTGTTGTACTTATTTAAAAGCAAGGAGACAGGCAGCGAATACGTGAGCCCACGAATACACACGTACAGCCACTGGCAAATGTAATCACTGCTCAGAAGAATTCCTGATATCGCCTCGTCTCTCATCTGACAATCTACTAACTTTCTGTTAGATCTGACTGCTTTTAAATTAAAAATCAAACGCACCCCGAGGCATGATTAAAACATTTAAATGAATGTTGAGTCCTCTGTAGGGATGTTTGGTGGACTGTATTAAATCCTCACTCCACCAAATGATGACAGGACTCTCATGCATTTTCAATCCAAAACGTTTCGGCCGACGTGTGCATTAAATCTCTGATGTAGCATCTTTGCTTAGCCCAATATTTATTTCCACTAATGTTCAAAAACCTTTTTAAAAGGACTGAATTACATGCAAATGACTACCCCTTGCTCTATTTAACAATGAATGCAGGGCCTATCTGTCTACTCATTATTATGAGTGCAGTGAAGGCGGTTTCCTTCCGAGCTTGTTAAAAAGCATCCTCTCCCAAATCTCATTTTAAGCTGCTTTCTCCCATTAATGGGAACAGCAGCAGTGCTACTTACTGCGCATGTGATTTTATTATTAATAATATAATAAATAAATAATGATACAGTACAGTAGAAAGTGCATTACAGATGAGCTTCATAGAGCATTCATAATGCATAATAAACGTGGCTATAATATGTTATGCCTTTGTATAAAGAGTTACAGCTGCGTTTATAATACTTTCTGCATACATTATAATGCATTATAATGACTGCCTTAAGTATTACTATTATTTCCAATACATTTTCTTGGTTTTGTTTTGTTATGTTTTTGTAAAGTGACTTTGAACGCAGGAAAGATGCTATATAAAATAAAGATACTATTATTATTATTATTATTATTATTATTAATGAACAATGTACTTTATAGTGACTGACTTCTGCCACAATGAAGAGCTCAGTTGTGTTGTCAGGGAAAAATGCTTCGTGGGCCACAGTTAAAATGACATGAAGACAGCCAGCAGTACTGTGTTACCCTAAAGCAGCCAGTCAGATAGACCCTACAGTACGCCTGTATCCTCCCAAATGGAAATGGATGAGATATGCGACTGCATGACATAATAGAATGAACCATTACCGATGTAACAGGAAAAATACTTGCTAGTTATGACAAGAATATTGACTGTAGAACTGCCTTTTTGAAAAAGGAGTCATATTTCAAAATAATGGGCTATATTTACAATGAAATTAGATTTTATCAATGTAATACAAAGCATGAAATAGGCCAGCTGTAACATATTGGTTTGTGTGTCAATGTTTTGCAAACATTGACACACAATCAACGAATCTGTATTTTGAAACACAAACAGATCGAGCTGAGATGTAGAGAGACAATGAGAGAGACAATGAGAGAGACAATGAGAGAATTCCAGCAAGCACATGAAGTTTGAATCACGTTCTGTTCTGGAAACAAAACCTCAATCCGACCACTCAAAGTAGGAATTGGCATTTCCTAAAGCACAAGGCAATACTGATGTTTTAAATCCTATTAGTGCATTTAATGCCCAATTATACAAAATCTTACAGATGCACTAGGGAGTTCATTCTTGCTGGTTGCATAACATCCTGATATAGAAGCTGCTTAGTTCGGCACCTGCAGAAACCTTGCGGCAGACACTCACACCACACACTGCCCCACAAATGCATGAAAAAAGACGCCAGTCACTCTCCTCAGATCTGGCAGATGGTGCAGCATGATAAGCACTCAGACCACAAGATAGAGGGACACTTTTTACCCACAAGATATCAGACTCCTCAACAAATCCTAATTGCACAGCAGATGCACTGAGTAACATCACTCCGCCAATGCCTCTCTGATGGAACCGCAATTATTAACTGTTGCATAAATGCATATGTACATAAAACAAGTAAAATGAGGGTGTATGGCTTCTGCGCTCTGATGGACCTGAATGAAGTTTCACAGAGAAAAGCCAAGATCAGTAATTGCCGGTAAAGTTAACGATGTGAGCACACACCGAAGAGGAACTCAGCTGGGGTGCTTTGGAAGTCAGACGCCTCTGATGCGCCCCACTCCTCATCACCACCATCAGGACCACTGCAAAGTGTGTGTGACTTGTGAGTCTGTGTGTGACTTGTGAGTCTGTGTGTTCATGCATAATAAGTGAACATGGCAGCAAACTTATACTACACTGAAAACAACCTGTCAGAAAATAGAGGCGTCACAGTAGCTCAGTGGTCGGCACTGTTGCCTCACACTCCGGGTAAGAATGCTGCCTCTGCTCTGTGCATGTCCACTGTGTGTGTGTGTGAGTGTGTGTGTCCTCTCTCTGTGTGTGAGTGTGTGTGTCCTCTGTGTGTGTGTGTCCTCTCTGTGCATGTCCTCTGTGTGTGTGTGTGTGTGTGTGTGTGTCCTCTCTGTGCATGTCCTCTGTGTGTGTGTCCTCTGTGTGTGTGTGTGTCCTCTGTGTGTGTGTGTGTCCTCTCTGTGCATGTCCTCTGTGTGTGTGTGTGTCCTCTCTGTGTGTGTGTGTCCTCTCTGTGTGTGTCCTCTGTGTGTGTGTCCTCTGTGTGTGTGTGTGTGTGTCCTCTCCGTGTGTGTGCCCTCTCTGTGTGTGTGTGTGTGTCCTCTCTGTGTGTGTGTGTCCTCTCTGTGTGTGTGTGTGCCCTCTCTGTGTGTGTGTGTGTCCTCTCTGTGTGTGTGTGTGTGTCCTCTGTGTGTGTGTGTGTGTGTGTGTGTGTGTCCTCTCCGTGTGTGTGTCCTCTCTGTGCATTTCCAACATTCATGCAACCCTGACTTAAACCCTTCGCTGCTTACATCCATATCACGGAGAAATGTGCACACAGCATGGAATTTGTCTTCTCTGTTTTTCAAAATGCATTTTGAATAAGAGCATCCACAGCAAATAAAATCACCGGGGTTGGGGGCTCAACCTTACGCAGTGGAACTTTTTCTGCAGTGAGTATGGAAACTGCAGTGTTAACCAATGAAACACACTATTTGCTTTACAGGTGCAGCACAGAGTAAATAACAGGACTTATCATACCTCTGCTACACTTGACACTGTCATCCAGGTACTGTGTTCGTTCATTTTTGTTGATGTAACAGAAATTGACTATTTTCTTCCCCCCAGTGGAAGCTTTGCATTTAGTAATAAAATCATTTAAATTTATCGTACCGTGAAATTAATTATTTATGCAGTAAATGGAGGAAAATAAAGGGTGTACAAATTATATAGTGAAGTGGACAACAAATAAGCATCCGGCTGGACTCTGCACCAGACGGAGGTCATTGACCTGAAAACCAGACTGTCTAACCTAATGGAGGTGAATGGCCAGTCTGCATCCCACCCAGGGGATTCCCCCACCTTGTGCCCAGTGGTACCTGGCAGAGGCTCCAGGTCCCTACTAGCCTGACTAAAACAAACACTTAGTGGATGGATGGAGAACAAGGGCTGTGCTGAAACTGAAAACAAGGAATCACCTCTTTGTATAAAGGGCAATGGGATCGGCACTAGAAGATGTGAAAAAAATCAAAGAGCAGGGGATGAAGGAGATTATCATTTTCTCAAGGTTTCCAGAGAAACTTACCATTTTTACCTGTGGAAATTTTAATGGTGCAATTCAAACGATTCCCCAGATTCAACTGGATGATGTTAGTTTTGTCTGGCATGTGTGAGTGTCGCACTCTCCTTAATGGTCTGTACAATGGGTCGCACTGCCGCCATTGCCGTCTTGGGGATCCTGTGCACCTTCCTTACTGAATCCACAGTTTCCATATCACAGGCCCTGGGCCGGTACTAAAAGTTAAAACAGCACTGAATCACTATCTTATAAAGGGGCTTTGTATGTATGACGTAGTAGGCAATTAATGTTTGTGTGTGTGTGTGCGTATATATATATATATATATATATGAGAGAGAGACACACACACATTAGTATATAGTATATATACAGTAGCCTAATGAGTAGTGATTGCGGATAGCTTGTATAAGGCAGCATTTCTTTACTGTACGCAGAATGAATGGTGGGACGCTACAAACTGTCATAAAGAGAAGCTGATGTCGCCCGACACAATGACGTCAGACAGCATGTACAGTACAAATACTAAATTCCCCAGCATTTAACCCATAATGCACTTCTTCAGAAGGAGCCACTTCATGGGGCTGTTAATTGCTGTGAATGGGAGCTGCGCTGGCCATCCCTGCTTACATAAACCTCGTACAGAAGTACACAGACTGTGGCTGTCAGATTATAAAGGAGAAAATGCGTAAAAAAGAAAAAAAAAGAGCAAAGTTGCTTCCAAGCGTGAACCTAATGACAGAAAGAGGAACCAAGAAGGTGAAGAATCAGGTGCTGCAGGGGCCAAAACACATTCTAAGACCCATCCTCTGAAAAAATACAGAGCTTTTCCTTTTCAATCCAAGCAAATCAGGCATCAAATTAGCATGGAAATGGGGGGGACGCCGTCACGGCAGATCGGGGATCCGCTGTTTCGGAGGACTGAGATATGAGTTCATGTCCGTCCTCAGGGGTGATCAATGGCCTGTCAAAGCCAGCAGGCGGACGCTGAACTCCGCAGCGGACTGCTGTAACCCAGGCTTCTCTGCCATTATTATGAACTGCAGTCCTGACAGGCTGCTACCTGTGATCCAGGATTATTTAACTTAGGTTTCCGATGCATCGTTGTCCCATTTGAGAAGGTGGCAGGATACATCAGAAAGCAGAAAAATTAATAAATAATCAGAAATAATACAAATGAGCTGCAAACCGTATCTTGGTGTGTGAAGCACACTGGGGTGTGTCCTACACCGCGGCCATGTCGCATTACTGTCAAATGGCTCTCCGTGTGTGAGGGGCCGGGAGACAGTACATCAGCAGGGTGTAAACGAAGCGGCTGGTGGAGAGCAGGCAGGAAGGCACCATCACGCTGAAGCGAGATCTCAAAATACCAAGAACCAGCCGCTTGGTGATCCTGCTGTATTTTTTTACTACAGTCTTGTATTATTAGACAACTCAATTCATGCATGTAGGAGCCTGATCTTTACGCTGCTGAAGCCTTGAAGTTTCAATCAGATCTGAAAAAGAGCCAGTTTCTGACTGGTAACTGGTATTAGAAGAGAGGAGGCTCTGCCCAAAGCCTCTGGTACAGTCACACCTTCTGTCTCTCGCACAAATTCACCTTTGAAAGCAGAAGTGTGTTGCACTTCGTACGGCTGCAGGGAGACGCTTTGACACAGACAGGTAATTATCCTCAACAAAGAGATGCATTCAAGGGTCCTCAAGGGACGAGGGGAGAAACTACAGCACATATCTGAAGGAAAAAAACGCATGCAGTGTGACAGACAGGGCAGAGGAGTCAGCTGCCGACCAAGCATGTGTATATGGAGGCAGAGGGGGCTGGCAGAGCACAGCCTTAAAGCAATGTCTGCTCCCTCTTCGGCTCCATCTGAGTGCTTGTTAGAGACTGAACACTGGGCTACATCTGCACCAGCTTTACTTACCACCATGGAGAGACCGGCCATTATGAGTACAAAAAAAACTGCAAAAGAAAGGGGTTAATCCTGGTGTCTGAAATACCACCCTTTTCTTCTAACTGAAGCATTTATAGTATTTGATAATGGCAAAATTGTCGCGTCCCCCCGTGAACTTGTATGACACATTCATATTGGTGAAAGCTATTGTGTCATCAAAGCTTGGCCACACCTCTTCACCTGATTGGCTGAGGGCCCTATACGTACACCTGCTACACTGGAGACATGGGAAGCGAAGGCATGTCAACAGAAAACTGCCTCACAGTGCCTTCCAGCTGAATCAATAAAGGAGCAAAGAAAAGCTGAAGAGCCCCTTCCCTCCAGCCTTATTCCGGCATCAATTGTACATCTCTGTTTTCCTCTAGTATTACCTCATCACATTCTTCATAAAAGATTTAATCCGCCATAATGACCATCAGAATATTTAATTTATTTTTGCCTTATATTCGACATAGCGTACAAAGTTGCTAATCTTCTTATAAATATAAATTCCATATACATAATGAATTCCATTGACCAAGCTCCGGTGCTGACTAAGTATAAGACTATTGTATATGCCTGTTGTAGCTGGTGGATGCTTGACCTTGGGCACATCAGCACCACACTGGCTCTCACTGGAGCACCACACTGGCTCTCACTAGAGCATCACACTGGCTCTCACTAGAGCACCACACTGGCTCTCACTGGAGCGCCGCTAATTCAGCACTGCGAGAGCGGACAGCGCCTCTTCATCGGCACCCTGGCCAAGCAACAGCAATTATACATAGCCGGCGGCTAATGACAAACCCAGCTGCCACTGGTTAGCAGCCCGAGGGTCGTCAGTCACGGGGGGGTCGGCCACCACTGCAGACTGTAAAGCTCCACCTGTATTAACGGGACGTCTCTCTCCCCCACACAGACTTGATAAGCTGCCCTTTCTTGGGAACTCAAGCCCTCTGCTGCTCCTGTCTCATCACCTGTCACAACATATAAAGTATCGGAAGCCACTGTCATGCATGTTTAATTTGCAGAGCTGCACAGTAATGAACCGCAAATGTTAAGTGCCCGTGATGGAGCTGTGATTGCTGAAAAAGCAGCATCCATCCTGCCTGTCGACGAGTTATAATTGATGGATGTCTGACTCCAGTGATTCATTCCCATTTCAAACTAACTAAATATTCACCTCCAGCTCCACCCTGCGGAGACAAAATCTCAACAGACGCTTATAGCGAACTAAGCTGAATTTAAATATAGTAAACATGAATAATCATCTGTACCTTCAAATGACTGTCCCTTGGGTATATATCCAGAGTTCTGGAAAATGGTGTTTTGGTTCAGCTATAAAAGTTGCAGCCTGTCAAAAAGTTACATAAAAACCTAGAATAAAGCACAGGGGCCCATAACAGTATTATGCCTGTTTGTGAGCAGAGGCCAATTAACATCAGAACAAATTGCAGAGAGTCTTGAGTCTTATTTCCAGTAAATTTCCAGGTTTCTCTAATCCAAATGTAAAAGCAGGATGGATAATCAAGCAGCAATTCTGGACATAACAAATTTCACAAATTCGTCTGGCATCTCGACAGAGAAAGAAAGAAGAATTCCATCTGGATCCGAGTACGTCTGGCCGAATATGCTGGGGCAGTCTGTGTCGATGGCAGACGAAGAGGACGCGGGACAGGACCGAGGCAAAATGTGGCAGATTCCCGCAGCGTGCTGTGAATCGCTCCTGTCTGTGAGGAGAATGTTGCAACTGAGGCTATGGACAGCAGGTGGTGTAGCAGTTAAAGAGCTGGATAAAAGCCTAAGTGTGCTAGCAGCCTCAAATCTCAGGAGGAGAATGTCTGGACCCCCAAACAGCCAGGTACCCTAAATGTGCCGGTAAACATCAGGGGAAGTAATGAACCGTAAGCCGTACAACTTGCCGGCCGAGGGTCATTAATCATGTAACATTAGATTAATCACAGCTCACACATGAAATATGATGTATATGATGTTGGCCATTTTTCACAGCAGATTTCTGATGACAGGATTAATGGGACAAGTATGGGCTGAGGGGGAGGTGTCGGATTTCACAGAGACACATGTGTCTCTCCTGCCAGGAAACACAGGCCCGACAGGCCACTCGCAGGCTGGGGGGTGGAACTACAAGCCGCAATGGCAGGCCGCACTCTGGTGTTAGCGCTCTTCGCGTTCAGGGAGAGAGGCAGCGGAGCACGGCGAATGAGATCCGCAGGCTCCACATCTTCCCCTGGGACTGCGAACAAACAACTGGATGCTCTCTCCTTGTCATGATGACACACTGATCCCGGACCAGATGGCTGTGTCTGTTTAATAGGGGAAATTGCATATCGAATCTGCTGACCGAGACTGAATGACGGGGCAGGAGACTGTGACCATCGAGAGCGCCACACAAACCATCGCTCTGTGAAGGAAACGGCCGTGGCAAGCGAGCACACTGGCCAGCACTGTCTGACGGGCCGAGTTCATTTTTCTGTGCCGCCTGAGCTTCTGACCAGCAGCAAACACGATTTTAATGAGGACCTGGAGTGAAGTACAAAAAAGCGCAGAGGAAAAGCATTATAATAATTCAGCATTTTATATAAAACACACCTGCATTTAACATATAACAAGTGCAAAGGTGCTGTCACTAATTAGCTTGCTGTCACTCTAAATTAACACTGAATCAACTAACGGCTGATTCACATGTAACAGATGTTAATGTGCAGTAACCACATTTATTATTTCAAAGTAATGATTACCAAATGAGCATCGGGTTCTGCCGAGAAACAAATGGGTTTTAAATTGGTTTTATGGATGGGGTAGCAATCAGGAAAACCTTAGCAGGGCAGACGAAAGTAAGAAAAAAATGCAAAGCTCATCAAAAGACTAGAGAACTAGAAGACAAATAAAGCATTAAAAATGCAGCATTTGCATGCTCATTGCCGGCAGATAAACCAACAATCAGTTTGACACAATTTTCAAGGATCCTACTTCAATGGGTGCTTTTGCAGAATCATTATGCTACTATAGTCAAGGACAAACTGGCAGAACACTAAGCAGCTCCTACGGCTTCACGCAAAATGATCAGATCTTTACGATTATCGGGCTTTTTCAGGCTCAAACTTATCTAATGAACTGCGAGTTCATTGTTTGTGTTTGTTTGTTTGTTTTAACAGGAAATTCCAAAATGTCTCCTACAAGAGAGACCTGACCAAGGTGGCTGGACAAACTCACCACACTGCTCTTCAGTTTACCGCTCGACATACCATAATACTGTCTACGAAGTGACAGGTCTTGCAGGTCTTTGCGATTGACCCTCTTCTGTTAACCTTGGAGGCTGATGTCTGGCTATTAGAGGAAGACGCGCCTGTACAGCACCCCCCCATACCAGGCAGCCGTCACAGACCCCCCCCCCAGTCTGGCCAAATGGTGTGTGAAGGTGGCGACAGTTCAGCTGTGAGCCCAAAGCCCCAGTGGGGCGAGCCATCTGCAACAAGTGTCGGGGGTGGGGGCTTGTTTACCTTTGGCACTCTCTTTGTCTTCATTAGCACTAATTAACACTCATTAAGCAGACACATGACAGGACCTGTAGAGTGCCAAAGTGCCCATACAACCCCCACTCTCTTCTAATGCCCTCTGACAGAAGAGGGGGGCCACCCAGGACACCTCTGGGTCCCCTCCCCCAAATCCACATGCAAAGTGGCACTCAAAGAGCTTGATGGCAGTTGGGTTTTGCATTGCGATGGTTTGCATCATCACGCCTCATAAATACACATTACATAAATACAGAGATTTATGCAGTAGGTTATCATTTCTTTCTTTGTTTTAATTGCATTAAGAAACAGGAAGACACACTGTTTTTCTTCTGGCCGCTGTCCCTCTGACAGTCCCAGCTGCCCACGAGGTCCTAGGAAACACAGCTTCAGGGAGACAACTGCCCGTCCTGCGATGCCTCGCCGAAGCAGATGGCTCGGCCACTTCTATTCATTTCCCAGCATGCCTGGGGCTTGGTGTGTGTGTGTGTGTGGGGGGGGGGCTTCTACTTCAAGCATAGAAACCCTTTACAACTAGAATGGTAGCCCTGGAAGGGTCATAGCAGTACATTCAGCCCTTTTTGTTTTCACATGGGAATATCTATGTTATACACAAAGAGATAAGGAGAATGTACTGACAGCACGTTGCTGCACCCACCACATAACGAACCACGTCAGGGATGAGAACCGGAGTGCAGTCGTGCAGAGGGTGACACCTCAGCACCAAACTAGTCTGAATAGACCAGCGTGAGTCTTTTTCCAGTGACTGCAGTGCCAATCCTGCCACCAACTACCAAATTTAACCTGTAAGTATGAGGACCTCCTTATAGGGATGGATGCAGATTGGCGTCACAGCCAGGACAAAGCAAATGCAAGTTAAGGGCCTTGCTGAAGGGCCCAACAGTGTAGGATCACTGCAGGCATTCACAGGATTTGATACCAATGACCTTCCGGTTGCGGGCACAACCCTAAGCGTAACCCTAACCCTAACCTTAACCCTAAACCTAACCCTAACCTTAACCTTAACCCTAACCTTAGAGCCACCACTCTGCCTGGTTCACTCTATGTTATGCTACGGCACCAGAAAATGAGGAAAGATGGTCTTCATTTCTATTGAAAAAAGTAATAGTACAACAATTTCCATGCCTTCTGTCTGATGGGCTGAGTTTTCTAAGTGTAGGTAAACAAACACTTTGTGTTAGACCAATGTTGGCAAGTGACGCATATCATTATTGACCTGGGTGCTTGTCGGTTGGCTAGCAATATATGTGGGATTACATGCAAAATGCTTTTCACTAAACAAATCCTTTATCTGGGTGCTGAAGCTAATCTGGATATAATGAATATGGTAATGCTTTATATTAACTGCACCCTCATAATGCATTCATAGAACATTCAGTGCACCTTCATAATGCATTCATAAAACATTCAGTACACCCTCATAATGTATTCATAGAACATTCAGTACACCCTCATAATGCATTCATAGAACATGTTCTATGAATGCATTATGAAGGTGTACTGAATGTTCTATGAATGCATTATGAAGGTGTACTGAATGTTCTACACATGCATTACAAAGCCATTATGAACGTGCAGTTAATGTAAAGCATCACGGCAAATGCCTTCGCTGGGCATTCCAGTGACAAACTATTATGATCGGTACCTCAAGCACGACTGAAGCATAAGGGTGACCATGTCTTCACTGTTCATGCACCCACTACCTGGAACCAGTGCTACTTACCACTTGACATCAAATCCCCTTCATCCCTCAATACTTTCACATTAAGAGCTAAAACCTACCTCTTCAGAATAGCTTTTGATCATGGCTAAACATTTTGCTTGACATAATTATTCATCTTGATTTACCTTTTCATCTTTTTAATCTGTGTTTTTCATACACTTCAGTTTTATTGTGCATTTCTGTCTCTTGTACCGTTTGACTTTTCGTGACGGTTCTACGTCGCTTTGGTCAACAATTGTTGTATTAAATGTGCATCATAAACAAATGTAGTGAGCGAATTCCGTTCTAGTTCCATGTGATTTCTATGCTCCACAGCGAAGTGGAATTATGACCATTACCTGTTTTTGCCCAATGGGTGAACAGAGATGAACAGAATGGGGGGGGGGCGAGGGGGGGGTTAAATTGGTGGCTCCCAACAAAGGATCGCACCCAGTGTGGGTTTCAGAACCTCTCTTCTCCTGCGCTTAGGCTCCTCCTACCATCACCAAGTTTTCCCATGTTCAGCACCAAACCAAACCAGCACCTGATAAGTGCCAATGCCCCCCCCCACCCCGTCAGAGCCGCCCCATCGTCCCTCTCGTGAGGCGGATGGCTGAAACATTAGCGGTTCTCTAAAGCTTTAGCCGTTGCTGCTGCTCCAGTTCTCTGGTCCGCTGTGTCTATTTAATGAGAAGTTGCAATAAAATGAGAATTATTTCCTAAAATAAATACACTTTGCTAACTCATGGGCATGAGTTACGGTGCCCACTTAAGCATCATTCCAATTTAAAGTTTTTTTTTTTAATAAAGTATGCCAAGGTAATAATGTCGACTATTAGTCCAAAGCCTGAGAAGTACCGCCCATCAGCAACTGAGTATGACTTTTAGCAGAAGAATCCTGACATAAATAACCCAATTATAAACAAAGATACAAATGAAAATATACCTGAAAAACACTATATACCATAAAATAAATGAAAATAATATTATTATTAGAGGAAACTCTCCAGTACACTTGTATCAAACTACTGTAATGCAGCTATTGCTGGCTTACAAATATAAATATAAAATTAAAAATAATTCTGTAATTATGCAGAAAAATTACAATTATAAATTACAATTACAATAATTATTTCACTGCATATGTTTAGTATAATTACATAAATCCTTCTTATTTGATAATGATATAGGTGTTATTTTGAACGAATTGCTCCTCAGTTTGATTCGGCTGAATGATCCTATATCACCCCAGGAGCTGAGATGGAGGTTAATAGATGGCTGTAGTAACACTGCCAGTGTGTCTTCAGCCTACATGTGAAGCTCTCTGCCTTCATCTCCTACTTATAAACCCTCTGAGTATCTCAGGCTGCTTGCTGGAGAGATGAATCGGGCTGGAGACTCCGGGGGGGTCGGACCTACCCCTTATTACCCCTTATATGCTCTCCACCACTGTCCCCTTTGCCTGTTATTCTCTACGGCTCTATATGCAGCACTGAAGCACCCTAAACACTGACGATGCGATCTGTTCCGCTGCAGGAAAGGAAACACCAGCGATGACAATGAGAGTGACAAAACGACAGGTCGGCTTCGCTTCGGGAAGGACCGCCACGGCGCCCTTCCGCGTCTTCTGTGTGCGCCAGTCATTTCAGACAAGGTCCCGAGTGCAGCGGTTTGGCACAGAAGCAGAGTCATTACTTCATCGCTTCATGGCGAAGTCTGCATCAAACATCTCTGCCGGCCCTGTGCGTTATGACTCATCGCTTCACTGGAGGGTTAAATGTATATTTTGTATCTGAATTTTATTACGAACCAAAAAAAGACCTATTCACTAATGGTTTTATAACCGTGGGCTATTAATTTCGGCTGAGGTATCCCTGCCATCTTCATTTGTATGGGACAGGGACTGGAGTAGGAGCTGGGCCTACTTACTCCATAGCCCCATATTTAGGACCACACTAAAGAAGGTGGGGGGGGGGGTAAAATCCAAGAACCTCTGCAGGGGCTACCTTCTCCTAGTACCTCACTACAATGCAAACATCTTCATCGTCGGACTGAGAAGGGCTACAGGTGGAAACATGGCAGCAGGTCCCACACTCTCCCTCATTGGTTTCAGAAGGGCCTCCAACACCAACCACCTGATAGCAGTGAGATGGTCGCCTCCTACAGGCCTTCAGAAGAGCAGCAGTTACTTGCAGGTCCAACTCTGCCTCCCACTTCAGGTAACGCTCACAGCAAACGCAAATGGAGCTCATCAGGCACAACATGGGACTATTTTGAATCCAGTGTATAAAACGGACATTCCCTCCTATTAAGTGCTAAAAATCCACCCTCCGTTTACCCTCAGAGGCAGCAAATAGGTGCTTTAGACCATTTTTAAATAAGAAAGTTTCTCTAAAATGTATATCTGTGCTCAGTGACACCAATCGGAAACCAAAAGGAGAAAAATCGCTCCCAAGAAACCGCTGTCCTACCTGGATGTTGTCGAACGAGGTTTTGTTGGTGACATCATACAACAGCAGAAGAGCTGAGGGAAGAAAGAGAAACGATGGAATTACAGGGGCGGTTTTTAATGGGAGGATAAGGTCCTGGAGATCCTGTCAATTAAAGCCAGGATGAAATCTGGGTGACCAGCCTAGTGCCAACAGCACAGCTCAGACAGAGACAGGGACTCATCCCCTTCCACACAGACACGTCTGGGCTCTTCACATAATAACTTTCCGGTTTGTCAACTCGCCTGGCCCTGTGGCTGTACCTTTCCCTTGTTTTTAACAGTCAATTAAAATAAGAACTGTTTCTTCCCTGAATTAGGTAACAGCCAAGCCGATCCCTGCCTTGGTAATGAGAGGGGGCTCATCACGGACTGGTGGTGATGGCCAAGCAGCTCGGTGTGTGGGCGGTGAGATGGGGGACAGGCCTGGCCAGTGACGACGCGTGCGGGCTCGTCAGCGGGCGCGGACGGAGGGGGGCCAATGGAAGCCTGGGGAAAGCGACGAATCGGCGGGGGTCGCTGACAGTTGGGGGGGGGGATAGAGGAGGTAGAGGGGGCACACCCAGCACCAGAGAAAGGTGATGCTGGTACAACAGGCTGTCACTTAGGCATGAGGACATGATATTAACACAGGAGCAGGGGGGTCGCTGAAGCCTCCACTAATACCAACAGCAAACATCTGGGGGCAACCAAGCAAACCAGGACCAGGCCAGTTGAAAAGGCTCAGAATCCAGCAAAACTGAACGGCCCACAAAGGCCACCGTCCACACTTATTTACTTAGCAGACACATGTGTGCAGCAACTGGGTTTAAGGGCCTTGGTTCAAAGGTCCAACTGTGATATGACAACTCCACCACAAAATCTGAACCTACCATCTACTGGACAGTCCCCAACCCACTGAGATACACATTGCCCCACCACCATTTCAATTACGGTTAAACCTCAACAAATAAAAGTTTCCAATAAATATTATCCAACCATCCTTCAGCTCCATTTCCAGGGATTCGAACTCAGGAGCAGGCGGTGCTACCCAAGGAGATGCTGCGTCCCCAGCAGCAGTAACACACTCGCTCTGTGAGTGGCTTCTTTATATCGAAAAGAAGAACAAGCAACGTGACAAACAGTGACACAGGTAAGAATGACATATGAGCAGGGGATGACATCACATCATAAAGGGAGACGGTTATTTTGTTTGCCTCCAACACATGGTCCCCTGTCCAGAAGAGAATTCAGCATGGCAGGCAGGGATAACAGAGTAGCAATAAAAGACAGCATGCTGAAAAGTACAAAGACAGCATGCTGAAAAACCTGGGAACAGTGTCCCATTTGGGCACCATCCAGCACGATGGGCTACTGCAGGACGGCGCCCTGGTCTGCTGCAGGACGGCGCCCTGATCTGCTGCAGGACGGCGCCCTGGTCTGCTGCAGGACGGCGCCCTGATCTGCTGCAGGACGGCGCCCTGGTCTGCTGCAGGACGGCACCCTGGTCTACTGCAGGACGGCGCCCTGGTCTACTGCAGGACGGCGCCCTGGTCTACTGGTCCCCTCAGACACTCTGTGCAGGGGTCACACTGACCCCTCACGCCATGCCCGCTCCCTCCAGAAGCTCTGGTCTCCTCCCAGGGTTATATAAACTGCCGTTGCTAAGCTGTCCCTGATGTGCTGAACTGGTGCGCATCACAACCCTGTGCTAGATAACTTGATAGATTTCACTGTATGTCAGAATCCACAATTGATTGAAGAAGGGTTAGAGAGGGAGACCCAGAGAAAGGTGCTTAGGAACCCGCGATTAAACAGTTTAAATCCTAGAGCCCAAAAGCTCCTTGTGCTTTATAGAACATATCAGGCATCCACCATCATCAGGTAAGGTGGAAGTGAAGCAATTCCATGATGAAGGAAGCATTACGAAGTATTTTCGCGGCCCTCTGGGGTACCGCCTATGCGGATTTCAGCAACCGCGCCACCTTCCCTGGTCCCCAGGTACAGATACAGCATAAAGAAGTTAGTCTTGAACCTCAACAAAAAGACAGATTCAGGATCAGAGATGGACAAGGAATCAGACTCTTCCAGAAGTCCAGCAGGCTGCCGCTGGGTGACTGGGTAATTGGTAGGCTCGGTAATTGCAGCACTTAAGTGAGCGCAGTCATCTTGCTCGAAAACAAAAACCTTCCTCAGTACTGTCACTCAGTCAGAGAAGGCGGGGGACAGGAATGTGGGGGGGGGGCGTTGGGGGCAGAGTAACAGAGAAATAGATTATAAAAAGCAGGAGTAAGCGAGGCCGAGGCGAAAAAGGGATGGGAAGAGGATGGGAGCTCACACCTCACTGGCGAAAAAGGAATGGGAAGAGGATGGGAGCTCACACCTCACTGGCGAAAAAGGGATGGGAAGAGGATGGGAGCTCACACCTCACTGGCGAAAAAGGGATGGGAAGAGGATGGGAGCTCACACCTCACTGGCGAAAAAGGGATGGGAAGAGGATGGGAGCTCACACCTCACTGGCTAATTACAGTCCGTTTCCTGCATGAAGACCAAAGCAGCAGCAGGTTTCCAGAGTAACGTCTGTCTGGTAGAGTAACAGCGAGACAGAGGACTGAGGGCCCTCATCCGGAGCACCTGCAGGGTATTACATAGCTGAGCTCCCCCCTCCCCGCTCACTCGCTCGACACCCAGGACACTGCAGGGGGTTTGCATGCAACAGGCTGCCATTTGGGAACAACTGGGTGCATCTGAGGTGCAAAGAGAAACTGACACGGTCGAGGGGGGGCGAATATGAAGTTTGGCTGGCGTGTCTTTGCAAATGTAAACAATGTCTTTGGTGCCTGACTCGGAAGTGGGACTTCATGCTGATTAGCTGAACCTCCTACATGACGGCTCCATAACGGGGAGCTCCGGGCCCATGCTGGCTAGCAGGCACATGGGAAATTACAGGATTTTTTAAAAAGCAGAATAGGGGTCATAATGTTGGGCTCTCTGCATGAATTATCATTAGCCATTTTGAATCTGTGAGGGGGCACTTCGGGGGGGGTGGGGCAATGAGCTTTCAGCTGTGCCGGCCCTGGGGGCGGGGTTGGTGGGAGTTTTACTTAAAAATGTTCGAAGGACAGAACAAAAAATGATTAACTCTTAATGGTTAACTCTCAGGTTGCAGAGGAGGTGGGTTCAAACAACTAAAGGAGCTGGGATCAAGACATCTGATTGGTTGATCTTGGCTCCTCTAGTTGCTTGAACCCACCTCCTCTACACCTCCTCTACATCTCATTGATTATCTTTCAGAACCATTTCATTCTGCCCTCACATTTTTGTGTAATTAAAACTCCAATGAGCATGGAGGTGAGACATTAAAGGCATGTTGGTTATATAAATTGTCATATATGGGGGGCATTAAAAGTCTGCTGGTTGTATATTACAAGGATCCAGGAAGCAAACTGTGGCCAGCCTATTACACCGAGAGAGGAGCCGGCGCAGATGGGCGCAGCGGGCCGTCAGCGTGGGGGGGGCTGTAGAATTTAATTTCTTTGTTTCACCTGAAGCCCCTGGTGTTCCATAAACACACTGTGAATCCAGACAAGACAGCCGCGAATGCTGGGCTGGGGGGCACCAGCAAGCACGGAACCTGGGGGGGAATTAAACTTCCCTTAGGCTGTGCTTCTCATCTTTCGCTTGAATAAGTGAAAGCAGAAACACAACTTAACTTGGGGGGGGGGGGGGGGGGGTATTATCAGAACACTCGGAGTAGATTAAGAAGCCCGACTCCGGGTAACGGAACATATGCTGCATTTTTCCGGACGGTGAACCGATCTTTCCCGCAAACAACTAAATGCCACCAATATCGCATACAGTTTACAATATCGCATACAGTTTACAATATCGCATACAGTTTACAATATCGCATACAGTTTACAATATCGCATACAGTTTACAATATCGCATACAGTTTACAATATCGTCCCACTAACAGAGTGCAGCAACACACCGATCAACAAATCAGATGAAACCTAGTGCCTTGTTGGGCGTCGAGTGGCAAACATGACGCCAACAGGTAAGGGGTGTCGCAAAGCAGTACTTCCCAACCCAGTCCTCGCGGACCCGCAGCAGTCCACGTTTTTGCTCCCTCCCAGCTCCCCACCAACAATGTGGCAGGGAGCTGGTAGGGAGTAAAAATGTGTACGGTCTGTGGGTACTGGGTTGGGAAGTACTGCTTTACGACACCCCTTACCTGTTGGCGTCATGTTTGCCGGGTTTCATCCCACACTTACCCCACTCTGGCCCTTTGTACCACGGCGCATGTTTGATGTTTGGGGCGTCCCTGAACATGACTGCCTGGCAGAGAGCAGGATATGTGAGCCAGCTGAATGGAGACAGTGGTGGGGCGTCCTTGTGTCAGTGAGTGGAGACACCAGACACCATTGTTGTACACGGCACCAGGACCGCTGTAAGGGATCTGCGAAAGCTGCCTGCAGCTTGCTAGGTAAAGACCCCAAACTCTTGGGAAAAACAACACCGACAGGCATTTTCACTCTTTTACAACATTTTGACTCACAGGCTATTTGCTTTGAAGAATAACCAGCAATCATCTAAGGCACTCCTCTCTGTCAGAGTGAGGGGAAAGCAAACGACAAGCCACCATCAAGCAGGACGTGATCAGCGATGTGACTGGACAGGAGGGAGCAAACGCCCGTCAGCGAGAGCCTGCAATCATCCACCTGTCTACAAGCTGATAGACAGGGAGAGTTTATGGAACTCAACCGGCGTTCAACGTGAGGCTGGAACTCCTCTGAAGTCTACATACTGTGCAGGGCACAAGATACGGGGCAGAGTGACTTTAAAAGCAGCAAACAGAGCCACGAGCACCTGACTGGGCCAGGAGCCAACTCTCAAGTCAGCAAACCTGCCGTGCAACATGTTTGTCAAGTCAAGTGACGTAAGTTGGGCTTTATCATAATACAAACCACACACAGGAGCACGAAATAAGGTATGAAATTGGCTGGGAAAAAGATAATGGTGGTGCCAACATGTAGAGAATAAAGTGCCCTTGACCCCTCACTGTCTTGACTATGATTTGACAAAAGCCACTAGTGTGTCACAGATGGCCCCCGGCTAAGAGACCCTCCTACGCGGAGCAGACCTGCGGGTGACACTGTGCTTTCGCTCGCTTCGTACCCTGAGGTCTCTGAATGGGGTCTGATGGAGCAGAAAAATTCCCAGCCAACTTTCAAACTCAAACAGGCCCCAGTGCCACCCTTCCCCAGCCTTGGCGGCTCCCCAGAAGTCTGCCCGCCCGCTCAAAGTCTGTTCTCACCCACACCCCCTGCCCACATACGTGTGCGCATGTCATGGTAAGTACTACAGGCTGGGGTCCCTCTCGTCCCAGAGCAGCGGGACACTGGACATACAGAGATATGCTACAGAGATTTTGGTCATTGGTTTGACTCTAGATGCTGACAGAGACACACTGCCATGGTCCCTTATCCACTACAAGCTAATCGCAATGGGGGGGTCTTCACTGTCCTCCTCTCTATTACAGACACATTACAACCGGAGACTGCAATGCTAGACACATCTCTAGTCACCAAATGTTTCCATGGTTCATTCTCTAACCACAGGCATTTTAATGATCTGATGACAAATCACTAGGGTTTGTCTTGTGGTGGTCTTGGGTCAAGGATCAGATCTGGATAACATTGTAAAGTTCTGTCGAAATGATTGGACGGTCTGTCATTCCCCTACATTTGGGCCGTGTTTTGAAATCAATACGTTACAATTTTACGTTCGATTAAATAAAAAGAAAAATGATCTATTTCATGTCAGAAGAAAATGCCCTTAAACATCATTTGGCCTGAAGGGGACCGTCAGGTCACTACAGAGGATTACAGAAAGTAATCCAAGATGCACTTACGCAAATACAGCTCATGCCATTTCATTATGTCTACACATGCCAGAGACCAAGAAGCACCATTCATTTTAACAAAAATGAATTATGGCCACATTCTCAGATTTGTCCAGATTTGTTGACGGTGATCCAGTTGGCTTCCCGCTGTCCCTCGTCTTGGCTCCGCGAAGCCTCCTGCCGATGGCCGCGGATGAGTGCCGGATGGAGGTTATTAATAGCGCACTTAGCACCTCTGGAGCGCGGCTGTCCGACAGCCAGTCTGAGGGAGGGAAGCGGGAAGGCAGACAGGAACAGGCCCCGGGAGAGGCCCCAGTGTAGACAGCAGCCTGCTAACGGCCTCTAAACCCCTTCTGTGAGAGGCGATGTTGGGATGTGGTGAGCCTTAATCATGACACAACCTCGTAGGCAGGATGTAGCACACAGGAGCTGGGTCCCGGGGTCCCTCGCTCAGGAAGGAGAGGGACATTCTTACATTAAATTACAATACCAGTCTAATGCATGAATGCATGAATCTCTCTCTCTCTCTCTCTCTCTCTCTCTCACACACACACGTTTGTATTCATATTTCTTTGATTATTCTATTGGAAAAACCCTAATCCTAAGAATGACAACCCTAACCCTAACTCAGTCCTAACCCTAACCCAGTCCTAACCCTAACCCTAACCTTAACCCTAACTCAGCCCTAACCTTAACCACAGGTATGGGTCGCTTCATGCAGCACTTTTGGCATTTTTAGTTTTTTGATTGCAGTCACAGATCTTTATAAAACACAGAGTCAGGTGGACTTCAACCATCTTGTATATGTGATGCAATTTGCTGCCTGTTTTTTTATTCTGGGGACAAACTGCTGGTGTCACAGAATGACTTGTGCATAATTGTAATGACAAACAACGCCGTGAATGGTGCAGGCTTTGCAGCTCCATTGCTGTCCCAGTCCCTTCCGGGACGAGCCTTTTCGCATGCCACGACAAGCCATGTCGGAGTGGAGGCAGGCGGAGCAGATGCAGGTGCATTTCAGCCATTTCTCCGTGACACCCCGAGTACATATATAACCCACACAGGCCGGGGCCTCCACTCCACCACAGCGTCCCAACCTCCATCTCATTTATTTTTCTCTCTCTGTCTCCAGCTTCGCTCCAACACCTCCGCTAAAGGCAGGAAGCGGCGAGGGGCGGAATATAGTGTGGAAATAAACACCTGTTAGCAGGACCTTCGGGGGTGGTGGGGGTCAAGCTTGTGGGGGGGCCGAGCTGGAGCGGCAGTCGTGGTGCATTGTGGGAAAAAGCTCCTCGGGGTGTGGGGGGGGGGATGGGTTTGTTTCCGTTTCTCCTTAACAAGGATCCACACTGAAGCCGATCAGATCTCCTTTGTATAGGCAGAAACTCAAAGTCTGCTTTTATCACTCTTTCAAATCAAATTAGATACACTCTTGTGCAAATGAACTGAAACAGGTTCAACATTTCAACGTATAACATGACTTACTTCCATTTGGCTGCAGTTTAGCACAGAATACAACAATTTTGAGCAGTCTTTGAAGATCGTGGGGTCCCAGTATCATACTTCAATTAATGCTTGAAGAAGCTTATCCTTTGCGGTACAGCCCGTTCACCGAAGGCACTGCTTACCGATTGACCACAGATTCTCTACAGGGTTTAAATCCAGAGATTTTCCAGTACCTCGATTTTTTTTCTTGTTGATGATCCCGCTGAAAGATGCCTGACCCTTGAAGAAATGTAACAATAATGAAATTTCCTACATATGATGATGTAGCCCTAAGCCACTGAAAAAGTGATTAATGAAGCCATATTGTTGGCTTTCAGGAATGAACCCCAAAATTACTACTAGTTTCTATTAATTTGCACGAGAGTGTACAATAATTAACCACCAGTACCTCCGGTTGCTCCTTGCTATGCATAAAGAAATCCAGGTGAATGATGGCTCTCTGGGGGCTCTCCTCGCTGCGGTACTCGACATTTAGCCGGAGGGCACAATGCAGAGCGACGGTGGGCCTGCGTCGTCCACAGCAGCCCTTAAAACTCCAAGCACAGAATCATTCTGAAAGCCGGAACTGAATGAATGACGTCCTTTGTTAACGGCATAAATAATGTATGTATTCGATAATGGCGGCGCTTCGAAGGGGACAGGCTGTGCAGACTGAGATCCTGAAGGTCACGCACGCTTAAGGAGTGGGAGTTGAATGGCCTTCGCAGAATGGCCTTTGCTGGCAGCGCATGTGAAGAGGGAGACGCAGCGTGAGGGCGATGCTAAGAAGGCCAGGAATGGAGATGCGGGACGGTCTGATCCGGGGATCGTGCAGCCGCGCGAGGACAGACATACGAGCACCTGACATCTGTAGCCTGCTTATTAAGATGCTTTCGTTCTTCGTTTTAATATTCGACTGCGGTCCTGAAGGCACATAGAGAATCCCGCAGAGGCCAGGAGAGCAGCTGGAAACACGCAGTGGCGATGTTACCGCCAACACTGGACTGCCAGCTTCGGATTTCTATTTGTCCGGCTACAACCTGCAGACGTGAACCTAAGGTGGTCTATGCCGCCATAATAAAAATTGCAGTAAAGGAATAAAACAGAAAAATAAAAAATAAATATGTAATGAATAAGGAACAATAAGTTACACTGAATAAGAACGAAAAATTAAATAAAGAAAAAGCCAAGGGTTAGAAAACAGATGCGAATCTCACAGCTGAAAGCGCGTGGTTCACGCTGAGGTGGGAAGGGCTACATTATGACTGGCGTGGAAATGTTTAGTAATCTGAGGTTCTGAGGTTAGAAGCTGTCTGAGTCTCTCATTTGTCACCGGGGGGGGGGGGGGGGGGGCAGGGGGGGAGGAGGGAGGCGAGGGGTCAGAGCTCACCGTGCGCGTCTCGATAGTAGGCGTGCGTGACGCTCCGGAATCGCTCCTGTCCAGCGGTGTCCCAAATCTGTAAGAGGACGGACAAAGAAAGAGATCAGAAAGAGTACAAACACTGGTCTGCTTTACTGGCGACTCCTTGGCCCAGCTTGAGAGTCAGAGCTCCCAGTTACAGGCACTCACAGGACAAGGCACTTCCATTTATCATCTGACTGGAACACTGTTAAGGGCCCTGACACGCATTAGGTCAGGAAGCGATCAGATCCTAAGCGATCGGGCCCTAAGTGATGCCATCCCACAGGGATGGGCTATTTCTGAGCTCTACTGCATACATCCGCTGCTATAGAGGGACGAATTACACAACCCAGGCATTCAACAGCAACAGCCATTATGACTCTGATAACAGGGACCAGCCGGAGTCTCGCCTGATTTCAGCCGGGGTCAGATACAGATCCTACCTGCAGCTTCACCTTCATGCCGTCGATGTTCAAGACTTTATTCTAAAAATACAAAAACGAACAGAAGAAAATGGTTAGATACTGAATCACCGCAAATTCCACTTTTGATAGAAATATGAAAGTCAAACATCCTGGTCAGTCATCCACATGTTTGTCTATCCGGAACGTTCTATTCGAACGGAGGCGTGTAAATTCATAATCATATTTGTCGAACTTCCCTTTACTCTTTTATAGCTTATGAGAGGTGAGTGTGAATGAGCATTGTGTGCCACTGTTTAACTTCAATGTTTACATATCCTCAGATGTCATGTGGTGACCACATTGTATCTACACTGTATGAACAGCCCAGTGCGGGTGGAGTCAGCTGACGGCCACATTCAGTCTTCCCCAGTGCCATGTCACTAGTGCGTCAATCCTTCAATCTCCACTCTTGTCCCCTAAGAATGTTCCCTTCCCTCCCACCCCCAAATCATATGACTTCCCCATGGAAAATCTTACACCACGTTTCGCCTCTGAACTTTCTCAGCAACTGAAACCTTGTTCTTCTACCTTCATTACCGAGGAAGTGATCCGAAGCCATCTGATGTAGATACTGCCACAAGCCTTACCGACTCAAACATAATCAATAACCGTAATAACAACAACAGCGACGACAATGATAGAAACAGTAACTATTACTCATCGGATGCGTCTCTTGATCAGCATGTCTGTTTTTAAATAATAAAAGACCAAACAGAAAGGACATTAGCATGGCCGGCCAACAAAGAGGTCAGTTGGAATCTGCCTGTCCTGGCAGATGATATAATTGTCTCAGTTGCTTTTCAATGAGTAAAGCCAATCCCCTCAATTATTCACTTGTCAATATAGTAGCAAAGTATACAGTTGGATAACATGAAGACCATATCATATAGAAAAGAGGTTCCCAACCCCCGGTCCGCGAACCGGTACTGGTCCACGGCCAGTAATCCACCAGGCCTCAGAACGCTGGCGGTTTTGCAGAGGGGATGGCTGGTTTCCAAAAGTAAACTATACATTTCCAATTCTTTACGACCCATCATGTTCAATTGAATTTTATTTGTATGGCACATTTTCACTACAACATTACATTGTCTCTAAGCACTTTACACTATCCCCGCCCAAAGCCCCCAGTGAGCAGCCAGAGGGGACAGTAACAAGGAAAAAACTCCCTAGAAGGTCAAAACCTTGGGAGGAACCAGTCTCAAAGGGGGAGGCCCACTTCCCATGGGCCAGTAGAGGATGTTGTGTTCAAGAGTTCTGCTTGCATCTGAAAAACGTGCAAAGGGTTAAAGTTCTAAAATTGCCCGTTTGACCAGTCTATGACATTTTCGTACGACGTAAACCTTGTCAGTGGTAATCAAAAATCTGGGGACTCCTAGTCCAGACGCTGCCCTGCAGATAGGGTAGACCTAGCACTTGACATATATGGCACGTTTCACTGCAGCAAACAGGTTCCATGCGGGTTCCAGATAAGAAAGTAGAACACGACTGCCATTGCCCCTCTAGCTCGCTCTTCATTCACAGACATGTTCTCAAGCGAGGATGCATGTTCCTTTACCTATGGCCACACTTCCCAAGTGCACTTTCGCAACATCGGCGCGGTGCACCGAGCTACGGCGAGACGGCACAACAGCACCTCTCAATGAACGTCACCACAAATTGCAGCTTATTTCATCAGTGCTGCCATGGTGACACGTGGCCGGCGTGTGCAGCCTCTGTCACGGTTTCACCACAGGAAGGTGTGGCCCAGATGCCGTGAGACGTTCTGTTGTAACAACTTATTTCTGTTCTTCCTGCAGCAGGCTGATGACCCACTTTCCGTGAAGGCTAACAGTCTCAAAGCCTGGACGGAATATTTGTGACTGAAGTGCTAAGCAGTGGCCAGATCTGCCGTGTTCCTCCGCCTCAAATGGTTAGATCACTCATGGGCAAGGTGGAGAACTTCTATAACGTTCATCATATGGAGTGGGAACATACAGAGGCATGACATATTTCCCAAGAGCTCAATCACTCCATTTCACTGGGTGGATGAGCACTTCTGGGCCACCCAAGAGTGGCAGAACATAACCAACTCATTGCCCACACAGTTGTTAAGTGGCATAGTTACTGTAGGCGATAGACAGGAAAGTCATCAAAATATGCCGCTATTTTGAAACTCGTTCTGCATTCATCATCATTAGCGGCGTGGTTTAAAGGTCAAAGCTGTCAGAGCAGAGTCTTAATTATGGAATGCTAGCTTGGTAGTAATGAGACAATAAGACTCACCAAATAAGACATGACACCAGCAGTTTCATAACGAGCACATTACTCCCTAATTAGCAATGGTCCCTTTGTTCTCTTGCGCATTTCTCACCATCCCCATTTTAAGGCGACTCTGGGCGCTAAACTACTTACATCCTAAAAATACCTTTCATTTCCTGTATGCAAGGCGTAGCATTTAATGAGAAATCACATGCAAAGTCAACCCACCACATCAGGAAGCCAAACTGCTGGATTACAACTATTAGCATGTGATGCAGTCTGAGAAGGAAGCGGCTCTGTAACAAAGCAGACCTTTGGCACCAACTTCTAAGCAAACATTCTGTAAGATCTTGAAAAAAAGAACCATTCACACATCTTGCCAGTTCCATTGTATCTTGGTGTGATTTTTCTAACTGATTTTGACAAACTTGTACAGATGCACAAATCACTAAAGCACTTCAGATTAATTGGCATGGAAGCTGCCTCGTACACAGGTCTTATTTGTGTACCATCAGTCTCAGCCCTTCCTGGCTGCTGCTGCCCAAAAAGAAGGCCTACGGTCACCTCCAGGAAGAGCCCATCTCCTGCCTAAGCCTCATCCGCCGTGAATGGCGACGATCCAACAAGCTGGTGTGACAGCACTTTCTGAGACTTCAACCGATAGCCTTCACATGCTCTTACCACAGCTTGTGTGAACCTGATGTTACAGTGAGAGAGGGAGGCTCCCGACTGGGGGGAGGGCTAAGAAGAGAAGGATTAAAGGGATGAAGAAAAGGGGGGGGGGGGGGTGAGTGAGCATAAAAAAGAGAAACGTAACAGCAAGAGTAGGCAATAATGATAAACCCTTCATTTGACATTACAGGCACTCCAGCATTCTTCTCCTCGCATACCCCTTCTAGCTCTCCATAGCTTGGGGGTCACGGTACAGGGTCAGCCCATGTGCAGCACCCCTGGAGCTGGGGGCTAAGGGCCTTGCTCAAGGGCCCACGGACATGTGACTCTTCTGCTGAGCCGGGGCTTGAACTGGCAACCTTCTGATCATGGACTTAGTCTGCTGAGCCATGTACCCCTCCCCATAAGAGGGTTATAGAAATGTGCTTGTGACTGAAAGGTTGCTGGTTTGAAATCCCCAACCAGCAAGGTATCATCGAGGTACCCTGAGCAGGGTACCGCCCCCATACACTACTCCGCAAGTGCTGAATTAGCTGCCCCCTGCTATGCCACGATGTCACATACAGGTTAAATGCAGAGGACATATTTCATTGTTGTTCACTGTGTGCTGTGGTGTGTCAACAATGACAATTGATCACTTTCAATCTGTTGACAGACAGACACGCTCTCTGCCTGACAGACAGAAGCAGTAGAGAAAGCCAAACTGGGCAGCTCAGGGGACTTTGAAGCATTACCAGAACAAGCGGAGGACATGAGGAAGTAAGCAGAGTCTCTCTGGGACTGAAGGAGATGTTGCATCAGCAAACCAAGCAGCACCCCTATGCAGACCTCTGCAGGCTGCTTCACTGAGAAAAAGCAGAGAGGTTTGCAAGAAGAGGACACCGATTTCAGAAGCGCCGGGAGTCGGGGGTCATGTGTTTGCAGTCGTGACCCCGCAGAATGCTGAGCCATGCCCTTCACTGGCAAGGGGGACGGATTACCATGCGACTCTGGCATCGATGAGAAGTTCTAACTGCATCAAGGTCACATTACTCTGCATTAACAAATACAAAAACATTTTGCCAGCTTCACCTGACATGCAAAAGAAGTTACGGCTGCCCGGCATTTCCTAGCAGGGCTAATTAAAATCTGCTATGTCCGGACATATGGTACATGACTTGCGGAGGCCTGCTCCTCGGTCGTTTAACTGCAGATCGCCTGGGAAAAGACTGGCCCCTCGGTGTCCTTTTCGCACTTGTTCAGAAACAGAGGAACCCAAAGGACTGGAGACATTACAGCGAGATCACAGGCTTTCCCATTTGTATTCTGCTTTGGTGAACTGTGAGAAATAATAGAGTGACTCAGATTTTCTTGTGAGAAATCAGCTCTGAAAGCTTTACGGAAGAATGAGGGTATTAAAGACGAATCTCTACAGGGGTCTGCTGAAGACTCCACTTCAAAGGCGCCGGGGTATCGAACTTTATACAGTGTTTATACTCATAAAAATTACAACTTTAACAGTTAAATAGGAAAGCATGTCTCTTCAATAGTAAATGAAAGCACATTTCCCTAGCAGATATATTTTGTTCCTTTATATAAAAGTGATGAAATACAGGATGATATCTATTCTCCGGCACTAAATAGAGGAGGCAGCTTCTCCAGGTGACCTGGCTGATGGAAGATCATTGGCTCTTTGATTTCCCAGCTTTGCAGAACGTTTTTGAAACAATTCAGGTTTTAGGGTCAGGAAGCCATGAAATGCTGGAGCAGAATGAGAGCTCTGGCCTGAGGAGATGAATCTTGGTCTGTCACTCAAACTTAGTCTATTTAAACACTCTAGCAATGGACAGTTTTTTTAGGCGGGTGGGGGGGGAGGGAGGGCCTTGTATATGCCTTTATTAGGTGATATTTACTCGCGAGTACCACAAGCATCGAAATGCATTCCAGCTGGACCCCCTCCACCTGACCCCTCATCGCTGCCTCATTCATTACCTGCCTTCATCCAAAATGGTCAAACCGGAGCTTCTGACTGAAAACCTCCTTTTTGGAGTCGCATAGCAACAATGTCAAGGAGCGAAGCTCTTGTTCACACGGCTGCCATGATGATTAGCGAGACCCGGGTTTCGCATGGCGCTGAAGCACGGCGGGGGGGTTTGGTCTGCTTATTACAATCATCAAACCAAGGGACAAACTACCCTGCCAGGCAACAGGAACCCAAATCATGATCTCTGCACAATTTTACAAATGAAACTGCGGAAGATAATACTGCAGCAGGTCCGAAAGATGGCAAATCCGATCAAAACAATGCTGAGCTCACGCTTATCTGGTGAGTGGAATTTGTCGATAAGACCTCACTGCATTGTAACTAGCTGTGGCTCTTGGAGAGAAGAAAGAGAGGAGGAAGAACGGCCAGTGAAATGAGCACGAGCAGCGAGGCGACCTGTAGGACAAAAGGCCTCCTTTCCCAAAACCAAGGCCTGATCCATGGCATCGACCCCTTCTCTCCATTAACCTGTCCCCCATGGCTCTGCCATTAAATATTGATGGCTCCCACCTCAAGGCCACACTCATGGCATCCTGTTGACATTTGAACAGCAGGTGGCAGCACTGAAAAACTCAGGTTCCCTCATTATTAATTACAGAAGACCCAAAGACTACACTGAGAGGCACACCAAGTCATGGGGAAACAGACAGACAGACAGACAGACAGACAGACAGAGTCACAGGGTCGCAGGAAGGCGGTGGGACAAGTGACATTGATTATTAAATTGTGTAGAGGCATCCGGCAACTACTGCATCAATGTCCCATCAGTACCGTGCCGGAAGGCCAGAGCACACCAGAGTAATACTATGTGATTTAAGCAAATGGCTTAACCCTTCTGCCTTTGTTCTGCCTTCAGCCACATTCAGATAAAAAGCAGGTGTGCGTCTGAATACCCGACTCGGATCATAACATGGCCGACTCCCGCAGAGAAGATGTGGGGCTTCACCTAAAATTCTGTGCTTAAGCCTTTAATGTGCCGCCTTTTGGTAAAGTGGAACACGAGAGCAGTGAAAGCAAATGAAGAAGTGGCAGAAAGGCATGCAAACAGATAAAGAGCAAGAGAGAGGAGGAGTGCGAGAGAGAAGAGCAGCTGTCAGAACCAACAAGGGCCCTTTGACTGATCCTCGCAGGCCCGAAGCCCGACAGACCGTGAGTCTGTGCTTATTCAGAAAGGCTTCTTTGAGGAATCTGGCAGGATGTAGATGAGACCCAGCTCTGTCAGCGCTGGGGGGGGGGTCACAGCATGCTCCTTATGTACTCCTCTGCTGCAGTTACCATATATTCACAGGTCCACTGTACGCTATCATCCATCCATCCATACCAGCTTACCCACCTCAAGGTCTGGGCTGGAACTTATCCCAGCAAGCAGATAGCACAAGGCAGGGGACAAGCCAGATAGGATGTCAGTGTACATATAAATAACACACATTTTTAAAAATAATACACACAATATACAGGGTGGCTAAAATCTTTCTGTGCAGAATGCACTTACATTTTTTTATGTAATACGTTTTCATGTAATATTTAAGTTCTGAGGAGTTGCTTGGCTTTGGGCTAATCACACACCCACACAGATACAGACATACGCAATATCAGCTGGGAAAAATCCTCCCAACCGCTGCTCAAACAGATAAACTTATATTGTACAAATAATTATTAATTAATCCTACAAATAATGATTGTATTACAAACTACACAAATAAAATTCTGTGTATAATTCACTGAGGTGTCAGGCTGGACAGAGAATATTAAACAGAAACATTTGCCTGAAAGCCTGTTTGGCCACTGAACAGCCATGGTTGGAGGCTGACTGAGAGAGCGGAGTGAATCTCCTGACGGTACCACTGGAGTGGGAAGAAACACCGGCACTTCACAGATCATTCCCCTGTGCTGCTGTTGGGTGGATAGACCCTTAAAAAACAAAACATCATAATGCCCACTTTCACATTTAATCAAGCAGACAGAAGATGGCAGAGAAGGAAGCCTTTATAAAGACGGAGCTCTTTACGAAGAAGCAAGCGCCGCCAGGTTTGTGACATATCCCTACTCCGGTGGATCCGACGTTCTAGATGAAGACTCCTCCTGAACCTTCAAAACCATTCTGTACTTCTACCTTCACAGCAAAGAACTACTCACAATGTCCATCCTTAGCCAAAAAAGAGGTATTACTCAATCAGGGTGTTCAGATGCTGCTTCTGTGTCACCTCACATGTTATTAATCTCTTCCTTTATGCCGTCTCACTCCTGAAGTGGCTCTCCTGAGATACTTATTTTCACATCTTGAACGCTTCAAAGGAAGTCAGACAAATACACTAAACAAAAACAGGTATTACCTCAGACAGATTTTGGCAACCAAAAAATGTGCGTTTGTGATTTTAAACAAAATTAAAAAAAACAAGCAAGCAGTCAGCCAGCTAAATTATGGAGGTAATTAGCTGTAATTTGCAATTACACAAGGCCTCCTCTGCCATCCCACACAGACAGTTCTTACAAAGCTTTACACTAAGAGGTATTGCTACCCGGAGTGGTGTCAGAAAAGTAAGTCATAGACAATAGTGTCTGCCTCTGGGCGGGGGTTTCATTGGGGAGCATGGGGCTTGCATCAGGAAAAAATGTCTGGCACCCATTGAGTGGGAGCCTTTGTAATGGGGGGAGGCACTGACCGAGAAAACCTCTACAGCAATTCAGGACAATATAATAAAAAAAAAAATCAATGTGAAGTTTATGCTACATTACATGCAATCTAAGTATGTCTGAAGAATATACCTTGGTTGTTAGAAGTTAGAAGTACTACAGGTTTACTTTTTATGGTGCCTGTGGAGGCACACAAGTGCTCAAGTCACCGGGCGTCCAGGAGGTCAGCACTGTCCAGAGCGGAGGAATCTGTCTGCTTCACCCACCTACTTCACCCTCGGTGAGACGACATCAGAAAACCTCCCTGCCCCGACTCAGAGGTAGATAACTTTTTTTTGGAATGTCGCTTAGCTTAAACACAAACGAACATGGGATGGTGACCTTTGCACAGAGGCGGCTGGTATGGGAGACACTGGAGGATGAAAGGTTCAAGGTGGATTGGGGGGTGGGGGGAGCACAGGCTGACATTTTAACAGAGCTGCAATCTCTTTAGAACTTTATGGCTCCGCTTCAAAAGTCACCCGTGTCCACAAACCGACCTCATGCAGATGCATAGTAACAGCACGTCCTCTGTGTGTGTGTGTGTGTTGGCTTCCACTAAGTCGGTGTGAGAGATGTTTGCCTGACCCCATACTCCCCAGTCAGTCCACAGCTCAGGGACGGACAGTAAAGTTTATGACTTACTGGATGCCCCTCTGGATCATTCAGGTCCAAAAAGGAAAAAATCCAGACGAGATTTTGTTTCAACCAACCAGTGAAGTATAAAGTGTTACAGGCACAGAGGACTCAGCTGGGTGGTTGAAATTAAATCTTGTTCTGGATTTTTACTTTCTGGATCTGAACTACACACTTCTGCACTCCTTGCCACGGATGTTGGCGTCTCATTTGGAGCATTGAGTTCCCCACTAGAACGATGCCGACACTGACAGCATCAGGAAGGAGAACAATGAACTGAATCCCACACGGTACGCAAAACGGGGGGCGGTGGCGCGAGGACGTGGACATGCTTCTACAAAATTGTGGGGGCCCCCGGGTGCCCACCACGACACTGCCAACGCTAACGCATCCGTGTCCATAGAGCAGCGTTTTCCAGCTGCCTTAGAGCCATTTCTCCTGTTCATGGGAGTGCTGGTTTGTCCTACAGGATTGTCCGAAGGATTACATCAGTCTAAGATTCCGGCGATGCTTCATTTTCAGTGAAGCTGTTACTCTAAATTACCCACCTACATCATTAAGCGGGACGCGTATGTCCAGCTGACTGACCAAAGAACGGACGATGGACAGAGAGGATGCGGGACAGACAGACAGCTGGCTTTCTGGCTTCTGTCTGACATCACCTGCTCCCTGCAGGATTAGCAACCGCTACTGGTAAGTGCACAAGATTAATGGTGGTTAAGCTTCTTCTGTGAATATCACAGAAAACCGTTTCACATTCTCGACCAAACGGCGGCCGCCATTAATCAAAGCGGCACCCCACAGCTCAACATGGGCGGGGTGTGGGGGGGAAATGGAGCTATTTAGATGGGCTTGGATGACGATACCTCTGTCAGCCAATGGCGCCGACTGAGCATGGATGGGAAAGCGTGAGCATCTTTATCAATAAACACAAAGGAAAGCAAGAAGAAAAAAATACCTTCAGGGACCAAAAGATAAACTGTGTTGTTAGATTTCAGCCTGTTTCTTTCCCTTCTGTCCTGCGGGTTAAAAATAAAAAGATTTATAACTAAAAATTAATTAGGTTTATATACAATTACCATAATGATATGTGGCTGGAAGGAGTCGAACCTGCTAATTCTAGCTGAACGGAATTAGGTGTTCAGGGCCTGACTACTAGCTAAAAAGCAGGAAGGCAGAACACATCTAAAAGGGTACCCTGTGCCTTGGTCATTATTCATTTCAAGCATCTGGAAGTTCAAACGAAATCTCCCTTGCACACTATAGCCAGTGTAGGGTTGAACTAGCACCCCAGCAACCAGTGCACGAATAATACTTCCCTGGCACAAGGATGGTCTTTTCCACAAAGCAGCAATGAAACACTAAGTGTTAATGGTTAATGCACAGATGTATGCAGAGGATTCTGTAAATTAAGATGGAAAAACTAAACTAAATTAAAATCACCCATGGGCTCATTTAGCAAATGGGATTCCAGTCAGGGATCAATGAGACTGAGGTTTCTGTGACAGTATCTCTAATGTAAGTGGTCAGGGTTACAGAGGCAGGTCAAGGTATGGTGTCCCACTCCATCACCATCAATTTGCAAACCGAGACTGACTGACATGAGGCAGGCCCACAGTGCCCCGACAGTGCTGAGACCAATCACTCCTCCCCGCCATTTGAGGCGGCATCTTTACCTGCAGGGGCCAGGCTGTCTCCCTTACCAAAACCTGATGGATCAGTGTCATCTGGAAAGCAAATGAAATGAGCAGCACTGGGCCGCTAGACTTCAGCAAACGCGCATCCCTGTGCTCCCAAGATGCCCACCCATCTCCTCGTGACGCGGGCACTTGCTACAAGCCCCCCGTGACTCTCAAAAGAACACAGAGAATTACATCTAATGTATTTGGCAGATGCTTCTATCCAAAGCGTCAGACATTTGAGAAATTTCCCTGGAGCAGCTGGGGGCTAAGGATGTTACTCAAGGGCCCAATGGTGATATCACACTGCCAAGCCAGGGATCTGAACCAGCGACTTCATGCTGACAGGCATCCCATCCTAACCCCCTGAAGCGTACACTACTCCAGAGTTTCTCGACCACGTCCTCGGACCCCCACAGGGGCCACGTTTCTCCTCCCTCACAGCTTCCAGCAAAAACATGGACCGTCTGTGGGAAGCACAGAACTTCTGCCATAAGTACATGAATTACAGGAAGGTGGGGGACAGATCATGCCTGCTTCCTGTGCTTGATGTTCATTCCCCATATATGTGTTTTGGAGACAAAGAACGCAATGTAACAGTCAGGCACTGGAAGGATGGTTAGGTAGATCGTTGGGGGAATAAGTTGGGGGGCTGGATCATTTACCCTTCAGAAGGGTGAAGCAGATCTGCCTGGATCTGGATCAATAGCAAGGAAAAATCCCGGAAGGAGACAGACAAAGCAACCCGCTTCACAGTGGGACTCCAAAGCCTAGTTTGAGTCCAAAGGTCCCAGAGACGTCGGTCAGTGAGGTCGGTCTGCTCACAAGGTGGGGACACTCAGGCTGCTACAGAAATAGCTTTGCTGTCTATTTCTGTCCAACCTCTAAACTCAGCAATATTAGTTCCATCACCAATGCTTTTATAGAATGCACTTGGGAGAGTATTTCATATTGTGGAAATGTAGCACAAACATAAACCATCACTGGCGGAGGTATTCATCTGCATCAAAACACACTGCTGAAAACTTCTCAAAGAAAATGCATCAGATTTGCAGCAAGGTGTTTAAAGGTGGGAAATGATTTTGTGATTTAGACACAGTCAGAAAATAGGCAACATTTTTTTCCGCCCAAAACTTATGTCATCCAGTGCCTGTGCATAGCTTAGTCTTTCACTGAATTTAGGCATGTCCTTTGGAGAAATCTTGTCAGGGTTTCCCTCACAAAAAAGGCAAGACATGAAGGCACCTACAAGTCTGTCCATGCCTGCTCCTGTATCTGGACCTTTGTATATACCTTTATATACCTCCTGGAGGCCTTAGGGTGCAGTTTCCAGTACCCTGATCCAGAGGTGGACATTTAATTTGACTATATACCAGCTGAGTACAGTCACAGAGGACTCAACTGGTTGTTTGAAACAAAATCTTGGTCTGGATTTATACCGTCTTACTTTCTGGACCTAAAATGCCCACATGCGCCTACATCTATCAGCTGGTCAGTGTGCTTTTGGTCAGGTTGGCCTTTGTCACAGAAGAACAAACTGCTTTTCCCTTGGGGGGGGGGTCCAGTCACAGAGGAACAAAGAGCAAGAGGTAGGGAGGTTTTCATAATCCGTGCCTTTTATACAGACAGTGTGCAGATGATTCGCCGGAATGGAGAGGATGCTGATTGGTGTGGGGCTCAGTTTGGATTAATAAAGACAAGTCACATGACTTTTGAGACTGAAGGCTCTAAACGATTCCTGGTGGAGACATTGGGAGCAGAAGTGGGGGATCAAGGGTGAGAAGCGCAACCTCCACTTCTCACCTCGTCCCCATGAACTGCTTGGATTCTCCCGGCCCTCTCCAAATGTTGGAACCCTCCAGTCATGATGTACCAGTTATACATAATGATGTTAGCTACCACTGCACTAGCAGTGGATGACAGGTGGGAGATTCCCACCGGGCCCCCGAAGGGTGAATGTAAAATCTACAACAATGGTCATTCTGTGACACTATGAAGCCTACATAGCTGTCCGGAAAAAAAAGGATTGTAGTCATAACTCAGTCAGGGTTTTTATTAAATATCCTGTGGTAACTGTGCACGTGGGCCATTCACCTTTAGAAAAATACACTGAACTGAGAAGCATTTAAGTCGTCATCGTTCACGTGGGAGATGGTCCGACTGGAAGCGAGGAAATGCTGCTCTGTAGGGGAACCGGCCACCTGCCGAGCAACGAAGTAAAGGATCTCCAGTCCAAACCACTCGGAGTGTGGTGCTGGAGAATGGTTGCCGTGGTGACAGGAGCTGAAAGCATCACGGCGGCAGCACCCCCACCCCCGCCCCTGAAGAGTACAGCCACTCAAAGTCATGTGACTAGTTAAGTAACAGATTAACCTGAACTAAACCTATATGGTAGGTGAATGCCTCTGATACTACTAACCAAAACCTGAGGTTTGCACTAACATGCCTTTCATGAATGACCAAGAAAAACAGTCAAAGTTAACTAAATCTGTTGTGTATCTTACCTTTCAGAAATTAATTTTCCTTCAAGTGTACCTCTGCTATTACAATAAATTGCCTTTGAGAGGCTCAATTTGCCATTTAGTTGTAAAATTAATCTTGACATCTTTTCATACCATGATGCCTTATGCATAATGGGGCGTTACAGTTGAAATGGGGTGTTACAGTGCTGCCTGTGATTTTGGTCTTTGGTTTGCATAAAGACAGAGACGAGTCCTGGAAATAATGGCTGCGTTACTGAATGAGCAGAGGTGTGAAGCGTCAGCGAGACGCAGCCAGACAGAAAGGCGGCGTGAGTGTGTGTCGCCCCTGGTGAACCCTCACTGCCATCTCAGAGCCTACGCCTGAACTCTCCAAATCCGGAGAGGAGCACCAGACCACCACATTGATTCGCGGATTCATTCACTACCACGTACGCCTTCGTCTTGAAGCTGAAATGGATCTATGCTGATAACTGGAGGAAATGTGGGCACATTTGTATACGTGAAGCAGAGAATGTAAATGAGTGTGCGTGTGTTTGTGTGTGTATTATATATATATTATATATATATAAATAAAAATATATAGTAAAAAATAACTCAAGTTTATTAAAAAGAAACTCAGTTTGTGTGACAGCAATATAAAAAACTAAAAATACCAAAAGACGTTTTTTAGTTTGGTTACTTAGGGTTGGGGTTGGGTTAAGATTGTCATTCATGGGATTAGCGTATTTTCCCATAGAAATTAATGGACGGTCCCCACAAAGATACAAAAGGATACAAAAGATACAAAGGACACAAACGTACGTGCATGTATGTGTGCATAAGCAAGAAGCTAACAGAGCGAAAATGTATATGCTATAGGGTCTTCGGTGAGGCCAAAGGGGGAACTCCGCTCAATAAACACAAATACGGGGAGGATCAGTGAGCTGCTTTGGCTTCAGGTCAAAGGTCAAAGGTCAAAGGTCCATGAGGTGCTAATATGGTCCCAGCCAAAACACCACACCTGTTTGCCAGACCCCAGCAAACAGGAAAAACACACACAACACCGAGCAATGGAATAGAATGGTACCTTCCTTTCCAGAAACTGGCCGTGAATAAGCACGGTCTGGCGGGCAGTATCTGTTTAGAAAAGATTAGACTTTGGTAAACCTCTCACACAACTTATTCCTTTGCAGGAAGCGGGGAAAAACCAGGCTTCCCAAACCACAGTGGGCAGTATTTCAGGTGCTTTTGTCTGCCTCCTTGGGTCCGCCAGGCAGAGAGGGCATGTTGTCCTTCCTTTCTCCTACCTCTAGCACTCCTGCCTTTCACCAGGCTCCAGCTGACAGACCCCAACGTGCCAAGCTTTCAGACAATGACCTGTGATCTTGTTTAATTGAGAGGAACATTCCCTTCATCGTAGGTCCAAGCAGTTTCATGTCATTGGTGTATTACCATGGTAACTAGGAGCTGTCAAGCGTTATTCCTGCCTGGAGACGAATTCTCTGAAAGAGCAAAATATTTCTCGAATGTTTTCGTTTCTGTTGAGCAGAACGATTTGTCAATGGCGTGCATGTATTGCATTGGCCGTTTTGCACTTGCCCTTGGATGATTAACATGATGGGGTTGAGCATGCAGTTGATTGCTAAAAATTACAGTGATATGTCAGCAGGTAGTTTTGACCATAGATTATCATGATGATGCAACTGTAACTTGTGAGGCAGTTGACAGTGGTGTCTGGCTTAGGCTGGGATACAGTAAGAAGATCACTCACGACTCCTTGAGTATCTCACACACAGGAGACAGCACACTGTTTGTGTGAGGACTGTCACAATCGTATTTACACCGCTGGCCTTCGACAACACTGCTAACAAAACACCTGAGGATAGCAGAGTGTAGTGTGGTATAACTCATCCTCAAACAGAAGAGCATGTATATCCCCCCCCCCCCACCAAAAAGGAAGCAGGGCTGAAACACTCCAACAGTATTTGTCAAAGGAGTCCTCATGCAGCAGGACCCACATGATTAAGAGCATCCAGATGTAATTATGGAGACGGGGAGATATTACCTCATCTGATTTATCTCAACTATCCAATAGGAGGTCTGCAGCTTGTCTATATTAGAGAGCCAAATTACAGAGGAAACCAATTACTAAGTACAGTCAAAGAAGGCACGATTAGAGGATCACGGCGTATGGAAGGATAGGTACCCGCATCGCATGAGTGCCGCGGGGACGAGAGCCCACTGCATACAGAGGGAGGGCTTGAAGTGAGCCGCGACCATAACTCAGCTGCTGCTCTGCACCTGCGTGTTTCTGAAGCCTGGGCGACTTCTTATAAACATTTTATTCACACATCAGCAAACTCAACTTTCCATGCACTTCAAAATGCAGGCCTGCAGCCTTAATACAGGCAATCTCGCCAATAACTGTTTCCCAAAAATGGCCTTCATGACATAAACTCAAAAAAATAAAACAATAGTAAGATTGATAACGCCTGACCATTGCTCTATTTTAGGGCATTACAGCATCAGTGCCATGGGAAAAAACTGCATCCCAGGCAATAAACAGATGCGGTAAATCCAGTAGGTCCTGCATTCAGTGGTCCAGCTGAAATAGTGGAGGAGTTTTGCGTTTCATTTACATTTATTTACATTTAATTAATTATCAAAAGCTTTTGTCCGAGAGACATGCAAGAGAGGATCAGAGAACCAGATCAGCCTGCATCCCCGAAGCAACTAGGGTTTAGAGTCTTGTTGAAGAGGTCGACTGTGATATCTCTACTCCGCCAACCATGGGATTTGAACCCACAAATTCCAGACATGGACATCGATCCCTAATATGCTTAGATACGTGCAGGTGAAACTTTAAGCTACAGAGGACGGGGGAAGCAAGAATCTGCAAGCAACTGGTCTTGAAAACACATGGCATGCAACGGACCGCAAACATGCAACAGTAAAGCCAGGTTTGTCCAGTTCCTCTGCATCCTTTGTCAGGTGTCATTGCCGGCTATGAGAGCAGTGGCACTTTAGTCATGTGACCCCCAGAAAAGTCACACCATGAATGTGACGCCGCACAGTCCCACTGTCTCCATCTGCAGACAGTGCTAATGAGTGCTGATCTAAAATTACACCAGTGCTCACATGCTCCATAATCACCGCTAGAGGAGAGCATGCATCCCAAGGTGTGGCTGGAAGTGCCGAGACCAAGGCATCATCCTTGCTGAGAACAGCAGAGGTGTTTGTTATAGGACTTTCATCTCCGTCTGAAACGTCGTCCTGTCTATAAACATTCTTCTCCTCTGTCCCATTACGTACGCATGTTTCACACAAGTTCCGGTACAAGGTCCTGTTACTGTTTGCAGTTTATATCGTATTTCCAGTACCACAAGTATGTTTGCACTGCAAAACTATTACTAATACTAGGAACAAAACAAGCAGACCACAGTGTGAATCTACCTAATTGATTTAGGTTGCATATTTGATTCACTGTTAGCTGAACATCAGGATAAAACCAGCACCGAATTAATGAGAGGTGGTTTTGGGGCCTAATGACAGGTTCTCAATGCAAGGAGACAGATAGCCTATTAGACAACAGTACTAATGTGGTACCGACAGAAAGTAAACAAGTGAAGGCCTGAAGTTCTATGCTTTCCCTTACACATATAAAAGTACATTGAGATGTGGAAACACACACACACACAGAAACACACACAGAGAAAGTGAAGCAGCATGGAATGTGATGACAGCCAGACAACAAAGGCATGCAGGCAGAAAATCCATGAAAGATCCTGTTCCTGCAGACACACGATAGGAGATTGACCAAGAGCCAAACTGACTGCCACGCAGGTCCAGATGGAGAAGTGGAGTGCTGATGCGAAGACACTACAAAGTGAATAAAGGCTAGGTGGACGGCGTTGTCAACAGACAGGAACATGAGACCGGTAAATCAGAGCAGAGACACATACCCTGTTCCCCTCTCCTGGTCCATCAGAACCAAAACAAATACCATTCACTGTACAAGTGTAAAGTTGGGAATACCAACTTTAACCAAGCTGGTTAGACTTGTAAAAGTGTACCCTTCATTTTATGGGTTATTAAACGTTCTTTACCCTACTGATGCTATAGATGCATATTCAAAACTGAGGGCTCTTTCTAAGCATTTCCTTCAGACCCCCCTTGTGAACTGCTCCATCGAACTGGGGGGGCGCTCAGGGATATTATAGACTATATAACCAAAAGGGATATGAACACCCCATTCATGAATAATTCTATAAACAAATGGATGGTTGCACAGAAGTGAATTTCCACCTGGCACAATTATTGGACCCCATCTTTCCCACAAGTCAGTTTGCCACATTTCTGCCCTACTAGAGCTGTCCTGATCAACCACAAGTGATGTAATTGTGCAGGTCAAAATGTCTGGGAGCAAGTTCAGTTAAAGTGCTAGGGCCAGAGGAGCTCACAGACAGGGACCTGATCACCCAACATCAACACCCAACCTGAACGGCAGAAAATCCCACCAGCAACGTCCCAACGTCCAATGAAAAGCCTCCCCAGAAGAGTAGAAGCTATTATAGCAACAAAGGACTGACCGACTTCAAATTTATACCCATGGTCTCAGAACGAAACGCTGCACAAGCTGGTGTCCACATACTTTCAGCCACAGAGTGCAGCAAAATGCCTCAAAATAAGGCATCACAGATAACATATTTCCGAAAATTTCAACGTGTTAACTAGCTACCCTGGTGAACTTTCTCTCAAGACGTCCGCTTTAACCGGATAGACACACGGTTAGCAATCTGAGATCAGGAATCTCACCTGCTGCTGTGCAGCCCTGTTCCTTACCGTGCCTAAACAAGGCCATTCATTATCATTACAGAGAGGCCCCTAATTACCCCCATTCTTTACTGCTAGCGGGCAGTCAGGAAAGTGGCACACAGGACATGGCAATTATGGAGAAGAGGGAGGGTAAAAAAAACTACAATCACGTCAGACAGCAGCGCCAGTAAGAGTTGCAGCTAAGCAGCTCACTTTGGGTTCGAACACATAAACAGGGCCACCGTTCAAAGAGCAGAATTTAAAGCAATCAGCCATTAACAAACCCATTAAGTCGTCACTCTGCACAGATACTAGTGTCTGTTGGCAAACATCTCAGCCTTGTTGCGCAGTCATTTCCCCAGTCTGGCCCAAACATTATCTGGCCTCTTTTGCACTAAGAAATGCGCGGTTCCTAATCAGCAGCAACAGGATGCGGCAGGAGGACATGGCCACAGCAACGCATGAAGGGACACAAAGAGTGCTGAGTGATGAAAGTAAATTTGTCTAAAGACACAGTAAACAAAGAGCGAGCATGCAGAAACTAACAAACCATTTTGCATATCACACACAGTTCATTTAGCTATATGCCTTTGGACTGTGGGAGAAAAACTACACGCACAACCGAGGGCGACGCACAACCGAGGGCGACGCACAACCGAGGGCGACGCACAACCGAGGGCGACGAACAACCGAGGCATCCTTGATATTTGAGGCGAGGCAAGAACGACATCCATGGATTGTTACCATCCTCTGTACTTCTGCTCTTATTGGAACTGCACTTCAGTAATGGAAGATGAAGTAAAATGGGTACGTTAGACCACAAGAATGGCTGAGTGTGCGTACAGATAAACAGCCAGGGCTTAGGGCTAGAAAAAGAAACTGCAGAAAAAAAGGAATTTAAACACAAAAAATACAGAAGTCAGCGCGTGTCCTTCATGTTATGTGCAGCGTGCCTGCATCGTGGCTGTGTGTGCACGTACCCTGAAGTCGATCCCCACTGTGGAGATGAAACTCCCGGCCAGGAAGGCGCCATCCTTGAAGCGCACCAACAGGCAGGTCTTCCCCACCCCAGAGTCCCCCACCAGCATAACCTGCCCAGAGAGAGAGAGACAAGCTTATCAAGACACATGGACGCTGACTTCACAGCACCTCCAGCAAAAATAAATACATCAGTATCAAACCAGCATGTTCAGCCTCAGCTTGATCCCGACGGCATAAAGGCTGAAGGCAGTACCATGTGGTTAGTGCAGGAACTGAAAAATGTATATCTGGGGCCAACTTTTGTTCCCACAGTCTAAAAGAGGGGGCATTCACAGTATTCCGGGGGTAGGTTTTAAGAATAGCGCTGTCAACAGGATTTTCATTAAAAAAATGCGACCAGCACAGATAATCAGAGCAGAGACCCATTCCCTGTCCCCCTCTCCTGCTCCATCAGAATAGTTTCTGTTTTTCATGTGAAAAACACCCATTCTAAAATATATACAGAAATCAGCACCTTATGCCAGCATGAGTAAATGAACGTACTACTGCTGTTCCAAAGATAATTGTGCGATCATCTCTATGTGTATAGAATACCATCTGTATGTGAGAGAAAGCAGGAGACAATTCTAAATATTTAGGCTTTTATTTAGCTCTCAATAGCTTTTGTATAGAAGTATAATGCATTACTTTATAGATAAAGTTAAAACTTCATCCCAGGTTTTCAAATGAACTACTTTACGGCCTTTTTTTAAACATCCCCTTTAGATGTTAAAAATATTTGGGGAAATAAAGACAGTGCTTTACAACTGAAAACGCAAACTGGTCTCTTCGACAAAATAAAACAAATATCGCAGATTACAATATTTAAAACCTGTGAGCCATTCAGTAATATTTTAAAAGGAAATGAAATGAGTATCAATTAATCTTCACCTCCCTGACCTCTGCCGGGAGATTTTACTGAATGGGTTGATTTTAGCTGGGAATCTCTGCAACATCATGACCTACAGTAAGCTGTCATATTTTTTACAACTAGGAAGGAATACCGTTGGTTTTTAACACACAATAAAACGTATTAACGGTATTGTGTCAACTTATATCTCGTTTTGACAATATCGATATACCGTGAACGTTCAATATATAGGTGCCTGTAAAAGTTGTTGAAAGGTAGGAGGCAAAGCCATGGGTAAGCAGACAATCCAAACCCGTGGTCCTAGCAGAGATCTGTTTGTTTTTGGATGAACACCTTTATTAAAAAATAAAACTGGGCACTGCCAGGAATCATAACAGCATTACATAGCAGTACGTGGTACCTGGTTACAGTTACATTACATAAAGTTGTGTACCTACATACTGTGAACATATGAGTGTGTGACAGAGACAGAAATGGAAATTAAATTAAAAAAATATAACCAAATGTAACAGTACATCTTTCTTTTCCCCCCCCCTCAAAATCTTGGAAGCAGATTTTTGTTCCTCAATCCCAGTTTTTAGGGGCATTCTGATATTTCTTGGGACATTCTTACCCTCCGCCTTGCTATTTCCTGACACTGCGTGTAGTACTAGTGAAAAATACAGCAATTTCTTTACAGGAAAAAAAATAGATGCAAGTGTAAACATAGCTTCCACTTCCCCATTTATTTTAGGCTGATGCTGTTTGGCTATCGAGCATATTGGCACCAAGCAATTTTGTGTTAGATCATGGTGGCCCAGAGGTTGAGGTCAGTGCTCCAGAAGAACAGATATGCTGTCACTCCATAATCAGGTTTGCTGGGGGGGTTGTAGCTTACAAACCACACAGGTCTACTCATTGGGGGATGGGGAATTCAACCTTGAAAGCACATTGGTTACATCCAGTAAGCTCAGGGGAGGGGAATATATCAGTCAAATCACAAGTCGACACGCATCCATCTCAGGAAAGCTATTTAACCAGGACATTCCTTGTCTTACATTATTCATCGCCACTGGCTCCGGAGTTGTGAAATGCCGTTGTTCTCCCAGCTGTTCCGTCCTTATCGGAAGCTTTCCAGAGATCTGAGACTCCAGTCAAGCTAAACTGCACATCATGTCCCAAAAACGTTCAGCCGGTCTATGGCACTAAGCAACGGCTACCTTTTAGAGATCGTGCACAGCTACATTCAAGCCTATGATTTAAAAACACTGAGATTAAAAATACATAAACACAGCACGCAGCCATTCATCCTCAAGCTTTGATCATGTGGTAACCAACTGAGAACCTCTGCCAGCAATGATTTGCATTTTAGTCTGCTTCACTTATGGAAATGAATGGAAAATTGAGGTTCGGGCTTAACCGCTTCTGGGTCGGTTGTTTTGCAGATGTGGCCAACCGGCCCACTGGCAGTGTGCAGGGAGTAAGCAAGGCCGGCGGTCAGGAAAATCGACACTTCTGCTGTTCCGCATCAGCTGCCTCCTGCAAGGCCTGGATTGAAGGTGCAGCTTGTGTAACCCCTGCCAACCCCTGGAGGATGGGCTCCCCCTTTGAGTCTGGTCCCTCCCAAGGTTTCTTCCTTCTTGGGAGTTTTTCCTTGCCACTGTCGCCTTTGGCTTGCTCACTGGGGGCTTTGGGTGCGGATGCTGTAAAGCGCTTTGAGACGATGTAATGTTGTGATAATGCGCTATACAAAAATAAATTTGTTGTTGTTATTGTCTAAATTGGCCGTTCAGTCATAACGTTTAAGATGGGGGAGGGGGGGGGGGGGAGGATCCCAGCTTGATCTCTCTGGAGTCTTCACTCCTCTTGGCTAAAAAAAGACCTGCCACATGCAAAAACGACTGGTCTGCTCGTTTTGCAAGCTTGAGGAGGAATAATACCATGCCTGAATATTCTTCTTTTTAAATGATCCAAACTGACAGTCAGTGCTGGTCCAAGAATATTTCTGTCAGTCTGTCGCAGTCTTTGAAATGTATAGGACTGTCTGCATCTTACCAAGTGAAAAAGGTGTAGCACAACAGAAAAAAATGTTCTATTAAGCTGAATATCAAAATGTACATAAAATTCTCTCAACACAGGAAGCACACAGCCACACTGCTCAGAAGACAACACTGGAGGTATGTGACAAAGGATGGTGCAAACTCGGACACTGCTTGGAGGGGTCCACTGGGACGCAAGTGACCTTGAACCAGAAATGAGAAGAAAATTTAGGCCGAGCGGCTCCAGCACCTGTTAACTTCCAAAATCAGTATGAGTACATTTGCATTTAAAAAACAAAAGGATTCGCACCGCGTGCAGAAAAGAACCACACAAAGTTACCACCTGTTGAAAGTATAATACCGACGATGGAAACATTAACCGGATCTCTCTCTCTTTCTCTCTCTCTCTCGACGAGCGGCGCTGCTCCGTTCTGCTACGCCCGGGTGCTGTGTGCGCTGCAGGTTATCTTTATTGACACAGATGTGTCACGTCATGTCATTCGCCTTTTGATTAACAACTATTTAAATTAGACACAAAAAAGAAAGCAAAATAACGTGTTGATATCTTACCAACTCCGTAGACATCCCCACCATGGCATGCACAGAAAAAAAAGCATTGCTACAACACAGCTGTGCAACGGGTAACGAACCATCAGTTAATGCACATTTTTGACTGCCATAATTACCGCTGCTTTTGACGTGTCATTTTTCTTTATCAGGCCAGTAATTACAATATCATAAGGACAGAAAAGCGTAACATCGCAGCTGGTTTGCTGATGCGGCAACGCCAGTCAACAAAGTCTGAGCGGAGATTATAGTGCATCTTGCTGCCTGAACAAAACAACATAAAACTCCTTTTGATCAACTCCAGCGAGCTTTAACTAAGTCCAATACTTAAAATGAAGGAGGATGCACGTATTTCAAAACGTACGTTATATCCACACCCATAAGTTACTCCTCTGATGTCAATAACGAAGCACAGGGTTCCGCATTAACAGTGTACAGTGCGAGTGGCTCACCTTAAAAGCGAGATCATAAAACTCGCTGCTGTTGCTCAGAGAGGGCCGGCTGGGGTGCACTGTTCCATTGGACGTTGTCTCGGGCGTGGAGATGCTTTTCCCCGGCTTCCCGTTTTCTTTGCTCTTCGAAGTAGCTGCTGTTGGGCTGCTAGTGCTACTTTTGCCTTTCACGGTCTTTTTTCTGGACATTTTTCCAAGCGAGACCGACGTTCCGTCGACGTTTCTGGTGAGATTTTTTAGCCCAGTAACGATGTACTTGTTCAACAGCTGTAAGCGTTTCAAATTAAACAGCTTCGCTTTTGTTTTTTTTTCCAGAATACTTTTACGGGCTTTAAAAATAAAACCTACTAGTTTTCACTCGGAAGTTTTCCCCTGTGAGTCAGTACCATAGCTATGAATGTCTTACTCATTTTCCTTTAATTGCCAATGTGTGTGCACAGTCCCCCAGGCTCTCCGCTCACTTTAGCGCAGCTTTCTCGTGTACGCGCCTACCGCCGCTGTTCGTCTGTGATGGTAAAGCTGATGCTGGGTTCCTTAATATTGACAGCTGGCTGGAAGCACCGTGCCGTCCAATCACCGAGAGGTCTCAGCCAGCCGCGACCAATAGCATGGCGACGAGGCGAGGCGAGGCTACGCGCGAAAATCACGTCCTCTGTACACCTGGACAGCAGCGAGGCACCTAGACGCGTGCCGCTTACTCGTTGGGACCCGGAGCGCAGAAGGGGCAATACCGTGGTGGCAGTAAACATTAAAACCGTTTCAGGGTTTGACAACTTTGGTCACCTGGCTGACGTGCGATTTTCAGTTCGAGACAATTCTGCGGGCACATGCATTTACATGTATGTAAGAGTTCTATTACCTTGTAATAGTCTGTAGGGTTTGCAAACTACCCCCAGCGCTTTTGAAGTAGCCAATTTTAGGAATAATATAGATTTGCGTGAGTCTGGAAGCGTGAATGTCACGCCAGATGCGGGAGAGCTTGGCATCCCTGCCGCTTGGAGTTAAGCTGAGGCTTCGGGACGATGGCGTTACCTACTGCGCTACTACGATTTCCCAATTAAGTCTGACAGAAGATACAGTACTACCTAAAAAAACCTGAAATTAGTGAACTGGCTACACTGTCATGTACAGCTGGGTTATATTGTTGCAGATTATGAGTGGACTGGGATTAAAAATTGGTGCTGTTTAGCAGCCTTACCGATCGGTCCTTCTCGGTTGGGTTTAAAAACTCGTAGTTTTACTACGTGGCTACGGGGGCGGGGTCCCACGATAAATATGCCAGATGGTCAGCCCAGCCTTGCTAAAATAATGTTTCTTTGCACAGTTAATGAATTGCAGCTTCATGTTACAACCCGTTTACGTGCAGACTCGTGGTACTCAATTACTAATGGCATTCTTCTACTCCATCACGTGCCACACTGCACACTGGCCGCTATTTTTTATTTTCATAGGCAAATCCATACAGACACTCGAAGGCTGTATTAAAACTATCGGCTGCAGAAGGAAAATTGCTACTTTTAGCGACATCTCTAAAGAGCTGTAATGGAAGACAAAAAAATACCTATGAAATTCTATGAAGTTTCGGGCGCTTTGCTAGATTGTACAAATAATGTAGTTATACTGTTGAAACTATGTTTGCTCTTATAAATGCATATGATTATGGATTTAGTTGGTTTTTGTGGACTGGGAAAAAGACAAAATTGACAATTCATAAACAACCAATGATACATGGATTAATTTGTGCCGCCAAACAAATGGTAGAACAATTGAGCTACTATGCCTTTTATCGGGTACACATGAGTCATTCATTTTCATTCGAGGCGCAGTGGTTCTAATTAAGACTCAGTTCGCTTATGCTGATTCATGTGAAGTACATTATGTAACCCCATCGGTGTCCCAGTGTTGAGTCACTCGGATAAATATGCAAAAATGAGTGCCTTTGACATTTTTGATGTATCCGACGGCACTATATTCCCTTTTGTCTTGTTTTATTTAATTTTTTGTTGTTTAAACATATATCCTTTTGCGCTCGTCTGCTTTACGGCTTAACCGTACACTAGTAGCCTACTACTTCATGCAGACGCGATTTAATTGATCTCCATGTTCGTGGGTTCCTTTCTAAGTAACCGCCAACATGCCATATAGATACAGATCAGGTTTATCAGAAATGTAAAGTACTGTCAGAATAATGTGATGCTGATAATCTACAAGAGTATGACCTGTATTGATTTTGCAGGAAACTGCAATTTTATTACATTTAAAGATCCGATATATGCCCAGGAGTAGGGTGGAGTGATTGGACATCCGGAGATGGTTACTGGTTGAATCCCACACACGATGACAATCGCGTGTATTTTGCGCATGACAGAAGAAAGGCAGGAACTGAATACATGCAGACACATTTTAACGTATAAAGCACAAGTTGTGGCATTTCATTAAATCTGTTTGGTTAATATATATTTTGTAGCTTCGCGTCGGGTTTCATTATAAGAATTTCACAATCAATCGTCCTTCGTAATTGTGATTATTTTGGATCACCTCTCTAAATTCAGTTCAAAACGTTTGGTAGAACAAATGTAATTGTGACGGGCTTCAATAAACTCCGTGTGCTGGAGTAGAAAATGTACGTATAGTATTTTCGTAACCGCTCCAATTTATTTGTACTCCACACACAAAAATGGAAAAAAAAAATGCCTGAGAGGTTACGAATAGTTTACAGTTAAAGTAGATTAAGAAGATGTATCTGTTTTAGACGCAGACAAAATGGTGTATACGCTTCTATATGGTGTAATTCTGCTTTATGTATGGCGCCGTATTTTAATTGTCTGGAGAGCATGAAAGAAGAGACATCCTGTTGAAAAATCAAGACGCGGCAAAGTTAACTTTTGCACTGGCAAATGTATCTGCGTTTGTCTGCCGCACATTCTGATTAAATATATGCAAAATATCGTTAAGTACACAGGCAGCAACACGCCAAACGCATTATTGTAAAATGAATAAAGTTTGTGAATATTACCACCCACCAGAGGGGGCTAAAGTCCGTGTTAATTCATATTTCTCCAAGACGACGCTTAAAACTGAAATTCCCGACTCTAAAATAATTTTCTCTCTGACTTCAGACCTATGATGAAATAATTTGCAGCTTTTGCCTACATCTTTTCAAAACCGGTATTCCATTCTCTTTTAAAACGATTCATCTGCACATTCTCATTATTCAGCTCTACAAACATATATCAAGAGCTTTTGATAACTATGTAATAATTGGTTGTCCTACTACATCTTTAAATTGCTGGTCCCAGAATCCCTTGCTCCCGGTGATGTGTTTTGAATGACACACATGTGCTGTGACAGTTGACAACCTGCCCCTTTCCAAAATCTTCCAAGCATCAGCATTTTGTGACAACTAGTAATGGGAAGTTTGGTTGGGGAGTGGTGGGATTCGGGGGGGTCAGAACTTGCTCACCCCCATCACATTCAGCTACTAAAGCCAACACCCCCCCCCCCACACACACACACCCCGACAGCTGGTACTCATTACACGGCACATGCAGCTGTCCCCCCCCTAGCAACAGCTGGAAATTTTGGAGGGAATGAACGAATAAATAAATAAATATATAAATAAATAAATGAGCTAAAATTCTTTCCTCTTTATAAAAATAATCATAATCTTCCTGTCAGGGAGGTACCAGCAGGCTCCCTGACAGGACGATTCGGAAGTGGACGGCAGCGTGAGACACAGCAAAGAGCCCGCAGCCGTTTCTCAGCAGATGCAGGATTTTTGTTCCCACAGACTATGGCTGCCACGCCGATATACGTTTGTTTGTTAGATTGCATGAGGGAGCCATTTTGGTATATTTCCCACACTTTCACCTCTACTGGCCTGCTCACCTCGGAGATCCCTGAATGCACCTAGTGTTGCACTTTATCTGCAGATTTTAATCATTGTCTTATACAGTAAGGCGTTGGACCTGGAGATTCACAGGAAGGTCAGCCTGGCTGCACGTTTCTGTCAAAGTTGCAGCTTGTGTGCTGCTCCAGTTAAATATGTAAATAGGACTAGAATGGAATCGTGGCACAAAAACGATCCGATCCGATCCGATCCGATCCGATCCAGCCTTTCTCCCGGCCTTTCTATTTCGGAAGCCGACCTCCAACGATATGTGTCCTCAGACTCCCCACTGGGTGCGGATTTTAATTGGAGGGGTGAGATACGTTGGATCCCCAAAGGCACAGAAGTAACCAGGTGCATTGTGGGGCTGAGATGTGTGGAGCTTGTTAATCTCGTCATTACTTATGTTTTTTAATCTGTATTGAACTCTTGTGACTCTAAATGCATTTAATCTCACTTCTTTCCACCGGTGCTCTGGAGCTAACGAGCTCTCTCCCACATTAGCTCCAAAATAAATTTAGCACACCTCAGATGTCGGACGACCCCTACCACCTCCCCCAGCTCCCAGTTCACACCTGGAACTGCTTTGTCATTATTGCCACAGGGTGTTTAATAAGGTGTGCGTTTGGGAGGCGTCATGGCTGAGGGGGCCATGGCGGGTTTTAATTTGAGGTGTGGGGAGTGACACTCTGACAACCCAGAGGAGTGAGTGACTGAAAAAAAACTGTGATTCAATGGACACTGCAGCTCCAGTGACGTAAATACAGGTGGGATGATAGAAAAACTAAATGAATGTTACTCTCCTTCCAGGCTTTTCAGTTTCAGATGACTTAAATTTCCTGTAAGAGGCAAGCTTTGGGGGTGTTTCTGGAACACTCCGGCTTGGTAAAAACACTAACAGGCACATTACTTTAGCTGGAGCCTTGATTTATAGCATTGTGCTAAAAGTCACTTGTTGTCTCTGTTCCCACATTCTTAGTATGGAGAAGAGGCCCCCCCCCCCCCCCTCCCCGCATGCCGCCCGGCTCCCAGCTGTGGGCTCTTCCTGAATATGTCAGAGTTGCCCGCTTTTTCTGCGGAGGTGATTTGATTTATGGCCTGACACATGGCAGAGACGTAGCCCCTCGAACGCGCCTAGCCAGCAGAGCGCTGATTTTACATACCTGAATATTTTCGATTCACTCGTTCAGCTGTCGGGTTTAGTAGTTTTTCTCCTGAGGCCAACATGGAGACCTGAAGCTCAGTGGCTGTAAAAGTATTTCTCCGACGACATAGTAAAGATGGCAAAATGTAAACTTCTAAATGGAGGAAGTCCCCATTTTGGTTAAGAAAAACAAACATTTGAGATTTACACCTTCAAATGTGCTGGGTGCCCTATGTTGTGTTGTCAGAACTTTTGCTGGGTCTGACACAAAGCCCCTTTATATTCTCGAGACAGAGGTCCGGTCCATGGGACACACTTCGGCTTGGCTGAGCGACGGCTTGGCGCACAGGCCAAATGCGGCGACCCTTTGAAATGCATGATGGGAGATTTCAGCAGAGCCATGTGCCAGTGTGACTGGGACAGGCCTTCCCGCCGGAAGGCTTTCAAAGGCAGCGTTTTGTTTACTCGCTCGGTGGGAAGTCTTACTGCGCGTCACTATCTGTTAACTGTTGTTGTTTACTGCTGCCGCTGCCATGGAGACGGATGCCGTCTTATCTCCCGCCAGTCACTTGACGTCGAATGTGGAAAAACCCCATAATATAATTTGCTTTAATTAGTATTTTTGAAAATAAATGTTTTGTAAAGTGAGATCCTCTTCTCTCCAACAGTAACTGACAATGACAAATTGGACCTAAGCTTCCCTGTTCCAGCGCTGCCCTCATTCTTGCAGGGAACCCCGGCCCATCTCCAAGCCAGTGCTGGAGAACGGTCCGCAGCGGTTTGACGGCACGTGTTCTGGTGCCAGCATGGACACGGGCTCCGCTGGCTGGCATTTGGGGTGGCAGCTGACTCAGCGTTGGCGAGGAGCGCTGGTGTGGTACAGTGTTTTATTTTTACTGGCTTGCCAAAACAGATAATCTGCCTGCTGATCTGTGAGTGTGTGTGTTGGTTTAGGGCCTGTGACAGTAACAGGTGTGTAACATGAAACAGATGGCAGTGCCCTGTGTGTGTGTGATCCAGCAAACATCCCCACAATGTGATAAAAACCTGTTATTTTGACCAGGTGGGGACCATTTTTCAGATTCCACAAGGCAATCAAAATACAAAAAATGCCCAAAGTCTTTTGTTTGGTCACTTATGGTTAGGGTTAGAGCTGGGTAGCGGTTAAGGTCGGTTAAGGAAGTTTTGCCCATAGAAATGAATGGAGAGTCCCCACAAAGATATGAATACAGGTGTGTGTGTTTGTGTGTGTGCTTAATAGGAGTGTCTGTCTGGTACAAGGTCACCCTACAGGCAAGATTTAGCAGTGACAGCCGGAGGCGGAGCCAGAGCCAGGCCGGCTGGGGAGGCAGAGCTGTGTGGAATCATCACTGTGAGCCCTTCCCCCGACTCGGGGCTGGTGGGGGAGCCGCACAGCTTGTTTGCCTGCAGTGTGAAGTTTGTCGCTGCCAGGAAGGGCTCACCCTGCCTTCCGTGTGGCTTACAGGCTCCCTGACGCAGAGACGGTACTGGGGAGCAGGCGGTCGGGTGGGGGGGGGGGGTGTGCTCTATGAAGCAGGATTTCTCATTTAGATGGGTTAACTTAAGCCAGAAGTCATGATTGTCAAATAAAAGATTAGGTAAGGGGCAATCCTATTGGACAATCATGATCGTCCAATAAGAGTTTAGGTGAGGAGCATTCCTGTTGGACAATCATGACTTCTAGCTCACATTAACTCAGCTAACTGAAAAATTCTCCCCCCAGATCATGCTCAGCAGGCTCAGTTAATCAATTACAGGAATACAGAGGGGGGGGGGGAGTCCCTGAAAATCAGGAGTATTTGTGGTGGGAGCAAACATGTTCTCCATGAAGCTGAGGGTGCCATACCCACATTGAAGAATAGAAAAGGAATACTTCATTCATTCTCCTTTCATGTACCCCATCTTGCTTTCCATGAGACAAACAGATGCATATACAAGTGACAGTGAGCTTATGAGTCACAGTGTGGGATCAGCCAGCATAGAGCACCCTTGGCAGGGGGGGTTGAAGGCCTTGATCAGGGGCCCGACGGCAGTGTCAGTCTCTTGGCTGGAGGATTCGATCCAGTGACCTTCTGATCATGGGCACAGTTCTAACCAGCTGGGCCACACAATACACCCCCCGTAAATACGCCCCAGGGGCGGGTGGGCCTCCTGGCTGGCCCAAACGACCAGTCCCCCGCTGGGGCTTCCTCCAGCTCATTTCCGCTAGAACCCTGCAGAGCTCTGCCCGTTAAGCCTGCCTGGAATCACATCAGTCGCAACGTCCTGTCGGTATTTCCAGGTTCCCCTCCGAAAGGTAATTGGCGAGCTAATCACCGTGCGGCAATTCGCTAACGATTGCATTGAGGCCGGCGTGATCGATGGGCTCTCACAGCGATCACCGTCACTCAGCACTTTTATGGCAGCAGATTAAGTGACTGAATGTCTGGAACTGTGTTTTTTTTAAGCGAATAGAAGCACATAAAAGTTCCCCAAACAGTTTTCAGGCGTGCTTATTCTAGTGGACGTACCCCATAAAAAAGTATAAGTTTTAGTGGGTCTTCTGAGACCAGTTAGCGGGACGCGGTGAAACACGCCACGCTCCTGCTGCAGAGGCTAACCCACACCCCAATCCCCCCCCCCCACCTGCCGCCCAGAGTCAGGCACCTAACCACAGCTTGAGTGTCGCTGGCATAGTTCAACTTAAAAAGAAAAATTGTGGCCCCCAGGCAAATGGTACCAACTTCTTGGGCCCCTACCACTGCCATACCCTACTTGGCACTCACCTGGGGGCCCAGGGACTGAGGACAGCCTAAACCAGCCTTGTGGAGAGGCAGGCGATTCCTCAGGACCCCAGCGATGTCTCAAAAAGGCCCCTCATCATTCGACATGACTCCCCTGTTTTCATTCTTTTTATTTAAAAGTCCCATACCACGGATAACTTCCCAGGGACTGGGAAACCGGGAACACATCATCCCGAATAGACCGCGGTCATCTGGTCACAGAAGAGCTCGAATACAATTCAGGAGATATTCAATCCTGCCACTTCCCAGCGCGGACTTCCTGCGGTTTGGCTGCTGCTCATCCCTATTCCCCGCGTTAGCCGCCCCTCTCCCAGCCAAGGTCACCTCGTTGAGGCTCTTGCACTGGGCACGCAGCTACGATCCTCTGCTCCATACTGTAGGAGACACCGGTGCGGCATCGGGTACAGTTCTAAATGCAGCCACTGGATGGCAGTGTGGCTTCAACCTGCTGAAGCCGGACGTGTCACGTTGGCGAGCCTCACTGTGTTTATTGTTGCCGGTTTTCATGTAAGGTGGTGTTAAAACAAACAGCAAACGGCAGCCGGTGCTCCCTGAAATCTACAGCGTATGACCCCGAGCAGGAAGTGCTGACTGCTTGCATTCTGGTGCAGTAGAGGCCCGGAGCCCCATCTGTGGATGTCTTACAGCCCCATAAGACGAGAAACAAAGTCAGCGCTGACAAGCCAATGAGGTGTCAACCCTAGAAGTCCTACCTAGTAGGAGTTACTCAGAAAGACACGCGTAACACTAAACATTCATATGAACTTGGACCTGCAAATCACCATCTCATGTGTTCAGCCATAGATTTCACGGTGCACCGCTGACTACTAGGAGGCAACTCCCTACCACCACCTGTTGGCTATTACATGTGTGATGGAGCTTTTTACCCACATGGATTGCAGCAGGTAGGGGGAGATCAGTACTGGGCTCTAATGGTTACTCAGCGGGTGCGTGAATGTACGCTTGGTGTAGCACGGGGAGAGGAGGGACACCCCCAGAGTCTTTGTCAAGTGCCTCCCCAGTGTTATCAGTATGGGGCGAGTCATATCAGTAAGTAGAGTGAGTGGACAGAGAGTGACCACACACACACACACACACATACACACACACACACACACACACCTCATGGGCCAGAGCAGGGGCTTGGATGGGGGGGGGGCATTTGTGGTCATCGGCATCCACAATGTTTTCTTATGTCTCGCTGGAGCATAAAAAAGTTGGGGGGGGAGCGAGGCCTGGAACTAATAAAGCTGCTCTTTTATTTGCGATGAGGAGCGGCGCCTCAGGACAGCCGGCCGCATCCTTCCTGCTTGCGGTGTGGGGACAGGAAGGGCCGCCCGGGGAGGTCACACGGTCACACACTCCCGGGGCCCCCCGCCGCTTCCTGCCGGGGTCGTCGGGGGTCACGGGATAAGTACTTCCGGGGTCGCGTGAGATGCCACCTGTCTCCGGTCTTTCCCCCGACTCCCTCCTCCTCAGCCAGGTGGAAAAGAGATAGAGCAGGAAGTGGGGGGTGCCCCGCAGGCTTTGTGATTGCCCCGCCACTCCGGCCATCTTCTTCTCCATCTGTGAGTTGGGCCATGCATGGGGGGTACCGGGGAGCCCATGCTGAGAGGCCCTGACCCCTAATAGAATACGGCTGGGGGGGGGGGGGGGGGGACTCTCATTTTGAAGACAGGCTGTTTGGGCACCCCCCCATCTATCTAGATAGATAGATAGATAGATACTTTATTAATCCTGAGGATAGGGGATTAACTTGCAGTTTTTTTCCATCCCTAGCAGCTGGTCAGGTGACCTGCCTGACTGAAGGTGACACTGATAAGTCTTAAAGCTGACAGCTTCCTTTAGGTTGTGACCCCCGTTGCTTAAATGCCATCCGACCTCCCACTGGGAGCTGGTCCTGGCAGCTCTTTCAAATGTGAAGGACAGGGCTGGGTCACGACATCTCAGTGTTTTCCCTCCATCTTTTCAGTGTTTCCCTCCATCTTAACGCCATCTTCCCCCCTTCTGGGTCCTTGTTGAAGCAGCAGTGGGTCCGTGGGACCTTCGGTGGCAGTGTGACTTTGTCCTGGTACTGTCAGACACACGCGCAGGCTTGCAGCAGCTGGCCTCCCACATCTGGATGAGGCCAGTGCCGAGTTGCCTGTCATGAAGTTGCTTGACAAACCTTCGTAAACAAGCCCTGTGCTACTTTCGCCATTTTTGTGGCTTTGTGCATTCCTAGAGCCCACTGTTTCACTAGCATTATTGTTAGTATTTATCTCCTGAGTTTAGAGCTTGCTGGGGAAGACGTGGAGGTGGGGTGGGGGGGGTTTGGGGGCCAGTGTCCCGCTCCATGGAAGAGTTGCTCCCATGTTTATAATATATAATGCAATGATTTGATTGTAACACAGACCACTCTGATCACAGGTTCAATGCCTGAACCACAGAACTGTGCTGGGACCCTCAAGTGGCCATAGATTCAGCTCCTAAGCCACAGAAGAGAGCTGGGTCCCTCAGATGATCATAGATTCAGTGCCCAAGATGCAGGACAGAACTAGGTACCTGAGCTGGTTGTAGGTTCAGCGCCTGATCCACAGAACAGTCCTGGATACATGAGCCATATGATTAATTCAGCCCAACCAAGAACCAATTAAGATGAAAAGCCACCCCCCTGCTTCTTCTCTTCTTCTGTGCGCCCCCACACATGGAAGTGTTCCTCTTCTGGGTCTCAGAAGGGACAGGAAGATGGGAGGATGGGGGCTGGAGGGGCTCTGGGAGCGGGAAAAGCAGAGTCCAGCGAGCGGCCGCGTTTGAGCGGGCGCCAGGCAGACCGAGGAGAGCAGAGAGACGCAGAGCCCCGCCGCACGTCCCGGGGGGGCCAAACAAACTTCAGATGTGTGCTGGGGATTTCTGCTGCTGCTCGGGGGGGGTGGGGGGGGCAAGTCCCGGGGCCGCGAGCGGGAAGTGGGGCTGATCTGCCGCTCCCCGAGCTTTTGGCCTGCAGATGTTTCGCATCAAAACACATTTTTTTTCCCCTCGGTCGTTATTTTTGAAAGATGTGGAAGGTCGCAAGAGTTCAGAAACAGAAATGACAGGCAGAAAACACACAAATGACATTACAGGACTTAATTATAGAACTAACCCCCCAAAATTATATCCAAATTGTTAATTACGTCTAAAAAATTCCCCCAAAATGACAGGGGAGACAGGCAGGCATCTTCTGTTCTGAGACACGCAAAGCTCACATCATACTGGCCTTCACATTTTCCTGAAAAATGGCCGCATTTCTCCCCACCGCAATCACGGTCACGGTCACGTTCACACAGAGCTCTCCAACTCTCGTACAGCCTGCCAAACGCCGGTGTGTTCGCGGAATGCAGCATTCCCAGCGATGGAATGCATCCGGAGTTCCTGAGGACGTCCGGGGCAGAGGGCATATCCAGAGGTTATAGCAGCTAGACGCAGGACATTAGCTGAGGTTTGGTCCAGCCGCCACCCCCAACCCCATGCCCCAATCCTACTCCCCCCCCCCATGAAATCAACCTTTACCTCCAAGTAAAGATGTGGGCATGCCACCAGGGCATTTCAACGGGCAAACGTTATTATTGTGCAACAAAATCAGTCAGTCAAACAAGATGTGCAAATCCTCTCGCTGTCTCTCATCATCCCATCATGCATATTGACCAGTCTTCTGAAAGGTGAAATATCCATTTATTATGCTGCCCCCTCAGCTCAGGAGAGAAAATCACTCGGTACAAATGTCCTTATTGCAGTTTCCATTACTGAAATTCCAGCCCAGTAACCGTAGAAGGCTGATATTGGGAATCCAATTTTCCAGTGAGGATGGCGGGCTGCTTCTCGAGTGTGTGCAGGTACTGGGACAGCCTGAGACAGGACACAGAGGGGTCTTTGAGTGCCGAGGTGGGGGTCGACGCCAGGAGGCTGTCCACACCAAGCTCCAGGGTGCGGTTGGGGGGATCTATTAGCACCAGACTGAGTCCCGTGTCACTATGCCTGTTATTACCATCGACATGTGGACACCCCCATTTTAATGGCTAGCCATGCTACCTGGATCAGCTTGGGGGACAGTGACATTATGGGGTCTTCCAGTGCCAGGGCACTGTGGCAAAAGAGGACGCTGCCTAGGTAACTGTGTTTGTTTTTAATGCGCTGACACTAAACAGCCATGTCTCCTATTAAAACCAATCTAATACATTCAATAAATAATACTGGATGTCTGGATAAATAACTAAACCTATAAAGTTATTAGCTGGGCCCAAAAGACGGCAGTGTTGCCATAGTTACATGGAGAGACACAGTTCCTGTGTTCTACAGAAGACTGTAAACACTCATTCTGCACTGAGCTCTGCCTTAGTGTTAGCAGCCTCTATGGAAAGCAAAGGAGATGTCAGACCAGTTTCCTAAAGTCACAGGTTTGTAGCTCCAAACCCACCGGCATCCTCACTCTCGGCCCCCATGTGTCCCTGCCTCCATCAGGACATCCGGTTGTGAAGTAATACTTATGTACGCATTACCTGTTTAATCAGCTGTGTGTTTCCATTACAGAAATTGTCTATAAGCATGTACACGGCCTTGGGATTCAAAACTGCGATTCTTCCTGGATACATATGGAACCAATTAGATAAGGGTCTGGGTAATATTCACTGGGAGATCTGTACTAACTGGGAAAGAGAAACTTCTTTGATAAGGGACTGGGAGATCTGTGCTAACTGGGAAAGAGCAATGTGTTTGATAAGGGACTGGGAGATCTGTACTAACTGGGAAGGAGCAACGTGTTTGATAAGGGACTGGGAGATCTGTACTAACTGGGAAGGGGAAACTTGTTTGATAAGGGACTGGGAGATCTGTACTAACTGGGAAGGGGAAACCTGTTTGATAAGGGACTGGGAGATCTGTGTGAAGAGGGACGGATGATCTGTAAAATGAGGGGTGTCAATAAAGATGCAACCATGTGGTAGCAGTATGATAATCATGACTAACCTGACCACAACTAGTGCAGGACAAGAGGAAGAGCCCGATAAACAACATCTCCAATGCAGGCAGCAGGGAACAATGTCTGCACTAATTACCATGATGACTACATGGTTAGCCTCACTGCTGTTTATTCTGCTGTCCGGCTGAGCCCTCACCAGCATGCAGTGACCGTCACCAGGTCAAGCGCTAATGATGCTAAAGGAGAGAACGATATACTGTACAAGGTGGCTGAATCGCGCTTAAGGCTAATCACATGGCGTGTCTGTGGAGACCTCCCATTGATCTATCTTTAATGATTTCATTAATGATGTCATCAATGACCCTTGACCCCACTCCAATGAAAATGTAATGCAGATATTTCAGAATTTTTGAATACATGTATTCATGTATACATGCATATATATAGAGCGACATGTGCCCACTTACATCTACATGCACACACAGACGCACACACACGCAGAGAACCATGTGACCCAGAGGGCCCAAATGACCTTTGACCCCAAGAAGCCATAGAACAAATTGGACTATGCATTGGGTACATTTAAGCTGGCAGGAGAGCGTGTGTGTGCGCTCTGGGGAGCATGCTCCTCAAACTGGTCCCGTAACAAACGGGTCTCGAGGACTGTCACGTGGGCCCACAGGACACTGAGCGGAAAACTGCAGAAAGATACACAAACATAGCCACCAGGGACAGCCCATCACACCAGGCCCCGTTCTTAAATAAACACGGAGGGAAACCCAGACCGGCAGCGCGAGGGTGCTAAGTGGATTAAGGCGTATGCTGGGAACAGTGTAATGTGAGCCGGGCACCTCGTTACGGCATCATAAGGAGCACGTGCTGAAGTGTGGCGTCGTTACCTGTCTCTCACATCATCCAAAGTGGGTTACGGCCGCGGTCGCTGGGATGCCGCACTGAAATTTCATTGGCTGAAACTGGTAATCTGTACAGCTGTGGCCAATATAACAGGCCATGGAAGCCATGGGCCGGGCCGGGCCTGGCGCCAGGGTCCAGAGCTGACAGATGCCAAGCGCCGCGGCCCAGGGGAAGGTCGGCTGTGCAAATGTGCCCTTCCATCGGCTCGGTCCAGATGCTGTGAGATGTCTGCCTGCTGACATGACCAAGTCACATGATGTGGGTGACACGCGTGTGAGAGAAACTGAGGCTTCTGAGGCTATGATAAGGTGGGTATTTATGGACGGATGGGAGGCTTGGAGGGGGTGGGAGGGACACCTGCAAGAAAGCACAGGCATGGAACTGCTGACGGATAGGCCAGGGACAGATGCACATCAAACCGGGCCTGGAGCTGGCAGTGGTGCTGGGAGGGGGTTGCACGTTAAAGCGTAACGGGGCGCCTGAAGGGGGGGACTGGAGTCTTTGGGGCATGAAGATCAGAGCCTGCATGCTGGAGTTATGGAGTTACAGTTACGGGGACTGCATTTGACAGACGTTGTTCGGCGTACAGTAGATGTCCAGCAGGTGCTGGAAATGAATCCCTGAACATTCAATGGGTGGTGTGATCATGGCCTGGACCTCACTCTCACTTTGGTGAAGGGGGGGCCGAGGAGGGAGGGGGGAGAGACACCAGTCCTGCTGGGTGTTGTATTTCTTTCGCTCCATGCCCCACCTATGGGTGAAGGTAGCTAAGCTTCTGTTGGGGGCTGAGCTCACCTGCTCCTATAAAGAAACAAAGGCCGGTCTGCACCAGCTGCAACGGGGTGGGGGGAGGGGGCTGCTGGTGGGGAAGCGGGTCCTGTATCCAGACCAGACCCCCTGGGGGAGCTGATGCAAGGCCCCGACCCGATTGCTCGCAGCGGTGGTACCACCGAGTCCGTTCGTCCTGCTCCCTAATTGGCCAGATGGCCTTTTCTGTCTGATTGCTAACAGACCCAGGTGAGTTAGGAACAACAGCCCCCCATCCCCATCCACCCAACTTGACCCCCCCGGGTCAGAGGGACCGGTGGCGGAGTACACCAGCGTCCTAATTGCTGGTTAAAGTGTGCGGCGAGGGTGACTCAGCCAGCGCTAATGATTACAGCTCGGGCGGCGGCCTGATGGGGGGGAAGTGGCCTGTAATTACGAGGTAGCGATTCGATTCGCCAGCCAAGCGCCATACGTGTTATTGGCCGAGGAAATCATACTTATACCTATATTTTTCTTTAATAAAAAGCCCGAGAACGTTTTTTAACAGTCCACCGAACTGGTACTGCACCACCGTGGCTTGTAACATGAGGCACAAGGTGCAGTAAAATGAAAACAGCCCTTGAGGCGATGGACGTGATCTTTCTGTTAAACAATGTTTTGATTTAATTCAGCTGGAAAATGGCACACCGGGCACTTTTCAATGGGATCTAAAAATAACCCCGCTTTGTCAAGGATAGCGGCAACGCCAAGCTGAAAATAGGTGGACCCAAGCAGACATATTCTCTCTGGCAGTTAAAGCCAAAAAATCTAAATTTACAGATTTACAGTATGTCCAGTTAGAGAGCTTTGTTATGTAGCTGATACATTTAGAAAGTTATTTTTATTAAACAAATGCTTTATCTGAGTAAATACAGAAACACAGATTCAGAGCTTCAACTTGAAGAAGGAAACAGACAGAATGTCGTTAAAGGCCAAGAACAAGAGGAAAGGCCCAGAAAATGACCCAAAGTCAATATGCTCAGAGCGAAGTGATGGGACGCGATGGGAGTCATGTTTCCTCCAGCCGCCGCACGGGGGGACTGGGTCATCCCCACACTGGCAGGCTTTACCCGCTTCCCCCCGAAAATCCAGGGACTCGATAGCATGGCGTGGCAGCAGGAAAAGTGGCCCTATCTGTTTCCACAAACCCAACACAGCAAAGAAAACAACAAGCCAAGACAGTGCCTAGAAGCTGGTGTCGGTGGTGGTTTTGGGGTGTTCTCCTCCCCGTTGTATTATGGGCAAGGGGCCAAGACAACACAGCGCTGCTGGGCTCGAATCCCTGGCCTGCCAGAACTTCACAGGATCCAGTGTTGTCCTTGGACATCTCAAAACCTGCCGCCCCAACCAAAAGCTGCCACCATCAGCCCAGGTCACACTCTACAGTTACAGAGAGCAAACTACCTCCGAAACTGGGGGGGGGGGGCTTCCACGCTGGGAGCCGGTGACACCAATGCCCACCATAGCACAAAAAGTTCCTGTCGAATGAGGATGTCAGCCGGATGGTGAAGGCGGTGGCCTTTACACCTTGGGGCTGCGGGGGCAGTCACAGGAGAGACGCTTCTCGCCTTTCTGCACTGCTTCAGTGGAATATCCAGCTGGATAAATACCTAAAACTGCATTTTGCTGATGGAAAAAAAAGTGTCAGCTGAGCGTAATTAACGCAAAGCCTAAGGTGAAACCCCCACTCTGTACACCATTCATTTTTTAAATGACCATCATAAATTTTGAATTATATCCTTCCTAACAAAAATGTGGGGTCCATTTTCCCTCTCGAGACATTGACCTAAAACTTTAAAGTATACCAATTACAAAAAAACAAATCTAATAAAATTAGGCAATGTAACCCAGCAACAGCAGGCATAAATTGAGGGTAACCTTGTAATTACCACCCTGAAGTGAAGTTTCCCACAATTGCTGAAGTAACCAATCTCTATTGCCTGGGCTAATCAGCCAAAGTAAATTAAATTACCTATATTGTGGGCGTTGACGTATAATTACCGGAAAATTAATATTAGAAAATGGGGCTCCTTGTCAAATAGCATACTAGGCCCTTTATGACAGGGCAGACACAAGTAATTGCAGTAACGAGGGTTAAATGATTAAACTGTATTTAATGTAATTGGGAAAAATACCATTTTGCAAGCGGTGGATACACGTGGGCTTGAAGAGCATGAATGACTACACGGTCAGCGGTTCATGGATTGCGGCGGCGTGAGGTCATTCCGTTGGATGGTTCTGGTAATATCTTCCCCCTGGTGTGTTCATTAGGTGAGTCACTCGTCATGTCCGGAACACCGGAGACCAGGGAACGTCGGGGCTCAGGATGGACCAGAGAATCCCACTGACAAATCTATGTGTGTTTCCCCCAAGCAACATTCGGAAAGGAGCAGATGAAGCCGCACCGATATGCATGGGTCCCAACGTGGAAATGGAAGTTCTTAATTTGAATACCAGTACAGCTAAAATGCTGCACCTGTCACGGGACGCTGGAAGCCGGTAAGGCGAACAGGCAGGCGAGCAGTCAGGAAGCAGGCAGACAGGCGAATTACGGGGCAAACTGGGGTTTTAATAAGGGAATCGGGGGAACGGGTAGCAGGGAACATCTGACGTGACTAACATCAATGACAGACAACGGGTTAGTACAAAACAGGAACTTAAATACATGGAACAAGGCAGCAGGAAACAAGACACGACTGGGCACGATCAGGAAATCACACGTGGGTAATTAGGGGGCGTGGCACACACGAGGAGCGGACGGAGCGGGTGTCACAGAACCCCCCCCCAAAGGCGCGCTACACCGGGCGCGCCCAGGAAGGGGGCGACGGACGGGACGAGGGAGAACAGGACCTGAAAGACAAGAGCAAAAATCAATGGGGAACAGGGAACAAGACAGACAGGCAAAACTGACACAGAGGCAGGAGCCAGGACAGGACACTACACAAGACAGGAAAAGCCGACAGACAGACCAGGAAGGGAGGAACAGAGGGAACAGGCGGAACAAAAGGAGCGGGAGTGACGGGAGGGAACGACGGGAAACCAGGAACAGAGTGGGGCAGAACAAAGGCAGGAGGAGGAACAAGGACAGGCGGGACAGAGACAGGAAAGAAGGGAGAGAAGGAGGAGGAAGGAAGGGGAGCCCGAGGGAGCCCCAGCGGGCGACGGGAGGCAGCCGGAGGGGCCGCAGGCGGCCGGGAGGCCGGAGCCGGAGGGGACCTCGGAGGGGCCGAGGAGGCAGGGCGAGGGACCCGCGGAGGGGCCAGGGAGGAAGCAGGAGGGAGCACCGGGGAAGGGGACGAGGGAGCAGGAGGGGCCCACGGCGAAGGCCCGGAGGAGGGGGGAGCCGCAGCAGGCGGCGACGTCCGGTGGAGGGCCGGAGGTAGGGGCCCCGCAGGCAACCGAGGAGCCGCCGTCGGGGAGCCCGCAGGCGACCGACCAGGCACCGGAGGGGGGAGCGAGGCAGGGTGACGAGGCATCGGAGGGGGACCCGTAGGCGACAGCCGACCCGGAGGGCCAGGACCTGCAGGCGCCAACCGAGCCAGAGCGCAGGCGAGGGAGGGCGAGCCAGGGGGCAGGGCGGGAGGGACCCCAGTCCGACGTCTGTGTCCCCTCCCTCTGCGGGACACAGACATACCGACCCCCGGTCGGGGTCGATGTCGCCGGGGTGAGGGTGAAGGAGTCACCGGAGCGGGGCCAGGGACAGGAGCGGGGCCAGGGACAGGAGCGGGGCCAGGGACAGGAGCGGGGCCAGGGACAGGAGCGGGGCCAGGGACAGGAACCGGGTCAGCAGGCGGAGGGGGCGCCTCGGGAGCTGCTGCAGCGCGGTCAGGGGGCGCCTCGGGAGCTGCTGCAGCGCGGTCAGGGGGCGCCTCGGGAGCTGCTGCAGCGCGGTCAGGGGGCGCCTCGGGAGCTGCTGCAGCGCGGTCAGGGGGCGCCTCGGGAGCTGCTGCAGCGCGGTCAGGGGGCGCCTCGGGAGCTGCTGCAGCGCGGTCAGGGGGCGCCTCGGGAGCTGCTGCAGCGCGGTCAGGGGGCGCCTCGGGAGCTGCTGCAGCGCGGTCAGGGGGCGCCTCGGGAGCTGCTGCAGCGCGGTCAGGGGGCGCCTCGGGAGCTGCTGCAGCGCGGTCAGGAACAGGAGCTGGCTGCAGTGGGGGCGCCTGCCCGGGAGCTGCAGCAGATGGCTGCAGTGGGGGCACCTGCCCGGGAGCTGCAGCAGGCGGCTGCAGAGGGGGCGCCTCTGCAGGAACAGGAGCGCGGTCAGGAACAGGAGCTGGCTGCAGTGGGGGCGCCTGCCCGGGAGCTGCAGCAGGCGGCTGCAGTGGGGGCGCCTGCCCGGGAGCTGCAGCAGGCGGCTGCAGTGGGGGCGCCTGCCCGGGAGCTGCAGCAGGCGGCTGCAGAGGGGGCGCCTGCCCGGGAGCTGCAGCAGGCGGCTGCAGAGGGGGCGCCTCTGCAGGAACAGGAGCACGGTCAGGAACAGGAGCTGGCTGCAGTGGGGGCGCCTGCCCGGGAGCTGCAGCAGGTGGCTGCAGTGGGGGCGCCTGCCCGGGAGCTGCAGCAGGCGGCTGCAGAGGGGGCGCCTCTGCAGGAACAGGAGCACGGTCAGGAACAGGAGCTGGCTGCAGTGGGGGCGCCTGCCCGGGAGCTGCAGCAGGTGGCTGCAGTGGGGGCGCCTGCCCGGGAGCTGCAGCAGGCGGCTGCAGAGGGGGCGCCTCTGCAGGAACAGGAGCACGGTCAGGAACAGGAACACGGTCAGGAACGGGAGCTGGCTGCAGTGGGGGCGCCTGCCCGGGAGCTGCAGCAGGCGGCTGCAGTGGGGGCGCCTGCCCGGGAGCTGCAGCGAGGTCAGGAACAGGAGGTGGCTGCAGTGGGGGCGCCGGCCCGGGAGCTGCAGGTTGCTGCAGTGGGGGCGCCTGCCCGGGAGCTGCAGCAGGCAGCTGCAGTGGGGGCGCCTGCCCGGGAGCTGCAGCAGGCAGCTGCAGTGGGGGCGCCTGCCCGGGAGCTGCAGCAGGCAGCTGCAGTGGGGGCGCCTGCCCGGGAGCTGCAGCAGGCAGCGAAGGCGGCGGCTGCGCAGGCGGCGGCTGCGCAGGCGGCGGCGGCGAAGGCGGCAATGGCGGCTGCACGGGAGCGGGGTCCGCCGGCAATGGCGGCTGCACGGGAGCGGGGTCCGCCGGCAATGGCGGCTGCACGGGAGCGGGGTCCGCCGGCAATGGCGGCTGCACGGGAGCGGGGTCCGCCGGCAATGGCGGCTGCACGGGAGCGGGGTCCGCCGGCAATGGCGGCTGCACGGGAGCGGGGTCCGCCGGCAATGGCGGCTGCACGGGAGCGGGGTCCGCCGGCAATGGCGGCTGCACGGGAGCGGGGTCCGCGGGCGGCAGGAGCGGAGGGAGCTCCTCGGGTCCGGCCGTTGCAGCGAGCAGCGGAGGGAGGTCCTCTGTACCGGCGATCGCCGGTCTCCTTCTCCCTCGCTGGCGCCTAGCGGTGGCGGGAGGCGGCGCGACGTCCGTAAAAACGGACGGCGGAAGAAAGGCCTCCGGCTCCGGGTAAGGGTAGAGGAAGGGCTCCTCGTCCTCGTCCTCACTGGAGAACCAGTATTTCCACACGGGATCGGGGTCGCGTGTGGTCAGCCTCCGGGCTGGAGGTAGGGCGGGTACTTCCCTTTCGTCCCCTGTCGGGAGCCAAAGCCTGGAGAGCGAGCAGGCGCCGAGACGGATCGTCTCCTGCGGGACTCTCCTCCTCCCTGTCCGCTTCTTTTTGTGGTCTGTCATTCTGTCACGGGACGCTGGAAGCCGGTAAGGCGAACAGGCAGGCGAGCAGTCAGGAAGCAGGCAGACAGGCGAATTACGGGGCAAACTGGGGTTTTAATAAGGGAATCGGGGGAACGGGTAGCAGGGAACATCTGACGTGACTAACATCAATGACAGACAACGGGTTAGTACAAAACAGGAACTTAAATACATGGAACAAGGCAGCAGGAAACAAGACACGACTGGGCACGATCAGGAAATCACACGTGGGTAATTAGGGGGCGTGGCACACACGAGGAGCGGACGGAGCGGGTGTCACAGCACCATAATGGATATTTATTTTATTATGCTTTGTATGTTTTGAGAAAATACTTGTGTTGCGCAGCTCTTATATGAAGCTGAAAGCTGCCGATGTGAATACAGCACAGATCAGGTACAGTTCATTTTCTAAAAGTAAACCTAAATGGATATGTATTTTATTTTTATTTACTTATTTATTTTGATTTACTTTTAAGTAAACTTTAGTCTTTTGTAAGTAGGTTGCCGCAGTATCGACAGAAGCTTATTATTTAAGAAATACAGTCATACTTTGTTCCGTAAACCACTGTTTAATCAAGGAAAAAAACAGAAGCAATTCATGTTTTCTTTCTTTTACCTCTGCTGAACCAGAAACGATTTCAAAACCGAGGTACATAGCGAATTTTGTGGTCCGTTATACCCTACAGTACCATCCATCTCTCCATCTGACTTGACACACAGCTGGCCAATGGACCACGCGCCCTGTATCACTGCTCCTTCACCCGCCCACCCTGATCGGATTAGGCCAGGCCATGAGGCCTTAATGGCGCTCCGGGGGGATTTGCGATCACAAGCATTTGACCCCCTACACGCTGGCTCCACAGACAGGGCAGAATGAAATGTTCGCACTCTGCGCTCCTCAAAACATGCCGTACTCGTATAGAGGGACACAGCTGGCCCTTGAACAGTGGAGGGGCTCAGATAACACGTACACACGCATACACACGCACACACACCCAGAACAGCACCTGCCCGCAAGCTCCAGGAGGACGGCGCATGTTTACATAACTGCCAGATGGCACCTCGAAGAGGTGCAGTCAACGGCGCAGCGCTGCATCCTAACGGGAAGAGGGCGTGATTAACTGACGCCACCCCGGCCACGGACATCCCCGCGGAGGGACAGCTGGATCTTCAGCAAGGACGATTTTAATGTTCATTTGCAAGGAAAATTGACTCTTGTGGTCAGAGTGGTTTGAAGACGAGAACAGGTAACTTGATGTTTACCCGGTTCGAATTTTTTAAATAAAATCAGGCCCTATTGAAAGACAGGAACCTGAGCCTCCCAACTCAGTCATGCCAACACAGGCCGTCATCTACCTACATGTCAGCCAAAACAATCAAATATGATGGGGCATCCAGACAGAAACTCACAAACCTACCTTAAACATGGATGTCCAGGTGAGGGGTGTGTCAGTAACGGTGTACTAGCAAAACAGGGCTGCCAACTATCACGCATCTGCCGTGACACTCGTGCTTTCAGACTCTCATACTATGCAAGAAACCTTACGGCAGATATATATCATTCCATTATGAACCTAAAATCAGATACATCAAAAGCATTGGGGTAGACTGCAAACCCTACAGACTATTTACAAGATAGCAAAACTTGAAAATCTCACGCCAGCAAGCTGAACAGAAGGCAACTCTGAAAACAGCACTTCGTGCATGTGAATTTTTCAGCCTTATTCTGGGAAGTCACGATATTGTCTTGTGACACTATTAGCTAAAAGGCAACGATATGAACAGTGACGCAGGTCACACAGCGACGTTTGCCTAGCCTGGTGGAAAAATGGTTCTGATTTGTTTCAATCTGATTTTTCCCAAAACAAAAGTAATGGGTAACATGACAGCGAAACAACTTCCTCCAACAGATGTGCTTTGACTGAAAAACCTTTTTGGATGAACATTTAAAAAGGTCATTTAAAAAGGGGGATAAACGACAAAAATATGGTTAGCTACTGCGTAGTTCCAGTTGAACTCGTAAATTATGTAGCGGCTTGTGTGTTTGCTCATGCTCAGTGTTGATGTGTTCGTATGTGGAAGAACTAATTGTTCTGATTGTGCAACCAGGTCTGAGAGAACATGGTCCAGCATTTACACAAAAGTCTGACCCCACAGAACCTCGCTGTCAGAAAACAGCTGGCTTCTCCACACGATTCTGACACGTTCGTGTTTTTTGCATGAAAAGTACCTCTCCTGCTCCACAGGAACCCAAACACTCAGACTGGTCTTGGGCTGAGTGCGACAGAAGACGTAAGAAGCACACATTATTTTTTCATGCTGAGGAGACTAAGAAGGCCGAGACAGACCTTGGGGCGGGGGGCGGGGGAGGTCAAAGGTCGGATCGTTTAGGCAGCTCCCCCTCGTTCTCTGTCCCAGACGCTGCCGGTCACTACAGCCAGAGCCTGGCACAGAAAGAAGCCCTTTCTTTGGCCGCTCCTCCGCTAACGCAATTGAACAAATTAGCGTAATTATGCTTCATATCGCAGTTTGGGGGTGGGGGGAGGGGGCACCCACTAATTCATCGCTGCTTCTATCTATCAGGCTGCATTCTTGCATTTATGACATTATAGTTAATTGCATAAGAGTGCCCCGGAATGTCTGTGATTCTCCAATGTGAAAGCGTGCCAGCCTCTTCCTGCCCGGCCACCATTCTCCCCAGTTGTGCTGCCCCCTGCTGGCCACTTCATCACATCACCCATCTCCGCGTGCTCCAGCCTGTTGCTACAGGTTCAGTGGGCGGGGCCAATCGCTCGTTCCCCTTTTTCAAACGGTTAAGCGGGATAATTGCCCGACCTGAGCTCAGCACTAATACACAAACGCACAATGTCTGACACTCAAATTACAGGGGAATTCCAGCCATAATTGACAATTCCATAGTAAGCTGTTCCTCATGCTGGGCTTTGGAAATAAAATGAAATGAACCTATTTATTTTTCAAAATGAATAAGTAAATGAAACTATTTCATAATAATAGGCAATAAAACAAGCCTGTCTTTCCCACTGTGTGGATCATGGCCGTACAATTCCCAGCGCAATTCCCCTCTGAACTAATCTTTTTCCATAGCATCCAGGTCTCTGTGGAAGCAGAACCATTACGTGAAAATGGGTATAAATGCTGTACATCAATAAACAATCGGTCAATAAATTCAGCTTGAATTTACAAGCTGGAGGCCACCAGGGATGCATGCAGAAGGTGCTGACATTTATATCAGAGAAAGATGATAGTTTGAATAGCCTATAAACTCTGCTCCCCTCAGACCCGTGATACACAGCGGAAATGTAAAGCAGCCAACAGCGATGGGCGTCTGACAGGATGGAGACATGGCGGCCAACGCATCTGCTTCCTCCGTGGCCCCGAGGAGAGCCTGAAGAATGCTGTCCTATCCAGGAGGGGCATGGATACCCTGGCAGAGTCAGGGAATCCAGCACTTTCTAGCAGAGCCAAAATCTACCATTGCGGCAAAATTCTTCTCTGCTCAAATGCTAGGACCCACCCCCAGCTCCTTGGCCTAATGTGATATTTTGTTTGGGGGGCAGTGTTTTTAACTGGCCCCATCATTCCACATATCAGCAAATCAGGGTCTTTATTTTTCAGTCAAAATGTGCAATAACTTCTTCATTATTATCAGTATGTGTGCATGTGTGTCTATGTGTGTATGTGTGTGCAATAAGAGATATATCAGCTATAAAACTGTAAACACTCATCTGCAAATACCATCAGTAATTTTTTTTCCAGAAACCAATAAGAGGGATATTTTTTAAATAAAACTGCACAATTAATAAAAAAATACAGTAAAAAAAAATACATTCAAAAGTACTTATGGGAAGATTTATTTCTGGGCTCGACTTGGTTAAAAGAAAACTCGGCTAGATTTTGTCCCTTAAAAGATGCCTGAAGTGGAAGCTCACAGGAGTGAAGCAGAAATGGTGGACATGAGGACATGAATATTCTGGCAGGGAGGCGGCAACAACAGCAGCTGTGCCTGTCAACATGGCTCCTCAGTCTGACTGTTAGTGCACTGGACTGATCGTCAGGTACCAGCTAACCTCCGTTCCTTTATGAATTATTGATCTACCCACCTGTAGATGGGTACCCACCCATCTACCCACCTGGGTGGTGCTGGGTGGCTTGCTGATTTGAGTTTGCATAGAAAACGTTTGCCATAGGTTGAGTTTTGTCTACAAGTTGTCATAACCAGGATTGCAACTAGTAAGTAAATTCATCAGTTAACATTTCTGCTTTCCATTGACCAATCCATGGGATGTGCCCGTTCAGCTAGCAAAGAATTATGGGGCAGTGTATACAATACAGTACAACACATCCTGGGTAAAACACCCTGCAAAAACAAGGTAACCCTGAGATTTTTTTCCTTTTGGTAGACAAACATGGGGCCTACAACAGAGGAGAGTTGGCTTCCATTAGTGAGTTCTGTTCCTGGCTTTAAGCTCTCAAACTTTGCAATTGTTCAAGGGGAATAAAAAGCTAATATATCATTAAGGAAAATAAATCTACATTGCTAAGGTCCATTTTGTTGGCAATTACTCAGCTGCTAAGCGGATCCCTCAGGAAGTAATTAGCTTTCTGAAACAGGCACTAATAAAACGTATGGGGCACATGCTACGTCATGGAGTCTGGTCAGGCAGCCGGGCGTAATTACATCCACGCGGTGTGGGGGGCCAGCGGGGTGGGGCCGGGCCAGGGCGGCCTGACGGCCAGGCAGGGACGCTAGCCAGCCCCTTAGCCAGTTCCAGTAGCTGCACAGGCCTGTAGCTGTCAGATTCACTTTGGGCTGAGGCTCCCATAATGCTGTTTATCTCTGACAGGGGTGATTTCTCTACATGCAGCTCAGGGTCAACCATCTCTGACTCCACCCAATCAGAAAACGTGGGAAAACGGGGGATATTCAGTTCAGCACATTCAAATTAGTACATTGGATTTATTTAGCAGGCACTTTTATCCAGAATCAGAAACAGAATCAGAAACAGAATCAGAATGACTTTATTAATCCCCGTGGGGAAATTCTCTTACATTACAAGAACAAATTCCTGATGGAAATAAACGATCCAAAGAGACATATCGGAATGGTTGGGATTAAGGGCCTAACTCATGGGTCCGAAGGTAAAACCACTCTTCTGACCTAAGACTCAAACCAACCGACGGCTCTCGGGTCTCGAGCACTGCATCCTCTCCCCCCCGAGATAATCCTCCTGTCCCAGACATTCCATCTCCCACTTCCTGCTCAGGGTCACAAGGTATTAAATCCCCCCCCCCCACTGAACCATCAATTTAACTATTAAAATGAGAGAAATTTAAAGACACTTTTTCACAGATGAAATTCAGAAAAATGAAATAAATCAGCACCCTTCAGCCATTGTACCGGACCACATGGTCCACCGAGAAGCCCCCGAGTGAGGCAGGACCTGCACCCCCGCTCCAAACCCAGCTTTCTCTGCCTGCAGCTGCCGGTACTCCCAAACAGAACTCAGCTGCTTGTAATTGACCACTTGAAAAATCAAATCACAATTTTTACCCCCAAAGTCTCATTCAATGTTTTGTAGAATCGGCTTCTGCTCTCTCCTGCTCGACTGAAAGAGATGTACATAAAAACTTTCAAGCTAAATGCTAGAACAAGCATCATGTTCACGTTACCCAAACGTAAGCAGACTGTTTGGGAGCTTTAAAAGTGTGCACCCTACATTTGGGACAGTGTTTCAACATGACAGCTGATTTTGGATTTTCAAGAAATTCTTATTATTTCTGACCATATGATCATATCATTATATATTTAAAAAATACTGGTATGATGTGGTTTAATTTCACTTGAGTTGGAAGAGGTCAAGATGCGTTGTTTCAAGTGTTATGACAACCAACAGTGTCAGAATGAGTAACAAACAGATGAAGACACAATGACCCAGAAGGCAGACCGCAACCTTATGGCAGGAAATGTCTAACGAGGCCAAACCCTGGGCATTTTCAGAACAAGGCCCAACATGTCAGGGTCCACGGAGTGTCCCCCCCCCCCCCCCCAAAAAAAGAGGCAGGGCCTGAAACTGCAACAGAGGAGAAAGACAGGATTTAATGGACTTAACTGTGTCTTAACGGCAAAAATCACTGCTATATACCACTTAGAATGAATGAGGGTGAAAATCAACGATCAGAAGAACCAAACATACAAATTGAAAAAACTGAACGTGAGAACTGAATAAAAACTGGTAGGATTATCAGCAGACTTTTCCCAAACCTGGGCCGCCCCCTCTCCCCTACCCCTCCCCTACCCACCTCAATCAGTATTCAGAGTATGGTGTTGTGCTTTTCGTGAAGGCCAATGATACGTTTATATTTCATTGGAATAGACATCGTGGGTCAGTCAGTTTTGGTGTGGCATGAAAGTTTCGTTCGGTAAGCTGAAGCATCTAATTCTAATACGATTCGCAGAACAAAGAACAGATACAAAAAACCTGCATGTGAAACAACCCAAATTGTCAGAACGAGCCTGAGAGAAAACATGATGTGTCACATTCGCAAGCAGCAGTGTGTGTGAAGAGCTAATAGACGTTTAGGGATGAATGGGAAACGTCAGAGCGAGTGCCGGCATGCCGGACACGCTCTTATTTTGAGACTTTGAACTTTATTAAAAAGGCATCCCCAGCTTAGGGGCTTTGACAGCAAGAGAACCACAAACACCAGCGAATCAGGGGCCCGACTGCCAACAGAACCCTGATTAGCATGACACAAAACCTACATGGCCATTAAACACAGAGCAGGCGATTTAAGATGATGGGTACCACTGGGTCAAGCTGGAGTGCAGAAGCTGGCACAGACCAGCATAAAGAAGCAGCAATATTTTAAAATATGTATCTTCCTCTTTAATGAGCCATGAAAGAGTGGAAGAGGATCTTAAACAGTGTTGTTGCAGTTTCTTTCTCAGTGTCATGCTGGGCTGGGATCCTTAAAGAAAACATGAGACACACATTGACCAAGGTGTGTCCCGAGCCCAGATTTCCCACGCTGTGTGGTCCCGCAACCAGAACCCTGGTGCAGAACCTCACCCTTCATCAACAGAACATGAGTGCATTCTGGGAATTTTCTGCAGATGCCTGATGGTCCCTCCCAAGGAATGACTCACACTGGAAGGTGGCCGGGATTGCGGAGGGTTCCGGCTCCTACACGCTCAGAGACTGGCGGAGGGCTTGGCCGGGGGGGGGACTTGGGCCCCCAGTCGAAAACAATGAGTCAGCAGGACACAGAGAAAGGAGCCCTGGGTCGGTGCAGGACGTGGCCACGCCTTGCCGCATGATGTAACAGGAAGTGGAGGCAGCATCCTCCGGAGGTACGGCCAGGAGCGGCCTCGTCGACCTTGGAAGCCACAGCCCCCCCGTGCTGCTGAAGCATATGGTGGCTCTCTGTCCAGATTAAACTGAGTAGCCCCTCGCCCCCCCAACAGGTGTGCAGATGCACAAATCAGCCCAACACAAAGGCAGCATCAGTAAGCGAGCCACTCTGGTCTGATCACTGTGTCATCCAGCTGGGATTGGGGGATGGGTATGAATCAGCCCCCTCCATGACGCAGTCTTGGCCAGTGACGCGTTCTTGGGACAGCCGCGGTTCAGCCTAAGAGGACCCCCATCTCCATCGTCATGGCGACCCACACCAAACACTACCAACCTGCGAAGTCCATCTGCCACGTTATGTAACCAGAGATGGCTTTCAGCACTGCCGCAATCCAGCAGGCCCATACTGAAATAATACAGCGACGAAAAAGCTTATTCAGAGATCATTATGCCGCGCTCAATGCATAACGCGCCTGAAAAAGTCTGACGACTCCTTTGGACTTGAAAGTGTCTCCAAGCCGCAGTGTATTTTACTGGCCGTATCCTAATTACTTTGGAGTCCCTGGGAATTGACTTGGATTTTTACAGTTATAAGGTCTTAAAGGAAATGATGTTGCTGGCACCTGGGGTCAGCCAGGGCTGGTGCGGGGGCCGCCGTCCAAGCGGGCTCCAGGCTGGCCAAATTGAAAAAACACGTTCCACACTATGACAAGCTTGGCAGACGGCGGACAGCAGCCCAGGCAATAATGAAGAGGCCAGACGGGCAGTCTGGCTGCTTACACACGCTCATCTTGCTGATATATGTTCTCCTTTTTAAAAAAATAAATAAATAAATGTGTTTGTGTGTGTGAGTGTGTGTGCGGGGGGGGGGGATCATGTATGTCTGTGTGTGTGTGTGTATGTGTGTGTGTGAGTGTGTGTGCGGGGGGGGGCTCATGTATGTGTGTGTGTGTGTGTGTATGTGTGTGTGTGTGTGTGTGTGTGTGTGTGTGTGAGTGTGTGTGCGGGGGGGGGCTCATGTATGTGTGTGTGTGTGTGTGTGTGTGTGTCTGTGTAACACCATGTGTATGATGTGTAATAGATGCCACAGAGGCCTAAGTGGTTGAGGTCTATTGGGAGAGCTGGCTGCCTCTCCCTGCCACAGGGTGACTCCTTGCAGAGTCTAATAGCTGAGGGTGGGAAAGACCTTATATAGCGCTCTCTACTTGGCCAAGATAACTCGCAGAGGGTGGGATTCATTGTCTATCAGAGCCAGGAGTGTCCTGAATGGCCTCCGTTCCACTGTGGTAATAAACTCCACAGTAATAAACTCCACCTTGAAATGTAAACACAACACTAGAGCTTTCCAGTTGCAAAAAAAACATCTACATCTACCGTGAAAGATTTATGAAACTGGTCTGGCACTGTGACATGCTGCCTGTCCCCTAGATGGCAGAGCCTCCAGCTCTCCCACCTAAAAGAGCCAGCTGCGGGCTGCGGTTGGGGCCATAGCAAAGCTGTCAGTGTTTATAGAGATTAAAACCTCAGGTTTAACGTATTTACAATCAATTCCTCCACTGGATGGCAGAAATCGTTAAATGTGAGCTGAGTGTGGTCATGTGAAAGTGTCATACCTATGACAGTGAAAAAGAGCACGGGTCCAATCCTAACTTTACCTCCACTGCCTGGCATAGCGACAGCTGTGCAAGAAATGCGGAGAAACATGCAAATCTCGAGCTTTGCATGCGGCCCCGGTGTTCCTGGCCACGCCAGTCAGGGGAGGCAGTTGCAGCGGCTCAGCACCGGCGGCGTTTGAATAACCAAATGGTGTCCACATTGCCCAAGGCTTATCGCCAGCGGGCCAGGCGGCGCCGAATGCAAAGCACCCCGCTGTGCCGCGATCCTTATCACCCAGAATGCCTTTCCCTTCAACACATAAAAGAGGAAACAGAGCCGATCCCCCCTGACAGTTATGTCCCAAAAGGGGCGTGGCGCTCAGCTTCCTTTAATTATTTAAATCCCCGTAAATAAACACAGAGGCACGGCAGACAGCACACAGGCATTTGCATTTCTGCTCTTTGATTCACATCTGCTTGTTTTAGTTTTTATTTTAGATTCTTAAAGATGAATATTGACAATGAGGTGCTAGTTGTTTAGGGTATCTATAAGGAACTGCTAGAGATCCTAGAGATCCTTGTGCTGAAGACAGATATGCAGGCAGAGGGATGCAGTAAGAGCTGAACACAGGCTCCTCGCACTGGCTCCTTTCCCTCCCGCAAACACAGCTGTAATCCCAGGCGTGCAAACCCACACTGCTTAAGCTCTGGTGACTGTGGAGCACCTCTTAAGATCCTGCATGTCTGTGTGTGCGTGTGTGTGGATAACGTTTATATTATATTGTGGGGACCAAATGTCCCCCACAATGTGATGAAAACCTGTTACTTTGTCATTGTGGGGACCATTTTTCAGGTCCCCACAAAGATCTGTGTAGGCAGTCAAAGAACTAAAACTGCCAGAAGTCTTGTATTTTGTTTGCTTACTTATGGTTAAGGTTAGGGCTGTTTAGGTGTTAAGGGTGTTATGATAGAATTGGGCTTTTTCCCATAGAATGAATGAATGGATATGAAAGGTATGAATACAAACGCCCATGTGTGTGAGCATGCGGGTGTATGCGCCTGAATACCTGCTCATTCACTACCAGACGTCCTACTCCAGTATCAAATGCTGCCCCGGATCCCACGGAATCAAAACTTCATATGAAGCGATGGCGGGGGGGAACACACTCTCCGTGAAAAGAAGGGAACACATCACCCCTGTTCATAAATCCTTACACTGGCTACCTGTGTCTATCAGAACAGACACAAAAGGAGTGATACAGATCTATAAATCACTTAAATGTGATATGAAACGAATGACTCTCAGGTCATTTGAAACGTGTCAGTTATGCCTGCCTAAGGTACAGATTAAACAGGGCGAGGCAGCGTTTACCTATTACAGGGCTCTTAAATGGAAGCAGTCGACTGGGAGCATCAGAAGAGGTCCTAGACACTTTCACATCCAGGCTGAGAACGTCCCTCTTTGACCAGGCTTTCAGTTTTCGGCTCGGCTCTATCAGCACCACAGGATTTCTGTACTGTAATGGCACTGCAACATCCTAATTAGTCCGCAATTTGTTCTTTATTTTAATGTTTAATTTGTGCTGCTGGAGGTGAACCCCCTCCTCAAAGGTGCACTCACTAAACGCTGCCTCATGTAGTTTAACACTGGGAGAAAAGGCACCAACGAGAAGGACCAATGAGAACAGAAGAAATGGCCACCAATCAGAGGCACCAAGACAAAAAAAAGGGAACTGAAGAAGAACAGAAGACAGAAGCGGCCGTGTCGAATTCAGCGGACCACGGAACGATGGCGTGCATTCCGCCTTGGTGACGCGCATTTTGCCAGCTGGGGGGGCGGAGCCTGAGTTATGCATGTCATTAGATTGGACCGATAGGCCGAGTCACCCACACTGCGACGCCTCTGCTGAGAAGCTTTCCGTAGAGTGACATCTGGGCCATCGACAGAGCGCTTCTGTCTTACTGAATCACTACAGCACTCGTAAACAAACACGTGACAAGTAGAGGTCAGAATTCAACCTGCCCGTGGATTAGCTTAGGCGCCCAAGAGTGACACGGCTGGTCACAGCCGACCGGGGCCACGTTGTCATGACATCGCTGGGGTGGAGTGACGGCAGCGCCATGCTGCTTAAAGGCTATATTTACATAAAAATGTCAGACATACAAGCAGCAATGCACAGCATTCCTCTCACTGCTGTGGACTTCCAGAACAGTGATATCAATACCAATTGTTTATTGAAGAATGCAATTTTCAATATAAATACAGGTATCCATCGACTTGCATCCAGGTTTCGTCCCAGAAGTGAGGGCACATGTCAACCTGGACATAGCTCGATCATTATCAGGCAGTGTTTGTTAACCCAGTCCTTTAGGACCCACAGGCAGTCCACGTTTTTGCTCCCTCCCAGCTTCCTGCCAGACAGTACACATTTTTACTCCCTCCCAGCTCCCTGACAGACAGTACACATTTTTACTCCCTCCCAGCTCCCTGCCAGACAGTCCACATTTTTACTCCCTCCCAGCTCCCTGCCAGACAGTACACATTTTTTCTCCCAAATAAATGGACTATCTGCAGGTCTCTGAGAAATGGATTGGGAAGCACTTTTACAGGGGAGAAATCAAATATACTATGCAAAATGAGATATAACATCACACACATACACCTAAACAGTTTGTTTCGGTTCTTGCCACATGCTGCACACATAATGAAATTCGTCTGCGTCCACTGTCTGCTTCGGACATCTCGCCATAAATTTACTTAAGGCTCTTATGGGATGTAAATATGATCGTACGTTGCTTGACAGGACGGAAGTCGAGAGAAATCACATCTGAAATACACTACAACAGAGGGTTTTACGCGCCTTTGTAAAACAGAGCCAAGCAGTTTTAAAGGTAATTGTGTGATAATGATCTCTTACTCCAATTTACATAACTGTGATGACTAAAGCACTATCCTAGGAAGTGTAGTATCAGGTCTATGCAATATTTATAGTGTGTTAAAATCTATAAATCTGCACAAGGTTTTAATCTCCTGGCATGAGTGCTGTGCCCGTCATCGGTATGTTGTTGGTTAGAACCCCAGGCTCAGCCAAGTGATTTCAAGCCCTTAACCCCAGACTGTCTGCCCTGCATATCTACCAAATAAATCTAAAGTAAATGTAACTGCTATGATGTAGAGTATAGAGACCAGCGCTGTTTTGAGCGGGGGGGATTGGGGGGAGGGGGGCGCACACCGGACACCCCCCCAGCCAGCGACACAGACGCCCGCTTCAGCGTGCACGGAGGGCAGTGGGTGACTGGGGATGCTGCCACTGGGGTCTGGCCTCGTGCCCTGCGAATACTAAGTGTGCCGAGGACACAGGCGCCTTTTAGTGGCCCAAGGCCAGGCCAAGCGGGAATGGGGTGAACCTTCCCCCGCCCCCCACGCACTCCCCATTATGCAGCAGGCCCACGCAATGACAGGGAGCTCTGTTCCTGGTGCGGACTGTGGCCATTATGGCCAGAGGAGGCAGGGGCTCAGGGCACAAAAAGGAGAGGCAAAGAGAGACCTTACAGTACAAAGATTTTCTTTTTAAAGGATACGGCACTGGGAGCCACCAAACAGGCATCCCGTTCTGGTTACCCCGTCTTTAAAAAACTTTCTTCTGAATGCCAGCACACGTGTACCCTACGTGCTGAAGAATCTTGCCTCGTTTGACGTGCCAGTGCTGGACCCATTTATGCAAAGAGGTCCAATAGAGTGCCGGTCAGCTTTTACTCATCTGTTGGTCGACATTTACCGAAGAGTACAGTTTGACATTTGTTTAACAAACAGTTGCGGGTAAATCTTATGCGTCAGGTTGGCAGCGTCCGCATCCACTGACAAATGCGATTCGGCGTCTGTTGGGTTTCCGATGTGACAGGTTCCAGCGGAGGAGTCGAATTTACCAGACAGCCTCACTCAGAACGAGAACCACGGCCACAAGGCTTATGTTTCTCTTCTCTTTCTGTCCCTTTCCTCCAGTTACTTTTGTTTCCCTCTTTCCAAACAATGCAGGATAAGAGTCACTTCACCAGTGTCCTCATTAGGATGCAGAAATCTGACATTGGCAACCCACAGCCTGTTAGCATCGCGACTCCAAGATCAGACAGGACCTTCCCTCGCCGTCGTTTTTGGCCACAAGGCCTCTTGGCTCTGGCAGCCCCTATGGTTTTCAATGTATTTCCCTAATCTGCGTGAATCTAGAATTTAAAAAACCAAATGTGGTGATAAAGGAGAATAAACAATGTATGGAGATTTTTTGTGGGAAACGTTATTTACACAGACAGGCTGAACACTGCTCTGTGGGCCCCTGGTACCCAAACAGATGCGGGACCCCCTTGTGTGTGATCACAGGCCGACAGCACAGGCTTCGCTACAGTAATCTGTTTTCTCTGTGCACTCTGTGTCTGGGCTGTCAAACTGCGTTTTCAGTCCTGTTCAGTGTTGTGGACAATGCTGTATTCTGGACAATATTGTGGTCTGTCTATATAATGCTGAGCACCATAGTTCATATATAAAGTGGTCAGTGCTGGGGTTAATCTATACCCATTGTCAGTGCTGCAATAATCAAAGCTGTGATTAAATTATACCTGTGGTCAGTGTGGTTATTTTGTGCTGTGGTTAATGCACACAGTAATCAAGGCTGGGGGGGTGGTCTATACTTATGATCAGTGCTGTGGATAATCTGAACAGGGCTGTGTATAGGCTACACCTTTGGTCAGAGCTGTTTTTGGTCTTTGCTGCGGTTATTCTATACCTGTGCTCAGTGCTGTGGTCGGTCAGTGCTGTGGTTAGTCTATACCTGTGCTCAGTGCTGTGGTTAGTGTATACCTGCGGCCAATGCTGTGGTTGGTCTGTGCCGTGGTCAGGACAGTGGTTGTCTAATGGCATGAGCAGTGCTGGCGTCAGTCTGCACCTGTGCTCAGTCGGGCTGAGTGCATTCTGTACGCCCTCAGCGCTGCGGCGCCTGTCTGCCCTATGCTGTGGTCAGTCTCTGTGTCGCCCGGCCCTGTCGGCTGACCAGACGCACCACGGGGGGGGGTGATGGGGCCCGCAGGCTGGGCCCCAGGGGCCGCGCGCCTTTGCAGCCTGATATTCTGGGAAAGCAGGGGTCGCACTGTTGACCCACCCCCTCCCTTCTCTCTTCAGCTGGATCTAGTCGGATTTCAGCAGCTGCATTCCCTCACAAAGCACCTCTTTGTGGACCTTCTGAGGCGCACAAACACAACTGCAACCAGAAGAAGAGAGCGGAAAGAGGAGGGGGGAAAAAGATTAAAAAAGGGGACCAACAGTCAATGGCAGCATGGGGGCCCGTTCTGCCACTCTGCCCGCTCTGCCCACTCGTCTTTCAGGGAGGTTGTCTCTGACGGTGCCAGTGGCCCCTGGGAACCCAAGTTGTGGCATGTAGGGCCATCCTCGTGCCGCCACGCACACTCCCCCGGCTCATAAAAGCGCACTCACTCCCCACCTCCCCCCACCTGCTATGCACCGCAAGCACACCCCCGCGAAACGGGTGGAGCAGCCCGACACAGGGAGTGGTGTGGGGACTCTGTAGGACAACAGGAAGTGGAATGTGCGAGGAGGCTAAGAGAGCACAGGCACGGCAGCGAATCAGAAGCCTCTGCGCTGCAGGCGTATATACAGATACACACAGATATTAAGACAGATAGATACACAGCAAGCAGAAACACAGATACACACACATACACACACAGACATACAGATACATACATGCAGAGACACACAGACACACGCACAAAGAAACACAGAGACCTACAGATACACAAGCAAATGCCTGGACAAACAAACAAACACAGACAAACATACACAGACAGACAAACAAACTCAGACAAACATACACAGACAGACAAACAAACACAGACAAACATACACGCATGCGTACAGAAACACACACATAGACACAAAGTAAGCTTAATTCCTTCACAGGACCATAGAGATGCAGATCTTCATTGTAAATATTATCCATCCCACCATCTTCTTCCCACTAATCTAGGGTAGGGTTAGGGACGCATTAACAAACAGTACTAATGAAGAACATTTTTTAAAAATGAATAACTCTTCAATGATGTATGTCCCAAATAATTACAGTAACAACGTCAACGGTGGCATAGCGAAATAAATTAAAACTCCCTCCTACCCCCTCTGCAAACAAAAACATAAATTAAAGTCTTGTTAAAGTATTTCGAGCCAGCCACCGCAAACAGATTTATGGGTGATATTACTGCAGCCCCGGGCTCTCTCCAGGGCTGTCATTACAGGACACTTTGGTAACAGTGGGAAGACTGGCCATTCGTAATGCCCCATTAAATCAACCAGCACAGGCATATTAGCTGTAAAAATAACCCATAAGAGTGTTAAAAAAAGGAGAAAGCAGAGCCAGGCTGGATCAGAGCAGGAGGTAAAGCACGACTGCTGTCTGGAGCCACGATGTGTGGGGGGGATGCCGCCCCCTCCCCTCCCCTCCACCCCAGGCTGGCAGTAAGGGGATCATGCTAGACAGGGGTCTGTAGAGGGGGGGTGGGGGGGCACACAGCTTAGGTCAAACACAATGGTGTCCCGGCACATGGTGGTGAACGGGGTGTATTTATCACTGCGGGTCTGTAGCAGGCGTGATTCTAGAACCCTTGGGTGGGGGGGGAGTGCTGAAAAAATATGGGATGCCACAACCCTGCATCCCCGGGGCCCCCAGGATTAAATGTGCCGAGCAGAGGGGAGGTCCCCCACCATTAAATTTGCAAAGAGGAAAGGGGGGTCCCCCATGATGAGGTTTGGCGAGAGTGAGGTACGAAATGTAGACTAAAATAAGGTGCACACCTATAAATGGCTTTAGAATAATTATTTTTCAGGGAGGCAGAGACAAAAATTGTGGGGGCTGAAGTCGCCTATATCGGGCCTAGAGCGTGAACAGCCCAGCTGGTCGTACCTTCAGAAAGCAAGGGTACGTGGTGGGTATGTAGGTATAAGTGTCTGTGATGGTGTCAGTGCTGGGGTGTCTGTGGGGGGGGTGGGCATGAGTCAGAGGGGGCCGAAGGGGGCCTGTATGCTCATTACAAATTGCTGCGAATGTGAGAAGAAAAGTCTGTCATCTGTTAAAATCTCCTGCTCAGCAGTACAGTTACAGACCAGTAACACCATGCTCCATGTTATACTGAATATCCCTCAGACCTCAAGGCAGCTATAAAGACAGCACAGTGAAAGACAGGCTCACACGTAGGCCCTTCGTGTCGGCCATTTTCCATGGTTCAGCACAAAGAGGAATGGCTACCTGGCTCGTAAAGCAAGAACGGAAACCTAAAAGGTTGCGTGAGAGTCTTTCACTGACACGCTCTCGGTGTCACTACAGTACTGTCCCGTGTCCGCCAATCCCACGCTTCCAGTGATATACAGGAAACAGGGAACAGAAAGTGTGATGGACCCTAAATGCCTCCTGCCCCTCCGGAGGACACGCCGAGGGCCTTGGTGCCGGCCCGGCCCGGCCCACCTCTGAGCTGCCCACTCAGATGCTCCGAAACCTCAGGAGCTATACAGTCATAAATCAACAGCAAAGCATGTTTTTAATCTAGATCTGCAAACGCATGATGCAACATCTTCTCATTTTTCCATCCTTTCCATTCATCGACACATTTGGGAATGAACAACTGATGAAGGGACTTGACACTGAGGTGGATGTGGGTTCAAGTGCTTCTCTGGTGTCACTGGGACACCGGGCCCTACTCCCTGACTTTTAACATGAAAAGATATTTAACTTAGGTTTAAGCTTGCATGCTCATCTATTGTACAATCTGCACAAGTTCCTAGAGATTGTAGTCAAGCATCTTTTTAGATTGACTATTTGCTTAAAAATGCTTGATTGATTGAGTTTTAATTTTAAACCAGCAACACTAATACTACATTGCAGTCGCAAGATCATTGAGTTCTAAGGTCATGTTTTCAGTCATGACATGTTAACACCACTCTAGAAACTGTCAATCATGTTCCTTGGTAATTGGAACAAGGAAGTAGATCCTCTCCAAGCCACATACAGAATTTCTAGTACCCTCAACCCAAGCTGACTCTGAAGTGACTTGCGGAAATCTACAGCACCATAATGTTCTGTGGGCTGGAAGATGCCCAGGCATGTGGGCTGAATGGTGTTCTCCACTGAGAAACAGACCCGCCATCAATTTTTGTAGAAGAAAGTCACACGAGTCACAGCAGCACCCTAACTGAACCCCAACTTCCTGCTCTCTGATGGGCTCAAACGGTCAAATCAGCTAATAACCAGTGAAGAAGAAAATCAGATGATTGCATATAAAGTACTATATTCTGTTTTTATACCCCTGGCAGCCCTTCGGTGACAAACATACTATGTTGAGGGAATAAATGTGACATAATGGCAACCATAAACAACTTTTGATTTCTGGGAGGATGTCTCAGCATGTCGGGTCAAATAACAGCAGCTTCTTGTTGGTTCTTCGTAACAGCATGGTGCTGCAGTGGTTAGCACTGTTGCCTTCTGCTCCTCTACCAGGAGTTCCATGTGTGTGGAGTATGCATGTTCTTCCCGTGTTGTTGAGGGGTTTTGTTTTGGGTACTCTGGTTTCCCCCCATAGTCCAAAAACACGCTCAGGTTAACTGGAGTTACCAAATTGCCCATAAATGTGCGTGTGTGAGAGTGGATGGCATATGAGTGTGCCCTGCGATGGGCTGGTGTGCCATCCTGAGTTTTCCCCGCCTTGCACCTGTGGCCTCTGGGATAAGCTCTAGACAAGCAGTTAGAGAAAAATGGATGAATGGAAAACAAAACTTCTCATTCTGATTTTCACAAATGATGTAAATCATAGGCAGTGCTTTTCATTCAAACACCAAACATGTTTCAAAAATATAGAACTGGAATATTCAGCAGAAGAGCTACATACATACCAACAATATCAAATTTTACTTTTTTCATACAGCAAGGTAATTACAACCGAAATACTTTTAATTAGAAATCTCATCAAGTGCAAAACAAACGCAAGTAAGGCAAGGAATGAACGGCGTGGCAAAGACGCTATGATGTCCATCCATCCATCCATTTTCCAAACCGCTTATCCTACTGGGTCGCGGGGGGTCCAGAGTTCCGGGTTTCTATCCTGGAAGCAATGGGCACGAGGCAGGGAACCCAGGATGGGGGGCCAGCCCATCGCAGGGCACACTCACACACCATTCACTCACACATACGGGCAATTTAGCAAGTCCAATTAGCTTCAGCATGTTTTTGAACTGTGGGGGGGAAACCGGAGTACCCGGAGGAAACCCCACGACAACATGGGGAGAACATGCAAACTCCACACACATGTAACCTAGGCGGAGACTTGAACTCGGGTCCCAGAGGTCTGAGGCAACGGTGCTAACCACTGCACCGCCATGCCACGCTATGATGTATCTATCCTAAAAAAATAAAAGTGTTACTTAAGCATAACTTAAACGGCTTTCAATGTTCCTCACCTGCTGCAGAACCTCGAGCACGAAGGCTATACGCAGATAAAGAAAAATCAAATATGAAAGTCGCAGCTCTCGCCGAGAGGCTATTGGTGGGTGACTGCCCTCTAATCAATGTCTAGAGTCTTGACACTATATACAGTCTTGAGTTTAGAGCATGGCGCGGGAATAAAATCAGACAAACATTGATGACACAAATGTACTGTACAGAATGTGAGGTGTAATGCAGTGGTAGGTGGAAACAGCCCTTTAAAACCAGTGGCTACTGGTCTCATAACCCTGGGAAACCAATCCATTTCCCGTAAAAAAAACCTCTGGGGCGGTTCCCTGCATCACCCCCACCAACCCCCCTCACCGCCTAAGTGCTGTTCTCCCATGATCCCTCCCACCCCCAAGCTCCAAGCTGTCCCGCACCATCTAATTCATAGGCAAATTTGAATGATGATTTATGAGAGTCTGGAATCAAAAGCAGACTATCAGGAAGAGCATGTTCACCGCAGAACTCATACAGAACACATGTGGGGGGGAGCGGGAACGGAACATGCTACGGAAAGATGCATCGTCTGTGTTCCCACCATCTGAATCAGACACACAATGGGAAGGGAACATCTCCCGCATCCTTTTGAACGCAGAGCAGAATTTAGAGATGGCAGTTTCACCATAACACTAGCAATCTCCTCGAATGCCTAACCCGTCTCTCAGCTACTTACATCCTAGATTCTGCCCTTGAGCAAATCCAACATCTCTAGGCCGGTGGCTCTCAAACTGTGGGAGGGACTGCAAGATTCTTTTTCGTTGGCTCAGCAAATTTTATCACTAGCTAATTTTATTGTCAGGAACCACCTCCCCCCTGTTCTGGACCCCTGTTGCTCCTGAAGCTTGGACCTTGGGGAAAAATAGACGGTCAGAAGGGAAACTTAACCAATGTTTCTTGGGGGGGGGGGGGGTTCAAACAAGAAGTTTGAGAGCCAATCCATGAGCCAGCGTACAGCAGCAGCCCCTGGCCTAACTGAAGCTGACTCAATTCGATAAGTCTGGTCCATCTGTGAACCAATGGGTGCGGCGGTAATTAGTTAAATGAGCCACCCAAGCATACAGAGTGAGTAGCAGCAAATAGACAACAGTTCAGCCAACGAGGGTGAAGTTTCGAGAGGCCGTCAGCGGCCTTGGGGTACAAACACATCATTAAGGCTTAAAGATTTCAGTCCAATAAATTCGGCCGAATTAAAAGTTAAATATTTCATCATGTTTCAGTCCGGTTGGGTTTATCTGTAGATGTTTTGGTGACAGATCTGTGCCCTCCACAGGGTCTCGTGGGGTTTAGGAAGACCCTCCCAGTTGCTGGTATGATTCCTTCGATTGCCGATGGCTGCATGGTCTTCTGACATGTTCAAACATGGAGACAGACCACTACAGCATGTCAGGGTAAGATGCAATATAATCTGGAAGTAGTTTCGCCTTTTTATATTCCCGAGAAGCTGGCTTAGAGCCCATTGAACTCGTGGTCATGTGTGCTAATTGTTTCCTTCAGTTTCAAACACCAAAAACCCTCTTTCTCCACTCCGCCCCCCCTGCCCCCCAGCCTCCCTAGCATCTCTACAGACCCACTAATACATTTTAATAGAACCTCCAATTGGGCTAGTAAACCCCTCATTAAGGTGTTTTTATAGAATGAACTTAGGAGAGAAAGAGGTCAAGGGTCAACAGGACAGCCCTAATGTTCAGCAGCTGCTGGGAGGCTCTGCCGAGATTGGGGGGGAATTCTGGGGTTCAAATGACAGGCCAGCGTCAACATTGACACACCCACAGCAATCCCCCCGCCCCCACCAAAATGACAACCTGGAAAATACATTTGGCCAGAGACCATCAGATAAAACATTCTCCACATATGATCTCTATGGGGGAGGGAATTTGGCAGGATGGGACTGGACTGGGACCTATCTCAGAGTATTTAACCTGTTTGATAACCTGGGAGGGTCTATATTAGACATGTATAACAAGTACCATAAAACAGCCAAACCAAGTAGATAAAGCGAGAATTTGGTACATTAAGCAAAAAAGGTACCCTGAATCCTCGTAAAAAATAAAAATAAACGATAATTGACAACGTCCCAACAACTTGAAAAAAAAAAAAGTGTTTCAGCAATCAGAGTGGAATCTGCAAACAGAACACCAGAAAATCCCAACATCACAAACAATTACCTCCTATATATAAGCAGTTTTTAAAAAGATTTTAAGGTTCCTAAAGTCTTTATGGAACAACTGAAAACAACTGAAACTATCCAAAAAAAATGGATAGTGGCGAGGAAAAGGAAACCATATTATAATCAGGCTAGAAAAGAAAGCATAACTTTAGACTGTCGTGTTGTATTAAGTAGCAGTTTGATTAGCATATAATAAAATAGTCTGGGCTCATTGCTATGGGAACTGGATTCGCCATCAAAAGGGACTGACCCCTTCCTCAAAAACACAGCTGTACAAACAGTTTAAGTGGCGAATGTAAACTGTTAAAGTCCCCCCCCATTTGAAAAATGAATAATAAAAATAATTATTCAATGAGAAAAGGCTATGAATCATCCAGTTGGTTGTGTGTGTGAGTGAAAGAGAGAGAGAGACATAGAAAGATAGAGAGAGTGAGCCAAGGAGTGAAGGAGAGACAGAAGAAGAGAAGCAGCTTAACGAGGCACTAGGTTTGAACAGCCATCCCAGGGGACACGGGGGGCTTGTTTGGAGTGCGGTTTGGTGGCGGCTGAGGGGACGGGGGTGAGTGAGAGGGCATGACCGGGGGTGAGCCAGAGGGCGAGGCCCAGGGAGACCTGAGGGAGGGCGCCACCAGAACAATGACTCATGGCACCAGCGGGCCATACAGGGCCTCCCTGGACAGCACAGGCCACACGGGGCCTAAGTGAGCTCAGGCGGCTTTTTGCTTCTTGCTCATACGATTATTTTTTGTCACTTAAATCGCATCCATCATCAGGGAAATTTCTCCGACAATGACATAAGTCAGTGGCCGCCTTTGGACGGCATTCCCGCTTTGTTTCCCACCGCTTTAGATGTGCTCTTGGCAACTGCAAATCAACGTGGACACCCCCCCCTCTCCCCTGAATGCGCTCTGAGACGACTGTCTGATCGAGCGAACGTGCCGACGGATCACCGCCTTAAACGAAAGACGCATCCCAGCCACCCGGCCCTTTAAGACACTCGACAAAGGAAAAACGAGAATAGACTCCTGGGAAGCGGGGATTTTCAGCCACCGCCACCACCCCCCACTGCCTCTCCACCTCCTGTCCTCTTCCTGCGTCCCATTCAGTCTCCATGATTACAGAGTCCAGAGCTGGCTTCTCCGCAGCTCCGTCGCCACAACACAGGCACGTATGAAGGCTGATCACTGGATTGTTTGCTGCCATCCTCTCTGCACCCCCCTCCCCCCCTGCCTCGGCACCCTGCATCCCTTCTCCCCTCTGGCTGACACCAGAACCAACCAAACCGCGAGGCGAGCCCAGCTGGCGGCCGACCCTGCCGATACCGCCCCATCCCCATCTCTGAGCAAATGAGATTTCCTGGTGTTAATTACAAACCGACGACCCCAACTTGCTGTAAATGCCCCCCAGCGTGCACTCCCACCTCTACATGTTCCTCCTTAGCATCCCCCCCACCTTCCAATCAATCCGAGTCTCTTCCTCACTCAGCCGCACAGGAAAGATGAGTTCTGAAATGCTCAACCTCACACTGGAGGACACATCTGAAACCTTTTTAGAGCTAGAAATAAGAGCCCACTCTCCCCCCCCCCCCCCCATCACCACAAGCGCCCCTCAGTAACACGTCCTGCTCACATTTGCCTTGGTACATAGTCACCGCATTCAGCATGCTGTACAGAACACAGTGTGCTGTGCTACGCTCTCAGACCTGTCGTCACGAATATTCCGCCCAGTTGCCAGCATCCATTGGTGTCTTCCATGAACAAGTCCTGGTGGAGGGTGTTCTGTAAGGCTTCCTGCAACTGTGCCGTTACTCCTGAATGATGGAGACCCAAAGACATGGACAGAATGATGGTGCAAATTCTACCTGGCACAAAATTAGCAGTTAGCAGGATAATGTTTTGTTTAACATCTATGATTGTTATCGTTTTATCTTGACTATTGTCCAGGCAGAACATAGATGTACATCATCCCAGTCCCCAGTTCTACTTATGTCATCCATAGGATTTAGGTACAACTGAGAATTAGATTAGATCAGAAAAACTTTATTGATCCCAGAGGGAAATTCTTATGCAAACAGCATCAAGGTATGTAAAGAACAGACAAACATGCATATAGTGCCAAACAAAGAATGTGGAAGGACAACATACATAGTGCAAACAAAATAAATGTAATACAAACAGATTTATAAAGTACACAGTACACATAGAGAGACACAGGAGGAGGCAATAACACAATTACATTATTTACAGATATTTCCCTTTACTATAAAGCAAACTGTAACCTCAGTGGCGCAGAGACAGGTCTGGTTTTAGTATATGGTAAATACTTCCAGCACAAACCATTAGTGCGAGGATACATATCAATCCTAAGGTTTTGGATCTTAAAATTTAATTGAATGTGTGCAGTATATATAAGGAATGTACTATATCTTGTGTGCCATGAGAGAAACATTTACAGAAGGTCCCGAATGAGTTCTTCACGGAGATTCTGGCTATGGACCAGTTCAATACTCCACACACAGAGAAACATGCAGACCACAAAAAACCTGTTTTGAATGACAGCCGTAACATTTCCTTTGTGGTGCTGTCTCACTGTGAAGCGGACATGCTTATCCTGTCTTGTATTCATAAGGGGAGCTCCGGAACAATCCTGATACGGGACCCTGTTTTCTCAGAATCATGCATTGCGGATTCCATATGGTCACGAGGGCAAATCAAACATTACCTATACTTTCGAAGGATGTTCCTTTAAAACCATTCAGGAGGAACAACCTTGGAAAGACCTTAATAACATCCTTAATATGCACAGAAACATCACTTTAATAAGATAGACACCCTAATTTAAACATGACATCAAATTCCATGCATAAATCCATCACATGCGTAAATATGCACCGAATCGTGGGAATACTTTTTTTGCCGGACAGCGCAGGCTTCCACCCACCTAGTGCACTTTGCACCTATGCCTCGACTAGCAGAAGAACTAAAACAGATCTTCCTTACCTTCTATCCGCACCGAAGGTCTGGCCACAGGCCAATCGGTATCACTTTCACGTCCCAAAGGCATGGTGTGGAAAAAGCCACATCTTCCTGTTCCCACTTCATGGATCGGCACAGCCATCCTCACACCTTACCCTGACACCACACAGAACCCGAATGCTGGACAAGGGAAACACACCTTTTTATTTGGACAGACAACGGCGATAAACATCAACTTGCAATGCAGATACACACAGGCACAATGACAAAGAAAGCTATTCAATCTCTCCTGTTATCTCCCCCTCCTACTCTTCAGCATCCCATATTAATGGGCTTTTATCACTTAGGTGAAAGTGATTTTTTTTCCCCCCGCCAACAAACAGGGCTCTGTGAAAAACGGACTTCCTTTTTTAACTGGGAACCTGTGGTTACAGCATCAACACAAAGGCCTTTAGATTAGCTGCACACTCACCGTGGCCCGCGATGGCTCCGTAGCATCGGGCATCACAATGGGATTGTTTTGCCGTGTCCTGTGCTACATGCCAGCAAACGGCTGCACAGCTAGGAAAGATGCGAGCCTCACCAAATCTCGGCGCTGCTCTCGGTCACTTTTCTGTAAAACAGAGAAGTACAACACACCTGAGATATACCTGAAAAGTCAATTTACTGTTCTTTGAACGTATTTTAATGAAGTTTTATATTCCACTGGAGATTGAATAGGCATGAACAAACTTTTTAAACATCATAAAAGACAAGTCATATTAATCACTGTGAAGAAATCACAGAGGTGCAGAGCTGTCACAGATACTAACATTCATACAATCTTTCAAATATATTGTCTGCAAACTGTACTGGTCAGATTACTGATGACCCGCCATGCATGATTACCTCCAAGAAGAACCAATATCCAAGACGGGTTAGGTTCTTATAACAATATCCAGATTTCTTGTTGCATTTTACTTAAAAAATAGAACTATAATAATACTTCATTTCAGGTTTAATAGCTATCAACAATACATCCAGATGACAAGGTTTATAAGATCTGTTGGCACAATATCAGCCAAAAGCTAGTTATATCAGTAGGCTAAACTAAAACACTCAGGCTATCAAATTCCTGCCTTAAATCTGAAAAAGTAACAATTTATAACATATAATAGCATAACACCATTAATGTAGTACCAGTGCTGAGCTGTACCACAATATAGTCCTGTGTATAGACTATGTCAAGCAATCTGTTAGACTGTTAAATTGTTTGTTTATATAATTTGATACAGAACAGGTGTGTTTTCTCATTTTTGTTGAGAACTAGGAGCAAATATTTCCCTGCATTCTGTTTTAGCCAATAAAGTGGCTAAGATACTTAGTGGAGACCAGGGTTATTAAAATCACGGTCCTCAAGGTCTGAACCCTGCTGATTTTTCAGCCTTCCTTTACTCCCGAGCCAGGTGTGAAGCCTCCAGTCAATGAGAATCAGTAATTATTAAAGTAACTGCCAGACAAAACTGAAATCACGGACTGGATTTGGATTCAAGGTCCAGAGTTGAAGAGCCCTGATACAGACCGACATGCTGCAGGAGCAGAGCATAGACGCCCCGGCACGGGCTATTCCGGCGGTCAGGTGCACGGCACTGTGCCAGCGGGGGCTTTCAGCTGGGCCACCTACATCGATTTCTGATACTAACGAAGGTTTCGTGAGAAGAGAATGTGTGCTCTAGTCATAATAACACTTATCTATCTATCTATCTATCTATCTATCTATCTATCTATCTATCTATCTATCTATCTATCTATCTGTCTGTCTGTCTATCTATCACGGTACTGACAACATTTTAATTTGTATAGTATAAGCTTACATGTAATTAAAGCTGTTGTATAAACCGCTTAAATATTCAGTATCAGTATTTTTGAAAGATAAGTCGCATTTACACTGTAGCGCTGGTGCCCTGTACATGGTCGTGTTTGGTTGTCTCCCCGAGTGGTTATTTTTATTGTCGCAGTCTATTTAGACGCTTTGTTTTCGCTACAGTAGACACGGCAACTCGGTGGCTTTATGTGTTCCTGTCGCTGTTGGAGAAAACAACGGTCTAATATCAGATTGTGAGAGAACTGGACAGGATGTGGTCAAATCTGGGGAAAGGTAATAAAACATTAAGTTTTAAGACTGACAGACAAGAAGACAAAATTTACAGAGATACAAAAGGGAACGGGTTACGTACAGGGTTCAGTCTCCCTTCAACTATATCAGTTCAAAGAATGGCGCGCAGACGTATGGGTTACAGCCGCAGTATACGATGCCCAAGTGCAGGTGTCCAAAGAGGCTCTATATATCAGGAGCCGTGGAGCCGCGCGAGCAGCGCTGAGCTCGCGCGCCGCCCATGGATGCAGTGTGCGTAACCAGGTGCGCGAGCTCTGCTTCTACATTCAAATCCGCGCCAGAGGGCGGGAAAAAGGTGTGCGCGAGAGAAAAAAAACTATATATTAAAAGGTGAAGCACTCGCAGCTTCTGGGAGGTTTGGGGAGTACCGTCGCAGTCTGTAGACCTGCACGTGTTTTTCATGTCTGTTTCATTTGCCAAGTCCCTACTGTCCCACTCATCGATTTCATCATTTCGCAATATTTCCGTGAAAAAATATATATGAAACGCATATTTTTCGAAAATACTTCAATGAGTTACTACGCATTGAATTATCCCGTATTGATTCTATTAAGCTTTTCCCGTTCTTTATTTTATGTATGTTGAACTGTGAGCAACAAAACTCCGCATAATACACTGAAAGGAAGAAGAGACCATAGACCGCACCTCGCCGAGAGCGTGCAATGCACCCACACAGCGTTTTACATAAGTGCATTTTTTTCCGGTCACACAATGTAAGTCACACACAAGCACACTCCAGGGTGAAACAAATAAGGGGTATAACCACAAATAGTATAGAATTCCAAGCACAAAACACAAAGATGTTGGTTTTAAAAAGACACAGTCATACTGACGGGGAAAGACTTACAGGTTTTCATATTTCGGGAAATTTGGCATTTGTTTTGTTGCACTGTAATATCTATGAAGGATGTCCGAAATAAAAATAAAACTTAGGGCGTATTACACGCCCAATCTGACGTTTTAACCACAGGATACTGCAAAGCAGCAACGAAGCCCCCGCGTAAATTATGACTAAAAACAAAACGAAAATATAAAGACATGTATTGAGATAAAATCGTGGTAAGTTTAAATAAACGCATTCACATTGGTAAATATTTAGATCATGTCGTAGTTCTGCTTTTATAATTTCACTGAAATTGAATGAAGAATCTTTATGTCTGACCAATTTAAAATAAGCATGCAGTTTAAAATATAACATATGTATTGCGGTACCAAAGTTAACATTAACAGGCAATCCTTGCAACAAATGATGACAACTTTTTTAACATTGTATTTTTCAAAAAATATTTGGTTAAAATGCTTTTATTTTTAATTTTTAACATACCGAAAGTCATAGCATGCTACATGTATTTGTCGCTGTATTTGCATAGTTATGAAAATACAGAATTTCATTATGAACTACTTGTTATAAACTAAAACTAGTTAAATAAATTTTTTTAAAACGTAGCACATAATTAAGCACCTGTTTTTCCTCGTTGTTCGTCTTTTTATGGGAATTTTTTTATATATCTTTAACAGAGAATGTACTTATTAATTTAAAAAAAAATCTGACAAGTACCGTTAAATAAAGTTTTGCTTTACTGAAAGTGTCATGAAGAAAATGGTTTCAAGGAATCAAAAAGGAGAACGAGGCAATAAAGTTTGAAGTAGCAATTATATTTAAACCTGGACTTTTGCCGATGCTATCAGCATGTATTTGATCAGACGAAAAAGTACTTAAGTACTCGGGAAGGATGACATTTGTGTCATGCTGCATAGTGAAGTGCAGTGAATTGTTTTTCATATTGTATTTCATTTAATTCATAAAATGCAGCCGCAAATATAAACTATGCTATTTGATATTTCTTGTTCTAATCATTCCTGTGTGGCGTTTAGTTTTAGACTAATTCATACATTGTTTTAGACTAATTCATACATTCAGAATGCATCTGAAAGTATCATTTTATTTTATTATATATTTTTCAATAATTATTTAGATACTGTAAAGTGAATCCATCCTTGATGCGAGTCACTTTTAAAATATTTTTTCTTGAATCAAAATAAAACATACCACTTTCTGTGTACTTACAAAATGGGGCAATATCATGCAATTATTTACAGCATAGCTTGATTATTTAAGCTATACGTTGCCTTCCTGTATATAAAGATCAACGTCTGTGGATGTCTCGAGCAAGCACTGTATTTTTGGAATTTTTAAATACTCCACATACATCCTAAGAAAGCCGGTTCGTTACAGTTAGAATCATAAATTTAACACAAGCAGCGTAAAGGCTTATGTTTTCAGCGCCGAACCCACACCTGTCACAGATGTCTTGCTTACTCGGCTCACGTGTCACTTCCAGCTTGAGGTCATTAATATAAATTACTAGACCCCAACGGCCTCCCCACCGACTGAATAGCTGATAACAGCTAAAAACAAAACATTTCGAATTACTAGGTAAGAATATAATGCCTGTTTGTGCGGCTAGTCTATTGTAATTTAAGTACCGGCCGTACTTTTACTGAAGTAGCATTATAATTTAAATTCAATATAGAGGATAATATAAGTAATATACACTGTAGTAATAAATAGTAAACTATGTATTTTGCCTCCTGTTCTACACCTACATAGTTTTTATGAAATGCAAGGCAGTGAAGAATTACTGCTGCAACATTATTTAAAACATATCGTGCATGGGGCATGGTAATTATTCACACGTTTAAATAAATGATTTATATGTAAACTTTTCATATAATATTTACACTCATCCGCGCGGCATTAACCAAGATAAAAGATTATCAGAAGGTGGATGGATGGATGTTTATCGTCATACAAAAACGCTTTAAAACGTGTAGATCGATGTAAGAGAGTCCGCCGCGCGATCGACCAATCAGGAGATAGAAGGTGGGGTGAATGGAAAGGAACTTTAACAAAGTTCATCCAACGCATAACCACTGGACCACAGTGTGGAATAGAGACAGTAGGCAACGGTCAACCAACAGAAGAAGAGGAAACACAGGAGGATATACATTTATCTGTTTGTTTTGATTGTACAATAATTTTACTTCAAACGTAGCGAACGTTGTGTGAACATGCGCATTCCTTGCCATTTACAGTAGGTCACTTAAATATTCTAATTAAGCTTTTGAAGAACCATTACATCTCTTTAACAGTAAGCCTTCGAATACATATTTTGTTCTGGGTCGTTTTGATTCAATGTTGAAAATGACTGAAGAGCACGATAAGTCCCTGACGGAACAACCTTGCAGTCCTGCAGGGACCACAAGCTCAATGTCACAGGACGACTCAGATTCAGATGTCCCATCCTCACCGACGGGATCAGACGGACACGGCTCCCTGCTCATGACAGGGATGAGCAAGAAAATGGACGGTGAGGAAGACGAACGCTTCCCAGCCTGCATCCGAGACGCGGTGTCCCAAGTCCTGAAAGGATACGACTGGTCACTTGTCCCGATGCCTGTCCGGGGAAACGGATCGCTGAAAAACAAACCCCATGTCAAAAGACCTATGAACGCCTTCATGGTTTGGGCACAAGCGGCGCGCAGAAAACTAGCGGATCAGTATCCCCATCTCCACAACGCGGAGCTCAGCAAAACCCTTGGAAAACTATGGCGGTTAGTTTCCCTATTTTGCATAGCGTCTTTCATACATTTCTTTACATTGCTTTATATAAAATTGTTTGATATTTTATTTAGTATCGAAAGTGCTAATTTTCCTTAAATACAATCAACGTTAATTGGCCATTCAGTCATTATTCACTTTAAATGTATTTAATGTGTTTAATGATTTTATGTTTTTTTTTTTTATTTAATGAAATTGTATTTATCTTTGTATTTATTATTTGTGTCACAAAATTGAAGCCGTTAAAATAATTACAACGTTCTGTAATATAGATCTGAGTATTTTTCATTGCTCATTTTTGTCAGATTTTTAATAATAATGATAATGAAGATATTCTGACCGACGACCTGTCCATAGTGTCCTTTTAGAAGTTTCCGCAGTAGTGTGGTTAATTTTCATATATTTCATAATCAGATAGGATATGCAAAACGTTGTTCGTTTCTAAACCATCGTGACAATTCCATGTTAATAATTGCGATTTTTTTTTTTTACTTACAGTTTACTGTCAGAGAACGAAAAGAGGCCGTTTGTGGAGGAAGCGGAGAGGCTGAGGGTGCAGCACAAGAAGGACCATCCCGACTACAAATATCAGCCCCGGCGGCGGAAAAGCGTAAAACCCGGCCAGAGTGACTCTGACTCTGGGGCAGAGTTGAGTCACCAGATGTATAAGTCTGAGCCAGGCATGGCCGGCTTGGGAGGCATCGGAGAGAACCATCATCACCCAGAACATACGAGTGAGTGCTTCCAGCGCAGGGGCTCGCCTATTAATTATTAATTTTTGACGTCACAATGCTGGTTAAGGAATTTAATACTGGAAATATTTGAAATACTGGAACGTTGAATCATTTTGTGGGTTTCACTCAACTGTACAATACAACAGCAGGTATCATAACCATTTTTCTACCGCTTTCGTAAAACTCACATTGTTTTCTTTCTTGTAAAGGCCATAGTCACGGTCCCCCGACCCCGCCCACCACCCCGAAAACTGATCTACATCATGGAGGAAAACAGGACCTCAAGCATGAAGGCAGGCGACTCCTGGACCCCGCTAGACAGAACATCGACTTCAGTAACGTAGACATATCCGAGCTTAGCACCGATGTCATTAGTAACATGGAAGCCTTTGACGTCCACGAATTCGACCAATATTTGCCACTAAACGGTCATGCGGCTTCTGCTTTGCCCCCGGATCACTGCCATGGACAAAACTCAGCGGCGATCGGTTCATACAATTCCTCATACAGTCACCCGGGAGTGAATGGCCCCGTTTGGAATCGGAAAAGTGCCACATCGGCCACATCCCCGACCGGTACTGAAGCAGGACAACAGCGACCGCACATTAAAACCGAGCAACTGAGCCCGAATCACTACAGCGATCACTCCCACGGCTCCCCTTCCCACGCTGACTTCGGGACGTACAGCGGTCAGTCCTGTGTTACTTCGGCCGCCTCAGCCGCGGGAACCTCATTCTCCAGCTCTCAGTGTGATTACGCTGACCTCCAGAGCTCCGGTTACTACAATCCTTATTCGGGATACCCCTCCAGTATTTACCAATACCCGTATTTTCATTCCTCTCGCCGGGCATATGGAAGTCCACTGATCAACAGCTTGTCCATGCCGCCCTCGCATAGTCCCACACATAACTGGGACCAGCCGGTATACACAACTCTGTCAAGGCCATGAACATCTACCTTGCAGGTGGACTATCAGCCCATCACTAACTAATTCTTACGGACCTTCGGGCGTCTCATAGTTTTCTGCACTAATAAAGTAATAGTTAGATTGGGTGTTGTGCCAACTAACAGAAAAAAGTAAGAATATTAGGAATAAAATATACAAGTGCCTACTGATTTATGCAAGGTTTTTCTGTGAATGTCTTCGACTCCTTTGACTTCTACCGCGGACGTCTTTATCTTCTAGATGTGTTTATACTAAGACATCGAGAGAAAGTCCTCCATGAGGACCATCTTAAAACCATCAACTCTTCCAGTAGTGCACCTGCGCATGAGTGTATGCTAAACTGCGTGAATTTCGGAAAGATTGTTCTTTTAAAACGAAACAGACGTTTTTCATTGCTGTTTGAGTACTGGGACCAGTCAAATAAATTCGAGGTTACGTTGAAGTACATTAATGGCTATCATGCATGACTTTTCAAACTGTTTTCCTAAGCGATGTCAGATCACCCAAATCAGACTCAACAGTAATTCGAGAAGTATTTTTGCTGTTAAAATGTTCCCTTTTATATTCATGCTTATTGATTTTTCCCCCTTTTGTTTCACGTATATATCGCATTCTTATCTTACAGCATTAGAAAGCCTGATGTAAATTTTGGAAAGGTAGATCAGAACCACATTTCATTTATAAATTTATTACAAAAAGTACAGATGTTACGGATTCTTTGCCGGGAAACCAAGCAGCAGCACAACTCACTTCATGTCATTTGAGGCAACAGGTGTCTTTAGCTCTGCTCGTCGAAATGTGACGGATGGCGCCTAAAGGAACGGATGCGGTAGCGCCATACGCGCTGTGAGTGATGGGCCAGGTGGACTGAGCGATCAATCCGTGCTGAAGCTGACGAAGAACTGTCGCTATTCACCCTCTTCCCCTTCCCCGTCTTCACCTGAGCACTGTACAGTGGTACATGCTGTCCCACGAGCATCCCCCTCCCCACAGTAAATGCGTAACATATGCAAACATTTCTGATAAGGACAAAAACCAGAATTTGATAGGGCATTATGAAATGAGATTTTGATGAATTATTGTCCTATTTATGCGGTGTCAGAATATATTCGAATAGAAACCCAGGACCAAAATAATCATCTTGGAGTAAATTTAAAGAAATATATTGTTAACTGATGTTTACCCTACCTGGAAATAATGGTATGTTCGTAAAGACGCTATTGAGTGACACGTTTATAGGGAAAGACAATTCCCTGAATTTTACATATTTCTTATTTCATAAATATATTATATCCTACATAACGACTGATTCGAAGAGTAATACAAAATGTTCATTACGGAACTCAAAATGAACACAAAATCTAATAAAAACTAAAAATCTCATCTTTATTAATACTTTTATGATCGTGAGCTTGCATTACCTACTCAGTTTGACGTACCCAGAACAAATTAAGTTCCCAGTTAAAAATATAAAGCTGCCATCGTCTACCAGAGATCTGAGACCGGAACCGTTAAGGACACACAAATACACACCTTACTGGATAGATTGCAGTGTTCCTCGGCAACTGGAACATATTTCTGTAATGTAGAGTGCCATCCTTAATTATACTAACCATACTAATTAGGGCGAAATACCTTTTTATCAGGCCTAACCTATCAATAGGCCTACATAATTGGATTTTTACAAACCTACAATTAATAGGCGTAAATGTTTTTATTTTCATGCGAATTTTTAAAGAATTGTGATTTTCGAGACGGTTTTGTTTAACTGTCCGATAAGGACCATGGGGCAAATCTTTTTCGACGCACTTAACCACTTTCTTTAAAGGGCAATTTGAGAAAATCGCCTTTAGGCTGCAAAAGTCAAATTGTCGGGAAACGTGCGTAAGAACAGGGTCTTTCACGTGAATCATAGGCTTCTTGTTTGCTGTGGAGCATGATCATTTACACTAACTCGTGCCTTCACGTGCTTGTTTTCGAAGTATTTGGCTCTTCGACATGTCATTAAATGAAAATGATATGTAACGAAATGGATGTGCATTTGATTTTTCTGATACACTGTAAAGAACCACGGAAGACTTCCCAAATGTGGTGCTATGAAATTTTTAGGAGCATTTTGAAAATGTACTGCGTGTCACAAGAAAGAGCATCATGTTCCATGAAATGAAACATAAAACAGTATATAAGTAATTTTCTATATATTTCTTTTTTATAATGTCTTTGAAGCAGACAAGATGTAATTAAAATATTAACTATACAGAAAATCTTACAAGCAGCGCTAACATTTTTTTCTGACCGTTTTCAAAGAAAAATAAAGATTGTTTTCCATCATGCGTTATTTTTCATTTTTAAATCAATCCTTTAAAGAAATCGGTTGTGGGAATTGATATCAGGAAAATGGTATAAATTCACAGCAGATGGTACTTGGCGGCGCGACGGTATGGTGTCTGGGTTTCGGTCGGGAAGTTTCGGTTTGTAACTTCTATGGCTGCTTTGACCTTTGAAAATATGCTGGGTTTGTGCAGAATACGAAACTATGACTTTTAGCTCTTCCAAGAGCTCAGTGGCCATTATATAACTTACCAAATTTCATATGTGCGATGTTTTAAACGAAATTTACTGCACAGTTGCACATTTAAAAAAGCAATTTCATATGTGTATATGAACTGCTGTCAAAACTGTAGTTAAGACCATTATTTTGAAATACGGATCTTTAACCCTCCTATATAGTAATAACCTTATGGCAACCTAAAGTTATGAGCAAGACAACTTTGTTGTATGATTGGACCAGCGACGTTTCCAGCAGTATGTTGGCAAGCTCGTATAACAACGCATGACAAAAGCAGACTCACAATGGGCGAATTATGTGAGAAGTGGCTAAGAGAGATACTGTACGCAACACAAGCAAAGCCCTCAAACCGTCCATGTGTAACGTGAAATTTGCTTTTGGATGCCAATAACAAAACTACCTACCTTTATAATACTCACATCACACGTTCATTGACGTGATTTCTTGATGGTTCTTGTTCCTATTAATGCGACCAAGTTTTAAATGAACTTTGTTTACTGTTGAGCACGTTTAACACGACTGGGGGGTTTTGTCAGCTACTCTCTTTTTTCTAGTTCAGCTTCTTTCCGTTTCTGCGGTTTATAAAGCAGGCAACAGAAACCCAGTATCCTGTTATCATCTGGCCACAAATCCTGCCGTCCTATAAATACAGCCATGTGAGGATTAAATCTCACATAGAGATCAGTCTCTAATACTGGAGCTATATTTGATTTGTCTGCATGAAACGGACTGATCACTGATTAGAACTGATCATAAGTGTTAAGATGCACATGGCTACGCCTTTGCTCTTGTGTGGGTTATGGGTTCTCGTCTCGAGGGATACCCATGTGGATGGGAAGCTCTCATATTTTTTTGAAGAGAGCTGGGCATGGCCGACGTCCATTTAGAAATGGACAATTCTGATTTTGGTTGTACTTGCGCTTAGCATGTAGCACTAGCCACTCCCTATGTCGCAACACGCTCAGATCTGAGTGCGACCCAACCCACCCACTGTGGACTGGTATCCCCGCCCTGACCAGGCCACCTCAAGCTAAAACTGCGGAGGAGGTGGTTCCCTTGCCTGCGGTTCATGGGGTGGAATTTTAAGCTGGAAGGATGCATGCATGCCAGCCGGGAGTTCTGCACAGGCCGGGGGATGGTGCCAGGGGCCAAAGCACGGAGAGGCTGAATTTTAATGACTCATTATATTGTGGAGGGAGTCCTTTGTGCGCCTTTATCCGGGGAGCAAGAAAAGAATTAATTTGACAGAAAATGGAAGGGCACAGGCACTGACAAGTCATTAAGGGCGGCGTGAATGAGCGATTAGATGCACACGGGGGTGGTTTTCCACTCCTTTTATCATTTGGTATATTGCAGCGCTCCGAAAAAAACCCCAAAAAAACAGAAAAACAGCAGCGGTCATGACGACGGCGCTCGCCATCGAGCGAAACAAGGCGCGGAGCGGAGAAGCGAAATCGCCGGCGGAACAGATGGGATGTGGGCGGTGTACGAGAGGGACACATTGCACGGCGCCATCCTAAAACTCATCTCCGCCATTGTTCGGCGAGCTGTTCCGACAGGAGCCCCAAGAAGGAGCAGAGTGAGGAGGACGAAGACTGTCGATGCTCTCCGGGGAGCCTTGGGCGCTGGATTAAACCAAGCTTGCATCTGAAAAAAAGCCCATGTAGCATGCATGGGAAAGCCTTGACCATAGCAGAAAATGGCAAACACAGTCCCCTTTTCTGAGGGTGTGGCCCAGTCTCTGGCCCAGCCTTGTGATTGGCTCTTCATTTTTGTTTAGGGCACTGATAGACAGGGGGGGAGAATGTAATATGAGAAACACACCAGAAAAAGCATCTGATTTACAAAAAAACAGTCTACTATCCACATTCATGATGCACAAAGTTCAAATATTGCTTTAGAGTGTAATAGGAGAAAGTGTGTGGAAAAGTGAGATATGAAAGAAAATATTTCACAGCGAGGGTTAGGAAGCGAACAAAAGCTGCAGGTGTGAACGTCAGTGTTAAGTGATGATGGCCTAAACCATGCAGACCGCACCAGCGATACCCATTGTCACAACAGGGTCATTAAACGTCTTAAGGTGCAGTGGGCGGCGCTAGGGGGAGGGGCCTCGTCTGCTCACATGGGCCGCACAGATCCAATGAATGAATAGCACACATTAGACGAAGCCTCCGGCTAATGCCCATCGCCGCCCAGCCCTCCTTCCCATTGTTCAGAATCAAACAACTCTTCAGAGTAATAATCTCATCTCTTTTAATGATTATGTGGCCTTTTATTTGTAGGCTTGGGGAGGGAGATTAGGGATGTGTGTGTGCGTACGTGTGTTTCGGAAAAGGGCGGCCAGCAGCCAGGGTGATTTGCAAGGGAAATGAAGTGTGTAGAGACTGTCGTTATCGGGTGCATGAAGTGGCTGGGCATTCCTATCCACTGACCAATCCTGCGATGCCAGCCTTGCTGCCTGGCCTTCCTTCTCTGGCCGGGTCAAACCAGAACTGGGCTCACTCCTCTGCCATTCTCTACAGCTGACATCCCGGTAGCGACGACGATCGCTGTGATGACTGGCCAAACTCTCGCAGGGAGTCTGGCTGAAAAGTCAGACCTTTTTTTAAGCAAATAATGGGATGTCAAATGAGCTCCATATGGGACGATGGTTTCAATCGTGTTATTGTGTCGTTGAGGGAGATTCCCGTTAAATGGGTCACACACTAATATCCAGCTATGTTATGGATAAAAACTGTCCATAACAGATGGCGTGTGGTTTTGCTGGTTAGTGCACTATGATCAGAAGGTCACAGGTTCAAATGTGAGGGTAGGGAGAGTGAATCTGCCATTGGGTGCCTGAGCTGGGCCCTAAATCCCCCAGTTGCAGGTCATGGGTTTTTTACTTTTACAAAAATGTTCTGAGGGCAGAACAAAAAATGATTAGTTCAGAAGAACAACCAACCAGATTGTAGTATAGGTGGGTCCAACCAATCACACGTTTTGGTCCCACATCTTCTAGTGTTTTTTTTTTTTTGCATGGTTTAGCCTGTATGTTTTTGTTATTTCTGTTCTGTCTCAATAAATATATGTGGCAGTGACTTTCATAAAAAATATACGACGCTCAGCTGTTTGGATGGAAAAAAGAAGAGGAAGGACTGATGATGGCATCATGACTAGGCGACTCTGTCATTTTTAAAAAGCACTGACTCTTCTTTGTGTTGTACAGGGCTGCCGTCTGTGGAGCCACTGGACCAGGCCGGGTCACCAAAGCCAGACGTCACTGCCCCCACTGTGTGGACACATCAGCTTGACTGGACACAGTGTCCAGTTGATTGTTTTCTGATCAAGCTCTCTTCCAAATCAAACATGTGACATTTTCATCTCTGGACACTTCAGGTCCATAAAGTAAAATTTAAGAAGATTTTGTTTCAACCCACCAGTTGAGTACTCTGCGATAGTGACTCAATACTTTCAACGGCTTGGTTGAAACAAAATCTTGGTCTGGATTTTTACTTTCTGGACTTGAACTATCAACTTCTGGAATTTTTTAATAGCTTAATAACTTGACTCCAGCCCCATGCAAAGACTCTGTTATCAGGCACTGCCTATCTGTTTCACTCGCATGTATTCCACACGTGTGTTTAAGACAGGAGGAACGCAAAAATCCAAGCACATATTTGTATAGCTGTTATGTCATGGACCCCCTTCGTTATTGGAAAAACTCGTTAGGCTGCTCGTTAACTTGTGAGATAACAGGGTGCCGCCATTATTGCCTTGGGGTCGCGTTTTTTTATGTACTGGCATTGAGACCTCGTTGCTGTGGAAACAGGCCGATCCGGAGTCTTCCCGGTGGTTCGGGTCTTTCCGGCAGCTTAGCTCTGCAGGAAGCGGGTCTGCCACACTCCTGGCAACATGTGGCCCACCCGCCCACGCCAGGCTTCTGTCTCGTACCAATGCCATACCGCCGACATGCGGGGGATCCGTGCCGGTCCGGAAAAGCTGTGTGTGGGAGGACCATTTGGTGAGATTCTCCACGCTCTCCCCTGCCTCCCTCCTGCCTGGGGCTTCAGACAGAGAACGGTCCAACTGGAGACGCGTCGCGGACTCAGGCCCGTCTGCCCGCTATCCCGACCCGCCATCGCCACAGTGATGGCCTCTCTGGATCTGGTTTGCCTTTGCGGGACCAGAGATTTAATTTACGCACTTTTTATTCCTCTATAGCAGATGCCAGAGCAACTTTAAAAGAACGTGGATTGGAGATATATAACACAGACCGAAACAAAGCGAGACGTGGAGCAGCTGTTAACAAGCTAATGAGCGAACTGAGGCACATGTGAAGCAGAACATGTTATAATTCGCAGCACACAACTCCCTATAACGTGTGTGTCTGCGTCTGCCTGTGTGGGTCATGTATCTGTTACATTGTGGGAACCAAATGTCCACACAATGTGATAAAAACCTGTTATTTTGACGTTGTGGAGACATTTTTTTTTGGTTCCCACAAGGGGAAACTGTATTTTCAGAAAAATTGAGACTGCTATCAAAAAACTAAAAAATTGGGATTAGGGATTTGCCCGTAGAAATGAATGGAGATTCCCCATAAAGATAGGAATACATGGACTGTGTGTGTGTGTGTGTGTGTGTGTGTGTGTGTGTGTGCGCATGTGAGAGAGAGATTGAAGGAGAGAGAGACTGAGCTCCTTGGCTAGCCTGTATCTCATTAGATGCCTCTGGATGTCGAGGATGCTTTTGCCGTCTGGCGGTCACCTTGTAGAGCATTACGGCGGCCACATGGTCACCACGGAAACCCCTGGCCGTATCTGGGACAGGTGTAACACATGGATCTGGTGTCACACGTCAGCAAAGCCTCTCGCTCTTGCAAAAGTGGAAATGGCAGCTGACACTGCAACAACACAGTACATGCTGCAAAGTCCATTGCGTTTTCATAAAAGATGCATCTGCTGCAGCTGCACCTGTGCTGGCTGCGTGTCTGTAACACAGACTGGCAGTCAGCCTGTCCCTTAAATGAGTATAATCTCGACATTATTGCCCCTTTGTAGATGTAGATGATTGTAGAGGTTCCTGCCTCCTGTTGCACGCCGCCCACAGGCGACGTCCATGTGCAACACAGGATGGGGCAACTCGTGGATCTGAGAGGCATCCGAATCCCAACCTTTATTGCCACACGACCAAGACCGGTGGACAATTGTGTTGGAAACACCATGAAAATAGACAATTAACAACTTGGGTATAAACAGACAGAGAATCAATGCAAGACCCAAGATACACAGCGAAGAGTCGACAAACACAGAGATCTGTGCAAATTTGGACTACAATACTGAAAATCCCCAATGGAGCAATACAGGCAACATATATCCATACACATAGTGTGTAATGTACATAACAGGCAAAGTGCTATTATAACATGCAGATAGATCGTCAGGGGTCTATGCAGGGGGCCCACAGGTCAGCTGGTCCCTCTCCCCATCCCCTGCACACTTCCGATGCTTACACTGGTCCGGGGGCGGAGTCACTCGCTGTTCCTTTGGCGTCGTCTGCATCACAGGGGGAGAGATTGATTATGGCTTAGGAGATGACAGCTCTGACCTCCAGCAGTCAGCCACAGTGGTGGGGACATGCTCGGAGACTGTGGTCTCTTTCTTTCTCAACTGCTCTGTCTATCACTCTCTTTCTTTCCCTCTCATTTACTATTGCCCCCCCCCCCATTTTTTTCTAAAGCAAGTGTTAGCTTAGATATATACTCCTACTTTACCCTCTGCCCACTCACCTCACCTCCCATGATGCTTAGCACCCAGGCATTTGAAAACTCTAAAATGTCTTGGTGCTTTGAATCGCTTTAATTATTTCCTTGATTGCGAGCCAGCCTACTGTTGTTCATATGCTTTTTGGGAGATAAACAGTGAGAGAAAATTGCGTTTGATGGGTCTGATCCTGTTGCAAACCACTGTAACCTCAACAAACAATCACACACAAACACACCGTCATTAAAGCAGCCATCACGTGTTCAGCCTCCACTGAAGATAGCAGGCAGATCATTCCAAGTGTGTACAAATAAAGCTTTAATAAATTAGGAAAAATTGTTCCCTTCTTGCCCCTCCTGTCATCAAGGAGCTTGTCGCTAAAGTCCATCTGGTTTGTGGCTAATGGTGTCCTCCTCAACATTTTCTAGCAGCATCAGAATGAGTATTATGGTTCCCTCTGGATGGCATTGAAACTGAAGAAGTTCCCTGGCTCAACATGCCAACCCTGAGTGTGAATCTATTGTATTGAAGCAGGACAGGCTATCAATTACATTAAACATGTTGTCACATTTGACTCTATGGTCACAGGATTCAAATGCATTTTTTTCCCTTTTTTTTGGACAAGGCTCCTATGACGTCACCAGTGATGATTTCATCTCTGCTGGATCCATTCAGTGATGGAGAAATACATGGGTAAAGTATGCAGAATCTTTGTGTGTGTGTGTGTGTGCGCGGGCGTGTGTGTGTGTGTGACTGTGTGTGTGTATGTGTATGCGGGCGTGTGTGTGTGTGCATATGAATGTGTGTGCGTGTGTGTCTGTGTCTCTGTGTGTGTGTGTGTGTGTGCATATGAATGTGTGTGCGTGTGTGTCTCTGTGTGTGTGCGTGTGTGTGTGTGTGTGTCTGTGTGTGTGTGTGTGACAGAGAAGGAGTCGGAGACGGGGAGAGAGAAACTTCCTGTCGAACAACGGTTGCCGTTCCTTTAGCCTGATAATGAGTCTGACCTCTGACCCTGTGGGCGGGTAAACTATGTGGCTGGTGGCCACTGGTACGGCCTGGGTGAGCTAAAGATTTAACGAGAGAGAGAGAGAGAGAGAGAGAGAGAGAGGGAGGTAGGGAGGGAGGGGTGCTGGCCAATGGGGATGGAGGGAGAGAAAGAGAGAGAGAGAGAGGAAGAAGGCATGGAGGGAGGGGGAGGAAGAAGATTCAGGGAAAGAGAAAAGAGGAAGATATTTATTGCCAATGAAGCATAAAACTTAAACAGCAGATAGAAAAGAAATGCAAAGGCCGACAGAGGACAGAGAGAAGGGGGTGATGGATAGACACCTATAGAAAAAAGGAATAATGCCAAGAGCGAAAGAGAGCAAAGAAACGGGACGAATGAGACAGGAAAAAAATGAGATTCTGAATAGTGGGAAAGTCCCCTTTCCTCTGCAGCTGGGGTGGCGGGTCGCAGCGAACCGCCATCCGCGTTTGAAGCGTCCGGCTTTCAGAGACACACCGCTGTCAACAGTAATTCAAAGCTTATTAAATGCAAATCGTAAAAAATGAGCCTTTTTTTGTGGCCTACGACTGTGGTGAGGCCAAATGTCACTCGGAGTCGGTCAGGATCTAATTAGGCGGTGGCGCTGTGCATCGCCGCATGACCCTGGATGTACTGATGAAAGACAGCGCCCCCCAGTGGATCCTCACAACCTCAAGAGCCATTTAAGAGATTCATTTTTGAGCACGTCTCATGTGTAAATGTGGCTTTGGTGTCACTCTGGAGAGTGACTGCTGATTTTATGGATTACTTGAGAATTAGCTAAGGAATAAGGCATTTATGGATTGTCTGACAGTGCCGCAGAATTGCCCCATAACTAAGTGACCATTTCCTCCCGCAATTGCCTTTGTGCCTCTGTAGGAGGCGCTGTTTCCCTTCCGAAGTCTTCCACCTTCAGGGACTATTACAGTCATTCCTCGGAGAACATTTTAGGTACAGAAGAGTGTTCCTGCGGAAGATCGATCGGGGTCACCCGCAGGTCTTTGGCCATCAAGCATCTCGCTGCCCCCACCACCACCCCAGCTACTGTAAATCTGTTACGCGCTCCCGTCAAGGCCCATGTGGACCCCTTTGTGCTGAGTCTCCGTGCGAATCTGTCACACCTGTCTGAGCACCCGACTGGGTCCAGGTAACGTTTCCGCCCCTGGCGGGCTGTGTCCCAGGTGGTGAGGGGGATTATGGGGAACTGGCTCTGTAATCTGATCCCTCTTGGGGTGAGTGGCTCTTGTCTTAATAAAACAGCCCTTTCAGTGGCCTGGCGTGTGATATCCCTGAGAAAACCACCCTTCATTCCTGTAGGGCAGGGCTGAGGCACGGCGATCAGAGAAGTTTATGGAATCAAAAAGTAACAACAAAATACACCAGCTATATTGACACTCACACTCTGTTATATTGAAACAGGACATTTCAATCACTTCTGATTTGAATCTGAAAGTTGGTTAATGGGAGGCTAATATAGTTTGTTCTTACTGCCTCCAAAACTGAGGTAAAAGAGCAGAGATTGACTCTGACCTGTGTGTCACAAACGGGCTGTTTCACACCCAATAAACCAGACTGGAAAAGCAATTTTGCACAGCTGGTGGCTTTGTTCATGCTGCTGCATGAGTGTTTTAAACCGGACCGAGAGGAGTGGTGTGGATGTGGTGAGTCCTGGACCAGTCTGTGGAGACGCCACTTGGGAAGTATGTGGCGCCGGAGGGATCCCAGTTAAACTGCAAGTACCAGTGTCAGACACCCAGGCAGCAAAGAGACACTGCTGAAGTAATGGGTTTATACAGAGGGAAAAATGCATGGAGAGAAGGCATTCTGCTTGGACCATACCAATTTCAGGAGGGGGGGACAGGTCTCAAGGGTGGGGGGGCCCATGGCAGGATCTGTCAGCTGCGATTACGATGTTTAGTCTTGCCCCGTCAGCACTTTTTGAACCTGTTCCAGAAAAGCTTTTAATCACCCTTAATTCCGGAGCTCTCCTGCATCCTGAACCCCACCCCCCACGCCCTCCCCGATGAGCCTTCTCCCAGACCTGAGGATTTCACCCAACTGTGACAATTGGTGACGAAAAAACAGAAAACGAGACTAGGGACATGCCAGGGATCGATTTCAAGGTTAGGGCTTCTGCTGAGGAACAGCGAACTCATAAAGCTACGTTAGCAGTTAGCATCAGACGGCCACATGGGCCGGCTCTCCCACACTGCCACAGCATCGCATGTATCAGATGAAAGGAGGAAATCTCACGGAAAGGAGCATAAATACCCCAGGAGACTCTCTGTCAGGAATCTGCGTCTTTTCCAGCAAATTCACTAATAATATGGTGAAGTGCCTAGTCAGGGGTCCCAAAGCAGAGGATTTCCTGTAACATCCTCACCTGTCCTCTCACAAGCTGGACGGGTGCTTCCAGAACTTTGGTCTTAATGCCAGGTCCAGTAGCCGCTTCCTGTCAACACGCGGATCAAATGCGGTAAGGCCAATCGGCCAATGACTCGCCGGCTTTCCAGGTGCCCGTCAGCGGTAGCATCATGCCATGCGGTCGGGCACAAATGCCGTATGGGACAGATTTGACTGGGCCTACAATCCCCCCCACTAGGTCCTAGCCTTAAATTTAGGGATGACTCTAGGATTTGACACCCCCCCATACCCCGGTCTCCCTTGATTCGCCAAGTGGGGAGGATTGGAGTCCCCCATGTCCCCATGTTAAAATCTGAAAAAAAAATGGGCAGGCTAGGGCCACTCTGAACATTCTCCTGAACTGGCTGTGCCTCAGGATAACACTGTCCAATAGAGTCTCAGTCACTTTTGCTTTCCTGTCCTGGCAGTTGTTGGCTGATTAGGCCTCATCTCCATTACAACAGCTGTACTCCCCCCCCCACTTCACACTTGCCTACCAAAGATCCATTAAAAACCACGACCATCATTTCTAGCCAAGTCCGAGGGCAGAGCAGGGAAATTTCCAAAGCCCAAACCAACCATCCCAGTTTCCTCTACACTATAAAAGACCCCTAATGACAACACATCAAGATGGCGAGATTATAACTAAGCTGGAGTGGGTGAACTCCATAGACCAGCAGGCGTGCCCCCCCCCCGCTCCGAGAAACATACAACAGGTGAGGTGGAAAGGAAACCAACCAGAAGTTTGGAGAGGGTGTGACACAACCCGGGAACAGCAGGTAAATGCTGGAGTTTGATGCTTCTGCTAAAGTGGGGTATGTTTCAGGGCTGAGCATCACAAACTCTTCAGACATGTTGAATCGCACTTCTCGCTAATGTACTGAAATGTAACGTACACATCCGTTTAATGTACACAGCTGAGGTCAGTCTGAGACACGCTTCAAAAACACTATAATGTCATGAAGGTTAAGGCTTGATACCTTTCTGTAAGATCGTTGGCTCCATCTTGTGTCAAAGATGCTGTATTGCAAGTCAGCTCTGAAAGCCATTCCTCATACGACCTTTGAATTTACCTGCCCAAAGAGTATTTTTTATTTTTAATGACATAGCCATATAAAAAGTACAAGTATAGCTATATTAGGAGTTGTCTGGCATCTTTATGATGGTGTATATGACAAATTAAATTTTAAATAAAATTTTTTCTTCCCATTTGAGGCACTAGCAAACGTAGGACTTCTAAGACTTTTATGCTTCCAGTTGAAATTGTTAGAAAAGCATAATCAGATAGATAAAATGACATATTTAGCAATGAGGGGAGTTCATCAAATACTAGTATTACTGGATTAACAGAGAATTCAGGCACTGCCAGCCTGTAGCACATGCCTAGTGTTGACCATGCAGCCCTGATTGGCTGTAGCACATGCCTAGTGCTGACCATGCAGCCCTGATTGGCTGTAGCACATGCCTAGTGCTGACCATGCAGCCCTGATTGGCTGTAGCACATGCCTAGTGCTGACCATGCAGCCCTGATTGGCTGTAGCACATGACAGTGAGAGTAAACTTTCATTCATGCTGCATCACAGTTATGTCCCGATCAATTTCTCCCTAAATCCTACCAGCTTAAAATAGCATCAGGTTGGATGTTTGTTTGAACAGTTTCTTTGGGGCTGTTTAGCAAGTCCTAGTTCATATGCCAGGTTTCACACATTTACACACCTTTGCAGAGGAAGCTGGCAGGTTCCTCCATACCAAGAACGCAAAGATGGTACTTTTGAGCTTGGCAGGACCAGTCTTGCTAACTTACCTTCCAAAAATGAATTTGGGGTGCAATGAATCATGGGCGAGGATGTATCCTCAGTATTTGGGCAGAACCAAAAAATGTCCTCTGTACTTCTGCTCTTGAGTATTAGACCCCTAGTCTTCAGCAATGGGAGATGACATGTAATGAGTACAAGAACACAAGCACGCATATTGAGAAACAGATTTGGGTGATTCAGGTCCAGAGAGCAGAGTTTTTGCACACAGAAAGTGACACAGAATCCCATTGGGACCATGGCTGTTTCTCAACAGAGTTGGGTAATTCAGGTCCAGAGATTAAAAGTCCAGACCGGGATTTTGTTTCAGCCAACCAGTTGAGTCTCTGTGACTGTGACTCTTTATGCTGTGTCCCCAGCATCAGTGTGCAAAGCACGAGTCTCTGCTGTCCCCTGCCGACACAGACCCTGGATGCCCTCAGAACAGCATATCTGTACCGTTTCATGCTGGGAATATGGCCCAGATAGCCGAGATTCACTGTTAGATCTTTGGGCTCCTAATGCTCCTGCTCCTGACTCTTATCCCCAGCCAGTACTCTGTTCATAAAGAACAGAGTTTCTGTTTCTGTAATCAGTGTTTCACAGGGTCACCGACCGTATTGTCGCTGCTATGCCGCAAAGCGTGACTCTGCCTGCTTGGGGCAGACACTCTGCTGAGGCCATTTCACGGCCCACGGCAGAGGCCAGGCTACTTCAGCCCATCAAGGCCCTTTTGTTAGGGTATTACAAACAGTCCAAGAGTCATAATCTTCACTCGAGAAAAATACCAGGGACAAGCAATGTGAAGGGAGGCTTGGAACTGTGAATAATTCTCATTACTGCAGGAACTTCATTTTATATGCGTCATCATTATCTTCTGGACAGTATGTGACTTGATAAGCTGAGCATTGTGCTAACGGCACAAAGGTTGTGGGTTCTAATTCCAGGCCATGTTCCCATCCTCTTACTGCTTTTATCCAAAGTCTCTGTGTTAACTTGCACAATAATTTAAGGTCATAGGTTTTGATCCCAGGACTTAAATAAATGTCACCATCTGGGAACCTAAAATTCAAATGAATCCTTGAAGACGACACACCGCGGGGCTATTTGGCATAACTTCTGAGCCACACATGAGATATCAGCTTTTCTTATTAAACCTTTTTCAAAAACATCTACTACTGTCCTAACGAGGCTTTTTCTTGTCTTGAAAATTAATGGTATTCTCCCCTTCAATGCTCGTGATAGATACAGGCATTTGCGTGCAGTCAGCAGCAGGGGGCAGACCTGTCACATGCATTCATTGTCTGGGTGACTGTCTGTGCTGTGCAATCGTCTCACCTGTGTGAGTACAAAAGTAGGGTTGTACACGCTCTGTCAATGATGTAATACAACTTCTAGATGTACAGCCTGGTTTAAAAAACAGTGTCCATATTACGACAGGAAGACATTGGAAAGGGAGGGACTGGTGATTAATGCTGTGAACAACGTGTTCCAAGGAGAGGAGAATTCTGTACTAAGCTTTAGCAAAGTGCCGATATTACCTCACTCAATAGCCCATTACATAAACAAGTACATATTTTAAAAGAAAGCATTTGGACAAGATGCAGCGGTTTCTGCATTTATTATGAGTAAGCCGGCCGAGGTCGGAGGGACCCGGAGTTACGGAAGAGCACGTGGCCGGGAACGGCACGAGCATCACCTCACGGCGGGGCGCCTGCACAAAGAGCGATTTCGAGCTACCAGCGACCTCAGCTGCAGAGAAGCGGAGCAGGAACACAAATGCAGGGAGAATATGCAAACTCACACCATTTAATTATGTTTATCTAGTTGGTAATATTATGATTTAATAGAATAGAACAGAACAGAATAGAATAGAATACTTTTTCCCATTCAGATACTTGTAGGCTGAAAATTAGACTGGCAATTAAATAGTTATCTAAGTTAGGAGGGCCTTGTCCTTTACTGCATAGCTAGCATAGAGTTCAATGGCAACCAAGCACTCTGACAGAGCAGCTGAAGCTGCCATGCATTTGGGCACTGTATGGGTGAGAGTCTGTGTACAACCTACTCTGCATGGAGGGCAAACCTAGCACAAGCTAGGATCTGCGTGAGAGCCAGAGGATGGAACTCTGCAGACAGCAACTGCAGGTGAAAAAAAATATATATTATTGCAATATTATTATTGACATTAGGTGGGAGCAGAGAGGCTGACGGCAGCCTGAACCCAAGTGTATTACTTTACACTGTTAGTGGACCCTGTGTCCATGCTTAAAGTAATACGTGCATCATGAAACAAAGCTCACTACCATAAATACATAAGCATTTAGAGTGGATCACACCCCCCAGTGTCCCCAGTGTGCTACAATAATGCCGTGTCTGCACCAGTGTTTCTCATCCCGGTCCTTGGGGACCTCCAGACGGTCCATGTTTTTGCTTCCTCCCAGCTCCATACTGAAACTTTATGCTAGTTACTAGGAGTTTGGAGGGAGCAAAAACATGGACCGTCTGGGGGTCTCTGAGGACCAGTTTTAGAAATGTATGCATGTAAATCTCATGCCAGCCAGGCAAAATGCAATCCGATCTAGTAGGTTTTAAGGTAAATTATTTGGCTGGTCTTTGCTATGTGTCCTTTGTGGTGACTTACAGAACCTTGAGGTTCACAAGCATAATTAATATTTCCATACAGTGCAGGATGAAAAGCCAGCTAGTCCATCTAAATGGAAAGGGAGACCATACCTGACTGTAGTAGGCCTATAGATGCCAGCTTACAGATAGAGCAGAAACCTCACCACCACCAGTCATCTCCGTAACAGCATTGCAATGGCATTTGCTCACCCTGTACAGGGCCTTCTGTACTGTACAGTGAGGTTTTTCCTGGGGACGAATGCACACCAGCATACAGAAACACAAACACAGTTACATTCATGGCACGTGGCGTGGCCTACACACCCTTCAGCGCAGAGGTGCCGCGTGTATGCACACAAACAAACAGACACACACTTGTTTGGGATGAAGGAGCCTTTTCACAGGGCTCTTCGCGCACAGGGCTCTCGGCGCACAGGGCTCTCGGCGCACAGGGCTCTCGGCGCACAGGGCTCTCGGCGCACAGGGCTCTGTCTTTGGACGCACGTGCCCAGCAGCATGAGTTCCTCCCGTAGCGGAGTGTGTAAATGACGCCCACACATCCTCGAACAAAAATAGAAACATTTCATGTAGCTATTATGCATTATGTTTACAACGAGAGGCTCGTCAGGAAAAATAAATGAAGGCCAGCTTAGGGAGGTGTTTGCCTTTCCACCAAACACTATCTGCTGCATGTTCTATTAAAAGACATCAATTCCCTGAGAAAATACACAGTAGCCATATCTATCGCTCTCAAGTTTTTGTTTACATGTTCGTAGGTCGAATGTCGCTTCTGAGAACACAGCAAGTGCTGCTTATAGGAGTGATTTACCCTTCGCTTCCCTCTCATGCCTGGAAGGGAGAATTCTACCACAAGTGTATGAGTGGGTCCAAGTGCAGAGGGGAGTAGTTCAGGTCCCAAGAGTAAAAATCCAGACCAAGGTTTTGTTTCAACCAACCAGTTGAGTATAAAGAGCCACAGTCACAGAGTACAACTGGTTGGTTGAAAGAAAATCTTGGTGTGGATTTGTACTCTCTGGACCTGAACTACCCACCTCTGCCTAGCTGATCCTGGGCCCACCCAGATGGATCTCTGACTCACCCATTCAGCGGTAACAATGAGCGACACAGTACATCAAAACATTTCTGTCCGACAGGTATGTGTGTTTGTGGTTAGATCAATCAGAGGAAATGTGCTGTGGAAAGGCAAATAGACAATCCTTTCTCTTTGTTCATCTTGTCTTAGTAATGCCGCGGGTCATTCAAAAACTGATAAACAATATGTAGTTGACTCTGTAGTGTGATTTTGTCACCTAGTGAATTGTTAAGTGACTGGCCCACATCACTTTCTGCTGGCCCACCTGCACTGTGATTTCTGGCTCTGTTATGGCGGGCAATGTAGGGGGTGCGAAAGCACAGGCATGGAAGAGCCCCGTGTGACCCCTCCCCCCAACAAAAGATGTAGTGAAATTATGAGGACCCGCTCTCAGTAAAAGGAACAGTCTGAACTTGGGTCAGCCATGGACTCACGGATGTGTGACCAATAAATTAGAAACTCAAAAATGCTGCTCAATGCCATGCAGAGACTACACTACGCAAGACTGTGGGTTTAGTCTTAACATTGGTAGGGACTAAATCAGTCCGGAACTCTTCTGTCCCCCCTTGAAAACACACACGGCACTCCCACGAATCCACACCCAAATCTAAGCCCTTGCGACTACAGGTCTGGAGAACCTGGTGAAAACCTTGTGAAACAAGTAGAATTCCCTGGATGTTTAACTGGACGCTGCAGCTCTTAAGGACAGCATGTTGCTCAGCAGCTTGATGCTCTGTGTCAGTGGACCGACAGTCACTGCTTCCAATCCCCAGAAGTGTGATTTTCCCTCTTTGGGCTCTAAGTAAAGTCCTTAACCCTCCTAGGGTCAGACTGATACTCCTCCCTCAAAAATTTCCAAATGTCCACAGAGTTATACAGTATATTTGATCTCATCCCGATAATGATGTAGATACATCCAGATTGACATACGTCCTCACTTCCGGGATGAAACCTGGATGATTCATGTAATGAATGGTGACCACGGAGCTTCTCAAGGACCATCACATGTGTGAGAGCCAATAAGGGACCATATGATGGGATCATTATCAAACAGATAAGAGTTTGAACCCATTAACCCCTCTGACATGACTTCCCGGAGATGGAAAGTACACCAGATTACCAAGCGAGCTGGTGTGTCTGGCCAGACGATCGGCTGATTAGTCAGGAGCCCAGTTTGGAGGGCTTTGGCACCACCACTAATGTCTTGTGTGCGTGTAGAGCTGTTACCTACGGACACAACTGCATGCATAATGTTCTTATTTCAGAAGCGTTTCAGGCAACATTCTGCTTCGTAGGGGAACAGGCCTGTCCCCAGAGATGCCCCAAGAAACTGAGCCTTCTGCCCATACGGAAATCATTATGAGAATCAGGACAATTGCACAAAGAACATACAGTATTTTTGATCAGCTTCTGTCAAAACAAAACAAAAGAAGAAAACAAAACAAGACACTATGAAGCCAAACAAAACAAAGCCAAACAAAACAAAGCCAAACAAAAACAAATTCAGCCAATGCCCCTTGTATGTCCTGACAGGTTTACCTGTTGATTACTGTAAAGCGGAAAGTCGACCAGCCATTGAGGTGCAGTTCCAAGAAATGGCCCACGTAAACTGTTTTGCTCCACAGCTTCCAAGAAAATGCCTGTCATTTGCCATTTCTGTCTGGATCGATGCTGCTTCACCAGGGCTTGTAAGAACGCACTCTCAGCAATGTCTGCTAAATGTAGGCCGCCTGTGACCCTGCCCTCTCGTTGGCCTGTGCTGAGTTCGCCTTCATCACAGGCCTCCAGATGTATGCAGCCACCCAAGACACAGAGAACCGGAATCAGGGCCATGCGACTGGGCCAGCTGAGAAAACACTGGCATTTCCAGCTTTCCCATGCGTTCCTCTGCCACTCATAATAAGAATTAGGTTGTTGTTATAATTATTGCAACTCTTATTTTTACAGTTCTTACTAGCAGGAGTATGATTCTTTAATTCTTACTAGCAGCCGTTAGCGGAAGTTCTTAATTAATATTGCACACTTGAAAAATATATTATCAAATAGCAACAAAAAGTGCAATTCTAAAGTTCTTTCTGATAAAATAACATTCAAAATGCAAAAAATCTATTTAAAACCCATCCATCTTATGTAGCCACTTATCCTATTGAGGATCACAGATGGCCTGGAGAAAGGCAGAGAACAACCCCGGATGGGGTGCCAACCCATCGCAGGGCACACTCACACACACACCATTCATTCACACATGCACACCTACAGGCAATTTGGTTACTCCAGTTAACCTCAGCATGTTTTTGGACTCTGAGGGAAACCGGAGTACCCAGAGGATACCCCACGACAACACAGGGAGAGCATGCAAACTCCACACACACAGAACCATGGCGGAGACTCGAACCCAGGTCCCAGAGAAAAGAGGCTATGGTGCTAACCACTGCACCACCCCTGAGCTTAAAGCCTATCATATATATCCTTTAAAAGCAAAGTTTATGTTTCTAAAGATCCATGATTGAGCTTCATCTCCCCACTATATGGGCCTGGGAGCATAAGGCAGAAGGCAGGAAAACACCTGTGACAGTAGGCCAGCCTACCACAGCATGCCTGTGAGTGACTTACACTGCATGTCTTTAGACAGCTTGAGGAATACACATTAAGTGGCCCTGGGGGTGTGAGGCACCAGTCCTGCCCAGCACACCACCATGCATAATTACATTCTTATTAATCAGCCCAACATGATTTTCAGATTCACATTCAGCACTGCAGTTTCCCTTATTGGATTCATGCAGTCCCCAATTATCAAATACATTTTGCCAGATGAAAACATTCGTATTATTGTTTGTTATTGTCGCTGTTAAATGGGTGATGTACAACATACATTTTGTATTTCTTAATTTATTAACTTATTGAAATATCATGCATTCGCAAAGATTTCCCACCCATCTGTTTTCTATATCCGTTTGTCCTACGCGAGGTTGTGGGGGTCCGGAACCTATCCTGGGCAGGGAATAACCCAGGGAGGGTGGCCAGTCATAATCAGAAAGGGCCGTTGGATGTGTGGGTTTCCCTGCAACTCCATAATTAGATTAATAATTAGAGCACTGATTGGCTGAAGTGTACTCAAAGCTACCCTCAGGGTTATCCCAAAAACCTGCATACACACTGGCCCTTCGTGGATAAGACCACCCCAACACCCCTTAGAGATGTAAAGTACCTGGAAAAACAGGCTGACCAGAAGATGTTTTGGTGTTTTTTACTGGTTGACGTAGCAACACAATGAATTTTTTTATCAATGATCCCATTCCCTCATCCATACTCACAACATCCATATTCACAACATCCATACTCACATTCATATCGTTGCTGTATGTGATTCTAATTTGCGCTGTTGTTTTTATTTGCAGTCCTGTGTGCAGGTTAGGCCACTATACATGTAGTCAGAAGGTCATTGGTTCAAATCCCAGGGTTGGTAGAATGGTGTCACTGCAAGGCCTTGGAGTGAGGCTCTTAGACCCCAGTCGCTACTGGGTCTGCCTGACCCCGCGATAAAAGTGTCCCATGATGTAATTCCACTTCATCATTGCCGTTGTGAACTTGCACATGGGTTTTTCACTCGTAATCTGATGTGACAGGTAAAGTGATTTGATTTCTGTGCGGTGGTGCCCAGGTTTCTGTGTATGCGTGGAGCGCTACAGGGTACGTCCACAAGGACTCACGCTGCTGGGAATTGTGGAGCTTTTGTTTACTGCCTCTCCGCCTATCCAGCTGCCGCCCCCAGCGTGAGGCAGCGGCCCGCACGCGGAGACACACTGCTCACACACACACTCCCATGCTGCTCCCCCGGCTCCCTCTAAGTGGGGAAATGTGCCGAAGGCATGCAGAGTCAGACGCCGGACCCAGCCAAAGTACATTGGTTAGCACTGACTTTGTTTGTGTATCCATGTGTGTGTGTATATCTCTGTGTGTGTGTATATCTCTCTGTGTGTGTACGTATATGTTACATTGTGATATAATAAAATCCTGCTATTTTAACGTTGTGAGGACCATATTTTCGTTGACTTTATAAAAGTCAATTTTATAAAACTCTGTGCCTGCAATCAAAAAACTAAAAATGCTAAAAATGTTTCTAGGAACACGCCTAGAGCTTCTGGCTATTCAGAGCATGGGTCAAAGTAAAATGTCAAACGGTCAAACCTCCCAGATTGGATTTACAGGACGAGACCCTCAGCCACCAGACACGCTACAAGAAATGTGCCTGACAGATATTCAAATCGTTTAGCTAATGCTAATTCTACATAGCTGTGGTCAGTAAACAGTGGAAGCTGATGCGATGGATACTGCTCTACAGCCATGTCATAGTTGACTAATTGTAGTCTGGGTAAATGAACAAACTATGTACACAAAGCCAGGCCTCCCAGCACCCAGCTGGGAAGGGTCACGCTCCGCATGTAGGCGAGATACGTAAGAGAGGCACATACGTAAATTGCTTTTTCAAGCACTTTTTCAAGCATCATTTAAAAATTAGAAATGGGTGACTGAATGAAGTGTCTTTCTTTCGCTGGAGGGACTTTAGACCTGGGCAGGCAGTGACACAGAGTTACCCCACAGACTCCGGATTTGCACTTACGGGGGCAGTGGGGGAGGCCTGGCAAAGACGTAGCTCACGTGAGGCTCTCCAGTCCCCCCCCGCGTTCCTCACGGCGGGTGCTACGAGAAACAGTTAGTCGCCATCAGCTGACCCATGACTCTGCGAGCCGAGCCTCTCCCTGTTTTATTCTACTGCAGGTAATCGAGAAGAGGATCATCTCTTTATTTTCAGAGAAAATAAAGCTATTGTGCTGTCCTCTCATTTGACTGCTGTCTGACATGAACATTTAAAGCTGCGATTTGTATGTAAAGCAATCAGACCTCTCCAAACATTTGTATTAACACAGGGATCTTTCACAGGAATCAACCCAAGGAGGCTGGTGTTTAAACAGAAAACGGTCAGAGAGCAGACCACCTGCCCAGAGGGTTTCCCACAGTTGCCACAGTTCAAAAACACGCTAAGGTAAACTGGAGTTGCCAAATTGTCCATAAGTGTAACTTCTCTGTGCCCTGTGATGGATTGGTGCCCCATCCTGGGTTATTCTCTGCCTTGCACCCTTAGTCTCCAGACCCCCCATGCCCCTGCATAGCATGGGCAGGGATGGAAAATGAACAGAATACCACCTGCCTCATTTCCATGCCAAAAAAGGTGGGTCAGCTTCCTGACTGATAACATTTTGTTTATTGGAACTCGGTAGCCTAAGTCTCTGTGCACTTGATCAGAAGGCCGCTGGTTTGAGCCTCGACCTGTGGACCCTTGACCAAGGCTCTTAATCCCCCAGCATGTTGGCTGACCCTGTTCTGTAACCCTCAAGTTATGGAGAACAAGATGGGGTTGGCAAAGGGAAGCATTCCAATGTACCTGTACTTATGCAAATGGAAAATAAAGGATTTATCATCATTAAAAATATTTTGGCCCTCTCTTATTGAAGTGCTAGTTTTGGACATTTTTGGCATAGTTCAGAATTGCTTCTTTCTATAAAAAGGAAAGACCCTTTGGCACAATTTGCCCACTCTGTGTACTTAGGGTATAAACTGTGCAGTACACTTTGGACTTGATGGGTCTCTTCAAGTAGCAGCGTGGGAGGAGAACGATTAAAAATGTAAACAGGTGTTTGCCGGTCAGTGGGACCGGTACATTCTGTCTTTCCCAGCTTCCCAGGTATGACTTAGACAGGGAGCCCTGCTCAGCGTCTGTCAGAGATTCACAATCAATGGCTTAAGGGAGAGATGGCAACAGTTATATCTCATGGAACATCCTGTTCTGCCCTGCGTTTATTTCTTGTATGAGTCCGAGAGCGACATATATCCCTGACCGCAAGCTTGTGTGTCAGAAAGACAATAAATAATAGGCGGCGGAGGTGGAAGTATGGGGGAGGGGGCTCAGGAGGAGGTCGAGTGGGGGGGTGGGAGGGGATACAGAAGCCATGTTATGTCTGTCAGGGGCATTAGCCAGGTGACAGGTCATCTGTTATTATCCGCTGTCAGTCCCAGCTAACTGGCACAACTGGAGAGTTAAATTTAATAAGAGAAAGAGAAAGAGACGGTCTGATAGGAAATAAAACAGCAGATATACACACACACACACACACACACACACACACATACACATATCTTCTTTGTGGGGACTCGCCGTTCATTTCTATGGGGAAAACCTTAATCCCACGATGATGACCTTAATCCTTAACCAGCACTAACCTTAACCGTAAGTAACCAAACAAAATACAAGACTGTTGGCACTTTTAGTTTTTTTTCTGTTCCCACAAGGTCAAAATAACACATCACAGGTCTCAGCATGTTTTTCATAAGATGGGGAGCCCCCTGGTGGCTACTGGGCGCTAAGCAGCTGCTTATGCCTTGTGCTGGTCCTGATGTAATGCATTACAACATGCCAGCGTTATACATTCATAGAACGGTGAATATCGCTCTATGTTACTTTGTGTCACAGGGACACCCTGTGGGGTTTTATGGGAAGACTAACTGCAGAAAGAGTGGTTCATCAGTGGGGGAGGTGGTTCAAGCAGCCAAAAGTGCAGGGTGTTGCAAAGGAAGGAGGCCGGACATTCAGTTCATAAAAACTTAGGATAAAATCTTATTAAATGTTCTATTATAATCCAATAGTCTTTCCCCTTTTAATTTCAAAACATGGATGAAGTCCAGTATTATGTAAGAGATTATTGAACCAACGCAAGTAAACAAAGGTCCGGAGGGGGGGCGGCAGAGGCGGAGAATTACGAGACCATTACGGGAACATGACGCTGAGGGTAATGGCGTTTGGAGCCAAGCGTGCCACTCAGGATGAAGCCGAGCGTCAGATCAAGAACGATGAAAAGAGCCAAATATAGCCCTTAATCAGATTAGATGGGGCAACGTCTCTCAACAATCAAAGGGGAGGAGACAGCGGGGCTTTGGGTCAGAACCTCAGCCTGGCCTTCACCTCCCAGACAAGGAGAAACACATCAGAAATTATACAACAGAGCATGAACAAAGACACAAGACCTGGGTGACGGACATTAATGTAGCAGCAGAAACACTGCAGAAGGGACAGGCTGCACATGTGTGATCAGGGCTGTTCCAGGTTCACTGCCATTCCCTGAAGGAAAAGCCAGTGGAGGCTCAGTAATACAGCAAAAATAGCATATTTTACCATCTTCAAATAGCGATTTGTTAAAATAAAGTAGTTATGGATTATCAGTGAAAGTGGAATTAAAAAGTGTGACTTGATCGTTATAGAAAAAATCTCAGGAAGACTTTCAAATGGGCACTTTGACATCGCCACACAGACCTAAGCTGTGGCAGGGTCCTGAAATGGGCAGTATGACATCGCCACACAGACCTAAGCTGTGGCAGGGTCCTGAAATGGGCAGTATGATGCAATTTTGTTGACTAGACTGCATTTATAAGCAAAAACATACATTCAGCCAGCACAATACTGCTGAAGACCCAAAACAAATAGAATAGACTAGAATAGAATAGAATAATCTTCATTGTCATTGTCACTTGACAACGAAATTGAGAAAATGCAGGCGACTCAATGTGAGGCATCAGAGTTATAAAAGAATATATTACAAAATATACAAAATTGCACTGACTATACAATTGCACTGGATATAGAAATTGCACTTATGAAATATAAAAATTTAATGGATTGCATTTATATAGCGCTTTTCTATTCTTACAAGCACTCAAAGTGCTTTACAATTCATGCCTCACATTCACCCATCCACACACTCATACACACACCGGTGGTTAAAGGCTGCCACACAAGGCACCAACCTGCACACCGGGAGCAATTTGGGGTTCAGTGTCTTCCTCAAGGACACTTTGATGGGGTCAGGAGGAACCAGAGCTCGAACCTGCAACCCTCCAACAAAAGCGTTACCTCCTGTGCCACCATCTTCCCCTTATCAAAAAAAATGAACAGTTCTGTTTTGAGTTTAAGGCCATGATTGATTTTGGATAAAAACAGTTTTTTAGGTGATTAGAATAAGAAGTGAACAGCCGTTGTAAGTCCTGTATGAACTCTAAACAGGAAGCTCATCTACAGCCGGCAGAGCCATGCATGTTTGCATTTGAGACGCCATCAAAAGGCCGTTTTCCTCAATCAGACTGGGATTTCTGCATAGAGCTCATTAAGGTTATCCTGATGTATTGCTTTTTCTCAGAGCCTGCTTCAGGTTCTCAGTTCACTCAAAGAAAATGTTCTTTGGTGTAGCCAGTCCGGGGATTTTGATTAAAGGTTCTCACCTGTAGGTGAAAAATCATATTCTTTGATTTCTCCTGCCTCTGCTGAAGAATCCCACAATTTCACCTGACAGGAGAAGTCCCTCCTCTAATCTAGTAGCAAGAAGTTGTTTGTTAGTATGAATGCAATGTGACTTCAGTTTTTAATATATCATTTATCTATTTTTGTCTCCACTTGCTCAAGAAAAACAGGCATTTTCTTTGTAGCTAAAAGTAAACTGCAACCTTTAGCAAGGGCCACTAAACGGCTCTTTTAACAATAATATCCTTTTTATTCATAGAAACTCAAATCATCGAATATAGGATTCTTCCATAGCCTGTTCCTGACCTCTGGTCACCCACAACATGCTCCCTAAACATGGTAAATTGCATTGCCAGACTGAGTCCAAACTCATTTACAACATCATTTAAGTCAATTTCCTCAGCACAGTGACACCCAGACAACAAATTAAAGGCCAGTCTGCGACCCCCAGGCTTCACCAGCCTGCGACCTCTAGGCTCCAGACTCAGGCCGACAGCTTGGGGATGTGTTGCAGTAATTTTTTGAATAAATTGGTATTTGAAATGCAATGAAAGTAATGCACTCTAAGGGTCTAAGGGACGATAGTTTTTTTTATTGAAAATCCAAGATTCTAACTGAATCATAGAAGGTGCCCCTTGGAATAAAAGCTGTATTTATCATTATCAGAGGTGGAAAGTTCAGGTTTAGAAAGTAAAAAATTTGTTTCAACTAACCAGTTGAGCATAAAGAGTGACAATGGCTGTGTCCAAATTCAGGGGCTGCATCCTTCTAGGGCGGCATTCAAAGAGCGATTGCATCACAGAAACATGACAAGGCTGTCCCATTTTAAAGGCCCCTTCAAGAAAAAGAAAGTATCCACCTGATGCATCCATTGCATCCCAACAAATCCCATAATTCATTGCTTGGACCTTCCAAAGATGCTACATAGACTACGTCCTTCGAAGGATGCAGTCCCAGTATTCGGGCACAGCCATTCATAGAGGACTCAACGGTATGGTTGGTTGAAATAAAATCTCGGTCTGGATTTGTACTTTCTGCTGTGATGCGACAGCTGTGACCTTTCACTTCCGGTTTCCTTTTACCTGTGGTGCTCATCCCCGAAGTGGGATTGCTTTCCTTTGTTTGCAGGGACTCACCCTTATGTTCTGCTCTCCCATTCTGCCATTTGTGCCGACCAAAAATGAGGACAAATAAGGAAAACCAAACAAAACATTAGCACCCGTGACTTGTGATGTTTAATGTAGTGTAGGGCAATTAGCTTGGACACCTCACTTCCTGTAGCTGTATCAAACCAATTGTCAAAGCAATAGCTGTGCCTGAGACAGTGCCTCATAAACCATCAGATGTTCATCATGTGTCGGAAAGCAGCAGAAAAGTTGAAGGTCCAATGTCCAGCCAGAACGCTGTAGGTTCTTACCCCAGGACAGCACATGCTTATGTGAAGTATTACTTTGAGTTAGTGATGGGAAAAAATGCTTCATAAACCATTTGCTGTATTTTTTGACCCCACTTGATGGTGAGGTCTTATCAAAAAAGGACACAAACCACGTCCCAAAGCAAACCAAGAGCGCCATCTAGTGGGGTCAAAAAAACAGCAAATGGTTCATGAGGTGTCATTTTATCCATCATTACTTTGATTATATCCATAAACATAGAGCTGTAATATTTAAATGTCTTGGATAAAGTTGCCTACTGTACAGTGATATAATAACATACACCAATGCATTAGCCCCTTACTGAGATGTTGCTTACAACTTGTCTCTACTCTGAATATTTTGCACATTTTTCACATTTCTCCGGCCACTACCAGTTGGCCAGTGTAAGTCTCCGAATTGCATAGCAGTCTCCTTATTGACACAGACTTTTTCCTCCATGATTTAGGGCTCCTGTCAGGTAGTGAGAGATTTGTTGTTGGCAGTTGAGATGAGGACTTGTTCACCTGGCTGGTTCACAGGGTTGGACCTAGAAGCAGACAGGCAACAAAAAGTAGCCTGAGAGTTTGCTGTCAAGGGGCCCCAATTTAATGTTTCACCGCTTACGAAGGTGGGGGGGGGGGGGGTCCTAGTCACCTAGGAATATTTTTTATTTTTTTTGTGACCAAATTTTTATTAGAGATTTTTATAACAAAGAACAAAATGGAACAAAACAGAACATACTCCACCCCCACCCCACCCCCAATACACCCTGAGACAGCAGTTCAAATATAAAGAAACAAAAAACCAACAAAGGTCACCGGCACACTCAGCCACGGAGAGCACAGCTAAAAACTGAGGATAAAAGAAATAACACACTTATACCACTGAAAAATGTTAGAATTAGGAAAGTAAAAATCAAAACAAAAAACAAGGAATATGGCCTCAGGACATGACCTGCAACCAATCTTTGACCAGCTGCACATCATGGACCCAGCTCTGGATTGTAGAACCAGACGAGTTGTTAATCCGGGCTGCAGAGAGTTCCAGCAGAAGCAGATCAAGAAAGGTGGACTTCCAGACAGAAGGAATGGCACGATCAGGAGACTTCCAACGAGAGGCTAATAACAACTTGGCCGCTAAGGAGGCAGACATCAGAAGCCTCTGCTGGAAGCGAGAGAGAGAGAGAGAGAAGAGAAGTCCAGGAGAAGAAGGACCATGGGAGACAGGGGGATGGGAGAGGAAAGAACTGAAGAGAGAGATCTGGCCACGTAATCCCAAAGAGCAGCCACTGGAGGACAGTCCCAGAACATATGGAGAAAGGTACCAGGGACCTGGAGGGGACAAAGATGACATAAGGGGTCAGGCTCTAAGCCCATGAGATGGCGTTTCCTGAGAGTGGGGTATAATCTGTGAACAAACTTAAATTGTGTTTGCTGGTGATTGGGATTTTTAGAACAATTTTTAATATTATGAAAAATAACACTCCAAGATAAGACGGGGGTGGGAGAGAGCTCCCCCTGCCAGACAGCAATTATGGGGAGAGGTTTATGAGAGGAACCTAGGAATATTTTGTCATTGACCAGGCTACTGGAAAATTTCCTGAATTTCCTGATTGCCAGTCCACACCATCCATATCCACATACCTCAGGCAGCACCCTCCGAATGCATTCTTCCATCCTTTGTGCATATCTAATGATGGACCAGAAGGGAGATGATTGGCCTCCCATGTCTGCTTGTCTTCGTAAAGTAGTCATCAGCTCAAAGGGAGTGTAGCCTGAATTAGTGTGAGGGGTCTTTCATACAGCACAGAGCGTTTGTCATGCTGAGATTCCGGCAGCACCAATGCCTGCCTACCACATTCCGGAGCATCCTTTTCAGCATTTGACTGAAATTCTCCACAAGATCATCGGTCTGGTGGTGATGGACTGAAGTTCACAGATTAAACCGTACAAATCTGCCATTTTCAGTGAGACAAAGAAGGTGTTCTGCTCTGTATGTCTGGCCTTGGATGTGGCTTTCATCTGGGGCAGTGTTTCCTAATCCGGTCCTCAGGGACACTCACAGTCCATGTTTTTGCTCCCTCCCTGCTTCCTGCCAGACAGTCCACATTTTTGCTCCCTCCCTGCTCCCTGCCAGACAGTCCACATTTTTGCTCCCTCCCTGCTTCCTGCCAGACAGTCCACATTTTTGCTCCCTCCCTGCTCCCTGCCAGACAGTCCACATTTTTGCTCCCTCCCTGCTTCCTGCCAGACAGTCCACATTTTTGCTAGGGAGCTGGGAGGGAGCAAAAACATGGGGATGCCTGACCAAATTAGGAAACAGTGCTCTAGGGAGTCCTAGAGTCCTAGGAGGCCACCAGAAATGAAAAACAGGTCCCCCCCCCCCCCCCCGCCGGTCTTCATTTCTGCTGCTCATATTTCTTTTATTTTAGTCTTAATGGCAAAAAAATTACATTTCTGATTGCAATGGCAGGAAACAGCTTCCTCTCTTCGGTAGTAAATTTAAAAGCAGATTTTCTGTCTGCTGTCCAAAGAATAATATATGCCTCTATCCCATCCCCAAGCTTCCTATGAGATGCGCGAGTAATTTAAACTGTCACCCACTCATTAAAACAAATCTAGGGGTGATTACAGAAGAGGCCATTTGGGTTGATTGAAAGTCTGAGAACTGTGGTTCCCTGTGGAAATGGTGCACTGAGTGAGTGCCAGTTCACAGAGTGGGCGTCAGCTTAACTGGCCTTTTGTGGGCTCTCCAGTGGCTGTGACCCTATACTAGAAGGGACAGACAATGTCCCCATATGGGAGTGGACAGAAAATGTTGAAGGATGAGCCTGGAAGAGCAGGAAATGTCCAGAACAATGTAATATCGAGCTGTTTTTCTTCCCAGCTGTTTTGGTGGCACCTTTGCCCCAGGCAGGACAGCGCCACAAAGACTGTGCCTGCCCCAGTGCCTATTTTTAGCAGCTAGGGTCTGTCTGAATGGTTTGTGCAGTTTCATGTCCTCAAGTTGTCATAATGAGCACTGCTATTAAGACAAATAAGCCATCTGCAGTACTTCACAATTACACTGCTGCTTCGTGGCTGGTAGATACAGCAACACAAATACATACAGTAACGATGGCCAACAGTATGATGTGTGTTTGTATGTATATTTAGAAATATTTGCCAGAGTAGGGGTGTTATTTGGGGATACAAATGGATATAGATCTAAATTGGCAAAAAAACAAGGTTGAATTGCACTTTTTCAGCACAGGGGAAAAAAAAGGCTTGTGTTTATATAATAAAATGATTGTCACCATCCTTAAATGCACAGCCTTCCCTTCATCTTACACATATGTTTGATTTTGTTGGGCTAACTCAGTGGGTGCTACCAAAATCGCATACTAACACAGTGGGTGCTTCCAAAATCACATATTAACTCAGTGGGTGCTTCCAAAATCGCACACTAACACAGTGGGTGCTTCCAAAATCGCACACTAACACAGTGGGTGCTTCCAAAATCGCATACTAACTCAGTGGGTGCTTCCAAAATGACATACTAACTCAGTGGGTGCTTCCAAAATCGCATACTAACTCAGTGGGTGCTTCCAAAATCGCATACTAACTCAGTGGGTGCTTCCAAAATCGCATACTAACTCAGTGGGTGCTTCCAAAATCGCACACTAACTCAGTGGGTGCTTCCAATATCGCATACTAACTCAGTGGGTGCTTCCAATATCGCATACTAACACAGTGGGTGCTTCTAATATCGCATACTAACTCAGTGGGTGCTTCGAAAATCGCATACTAACACAGTGGGTGCTTCCAAAATCGCATACTAACACAGTGGGTGCTTCCAAAATCGCATACTAACACAATGGGCACAACATGTTTTTTTAAGCCTACTACTTGACCACGTGATGGGCAGCAGTAAAAATGAGAACTCAGATGTGGAGGTAGGAGACGGGGACTTTGATTGGAGCAGGTAAAAATCAGAGTTGTACAGTCCAGGTCAACAACCAGCACAAGCAGACAAAATCCAAGACGAAAGGCAAGTTGGAGTTCAGTGAGTCAGGAGAGGGTCAGGCAAGGTGCAAACAACAATCAAGACAGGGCAAACTCATAAACTAGGAGCAGAACAGAATCAGGAACCAGAAGACAGATATCAGACTAAACCAGGGCTACTCAACTCTGGACCTTGATTCTAAATCCAGGCCATATTTTCAGTTCTCCCAGTTAGTTAATTTAATAATTACTGATTCTGATTGGACACAGAGATTTCACACCTGGCTCACAGGTACAGTATAGGAAGGCTTGATCAGCAGGGCTTGGACCTCGAGGGCCATGATTTGAACAGTTCAGAACTAAACACTCAAACTCTCAGCAACTGAGAAGATCTCGCACCAAACACAAGTCTAAGGCACAATGAAATAGTCTGTCTGATTAGGATCTCAGTCACAGCTGGAAGGGGCGTAGCTGTAAATTGAAAACCAGAGAGACGGGATTTTCAGGTTGGTGTACTGGGGCATAACTCAGCCCACAGGCCCTCCAAGGGAGGCGGAACAGAAACATCAGTCAGGGACTCCTAGGGGAGGAGCTGTGACAGCCAATTTTGTGCGTACTTTATGTATGCTTGAGACATAGTATGCTTGACACAGTATGCAGGCACTCAGTCATATTGTAGTCTCTATCATGCATATTGCCTGACCTGGATGTCTACCAATGACATAGTTCCCCCCAGAGAAAGTTAAAAACGATAAAAAAATACATATTTGAATCAACTTATGTAATTGACATTTGTGTACTGGTCTACTGACATTTGTACAGAACCAGCACTTACTCCTGACATCTTAATGCACATTTCTAAGTACATTCATAGCAAACAATTTCAGACATACCCTGTATTTCTCAACCTAGTCCACATTCTTCCTTCCCAGAACACTTGAACCAAACAACAAAGCTCAGCAAATTCCTGGTACACATGTGCTGGGAGTTGGGAGTTGGGTTGAGAGGGAGCAAAAATGTGGAGTGTCTGGGCGGGTCGGGTTGAGAATCATGGGGCTAAGAAATGGAGCTAAGAAATGAATTTTTATATATATTTAAATGGGAGTAAGTTGCCCCCCCCCCCCCAAAAAAAAATGTGAAAGCTAAGGAATGATTAGTATATTTGTGTGTTATTTTTTAATGGCACCCCCCGCGACCCAGTAGGATAAGCGGTTTGGCAAATGGATGGATGGATGGATGGATGGATGGATTTTTTAATAGCTGTGGCTCAGTCCCTGTGATAGAGAAAGCAACGTTACAGAGAGATTTCTGCAATGCGATTGGACAGCACAGCCTTTGGTCATTACATACGTGCCCTTCATATATTCTCCAAACCTCTCTGACCCCTAACGCAATCCCCCCCCCACCACACACACCAAATGTTTGCTGAACTCTTTGTTCCTAAAGCACTGCTTAAGAATTCCCCCAGGAAATCTATTATGGCTCCTAGTTATTATAGCTGTTCTTAGGTACATCCAGTCCTTGCACTTTGGCAAATACATATGATTTTCAGCACGTGTGCACTTGCTATTATCATCTATGTATGACTCTGTCACATTTGCCGGAATATAAGCAGAGTGTAATGCAGCGATGCGCAGCTGTGCTGCGTGGCTGTGAATGCGTGTGTGTTTGTGTGTGCGCAGGTGTGGCTGCCAGCTTGGTAACTACAGCACGTATCTTTCAATCTTTTTAATTAAAAGACACAGAGCATAAATCTTTATGTTAACAATGGATGTAAGTTCTGCATAACAAATGACCCCTTTTCCTGGCTCCTTTTCTCTGCTCCACCTGCTCCGCTGTACACCGAGGATTGCGCACATATTCACACAGTTCTGTAATTACTGGGAGCCTGAGCAGATGACTGGTGAGAAGGAGGAATGGATGGATGGATGGATGGATGGATGGATGGATGGCAAGGACATGGGGTGGGGATAGTAAGAGTTCACAGACAAGATGGAGGCCCTGCTATTTCCACCACTCACTGCTTCTCCCAGGAGCATACAAACGATTTTTTGAAAAGCCCAAATATCACCTCTGACTGTTAACTAACTGGCTAAATAAGCTGATATCTGAAAATGAGATGGCAGTGAAATTTGTATCCATATTAGACAGTCAACTAATGTATAACTAATGATACTCACAAATAAAAATTAACATTAAAATGAAAGCCGTGTAGAAAATTAGCATCCATCCATTTTCAGTACCCATTTGTCCTATTCAGGGTCGCGGGATCTGGAGCCTATCTCAGGGGCTACAGGCACAAGGCAGGGACCAATGCAGGACGGGGTGCAAACCCACACACCATTCACTCACACATGCACACCTACAGGCAATCTGAAAACTCCAATTAGCCTCAGCATGTTTTTTGGGCTCTGGGGGGGAAACCGATGGAAACCCCACAACATGGGGAGAACATGCAAACGCCACACACACAGAGCCGTGATGGGGACTCAGATCCTGGTCAGTGCTAAGCACTATGCCATCATGCTAGAAAATTACTTGTAAACCTAAATAAAGATACTACTGAAGGGAAAACATTTTTGCTTCTTCTCTTGGAGACAGGATCAGCCCCACATCTGATAGTGATGGTGAGCGTAGATAACTGAACACCACCTACTCTTTCTAGGTTGCCCATGGAAGGATTCCCCACTTTTTTGCCAAAGAGACGATGCTCTTGTTTTTTGATGGTGCTACCGATCAGCAAAAGGAGGCCATAAAATTAATGACAGCAGGAAAGCATTGCCAATAAAAGTACATGGATAATCACTTAACTGCAAAAGGGATACGGCAGGTAGTGTGGAGCTGGGAAAAAACAGACTTTAAAAACAGGCCTGTTTCATTTGCAGGATTTATTAATTTTTTTATAAATTTAACAAAAATACATCCAAACCAAACCAAAAGTACATCAGAAACAACTAATCTCTTTAAAACAAACAACAAAGAATCATAAGGTACTGACATTTAAAAAAGCAAACTGGACTAAAATAAAAGCAGGACCCAAAAATGAGCAGTGAAACAGCCCTCAGGGTTGAGTTACGTAAATACGGGCAGACGTGGCAGCGACAGTCTCGACGGTGGGTCCTGATGGAAACAGCATTTGCATAACATAATAGGAATGAGATTCACGGAGCTCAAGCTGTGGCTGTTACAGGTTGTGGGAAGTAAAATTGAGTTTGAAGGAGTGGAGTAGGTATGTGGCCCTTCATCATCCCTGGATGGGGGGGTTATGTAACTCCACTCCTCCTGATTGTGGTCCAAGCTTCAGGGATGCAGTGGCATCACTCCCCATTAGTGGAGTCAATGTAGTTACCTGAAATGAAGGCTTCCTTAGTTGTAGAGTAAGAATCCGGCTCATAAACAAGACTACATGTTGCGGGACAATTATAAAAGAAAAAAAAAAAAGATCTTTTGCGATGTGTCAGACTCAGCCAGGGCAGACACCAGGGGACCCAAAATGTGGAGCACAAAAGGTTTATTATCCGGATCAGGCAGACAATAATTGAATCAGCAGGCAAAGTTCATAATCATGGTCACGGGTCCAAAAGCCAGGGGGATCAGTCCAGCGGAGGCAAGAAAAACAAGGGGTGAGCAGACAAGGAAGGGCTGGAACAGGGAAGGCTGACAGTACCAGGACCAGGACCAGGAACAGGAACACTACGAAACGCTCAGCATGGCGCATGAAAAAGCGACAATATTTCGCACTGAGGGTGAAGGCAGGGGGGTTAATAAGGGGCTTGAACCAGGTGTGGACACTTTAATTAAAGTCAGTCTGTCCCAACTTGTAGAATGTGACAAGATGACGGGTAGAAAGGGGTGGAAAAAGCAAGAGTGCAGCATGAGAAGCCAGTCCCATGAAAAGCTTGTTATGGACGCCCTTCTTGCCTTCCAGGCAGCCCTGAAAATGAATCACGTGACCTTTTCCAATAAGATGAGTGTGCAGGATAATTTCCCTTGTGGACAAGTATGTATGGAGGAGTACTGATCAGTTAGCAAGCTCTCTTTCAATGAAGTTATTCAGTTCCACATGATTTGACGTAAGGGGCCTAAAATTCATTACTTGATTATGAATCATGAAATATCTGTATATAACTAATAGTTACGTTGTTTTCAGCATAATGGCTAATTGTTTAATTGGTTAGACAGCACAATTAGTGTGCATACATGTTATTGAGATGATTTATTTGAGTCATGGAAAGTTCCACATGACCAATCCGCACCTCTATGGATGAGACTCAACACCTTGTACACCTACTCCTATACCTCCTACTTGGTTTCTTAGCAATATTTTCAGTAGCTTCTGAAAAGGAGACACGCTTCACTATTAATGTGCATGTCTTTCAAATGTATCCGCTATGACCTTTTCACTGGTGAATTAGCGTACAGTGAAAATGTTGGGGGGTATTTCATATGCAAACAAATCAGAAACATGAGGTGATCAAGCAGGAGTGGTGACCTGAGGCGAAGGCCTCTTGTCTCACCCACAAGAGTGACCAATGCAGCCTCCTGCAGCTGCCCACACAGGGAGAACTGCGAGTGGGACTTAATTTGCAGGCAGCCTGTTAATTAGCAGCTTGCCTCCACATTTCCGGAGAGTAGATAGCTGCCAAATTGAAGGGGTCAAGCAAGGCGATGCCAGACCACAGCACTCGCATAATCCTTTCATTTTTATGGCATTTCATCTTATCATAAATAAAAGCAAACCACAATGTCAGCATGATGCCTATTGTTTCATTTTACTGTCTTGATACGGCTGGATGAAACACTATTAGAATCAAAAGATTTTACTCTGAGAAGATGGTCTGGTCCAACCTCGGGGTCCTGTTGCATAGCTTTGGTTTGATTTTGACAGCAAATCAAATCAATCAAATTACATGAATATTTATTCATAAAACAGAGGTCGTAAAACATCCCTGGACATCTTTCAAAAGAGTAGGGGCGGTACCTTAATGTTATGGCTAAAATCGGCCACTGTGGCCCTTTCTGGCCTCCTAGTCATCCCCTATTTCTAACTAGTGAATTCTCTCCTGCCCCTTGAGCACCTTGGTTGCTGTGCTGTGATCGTACTGTTGCAGCATCCAGGTGGGTGCGACACAGTAGTGGTGGTTGAAGTGGCTCCCTATTGGTTTTGTAAAACGCTATATAAATGTGGCATTCATTCATTCATTCATTCATACAACAGCCCACCAACAAACAGCCCTTCGCAGACAACTTCCTCTATGAAAAAAGAGCAAGTTGTGGGAGGCGTAAAAGACAATTTCCCTACGGGGATCAATAAAAGTGTCTATTATTATTATTATTATTATTATTATTAAACCCAGTAGTCACAACAACCATAATTGTTTGGGGTAATTATGTCATATAGTACTTCCCACACCAAGTTACCCAGAAATTGCGCATAAAAGATCTTACATATAATCCTTAGATAAAATAAAGAGATGTACTTGTTACATACCCGGGTCCACCTGGTCTTGCACCATTTCATTGGTTGCACATAATGGAAAATAATGGATATACCAAACGATATATTAACATCATTACTCAAGACCTAATGAGCAGTAGGGCCATCTCTTGTTATCATACACATCTATGTAATGACCTGTGAACTGTGTATTAGACCATTCTTTAAGAAGAATGTTCTCCAGTTCTTCAAAGGAGGTTGAAATCAACATTGCACTACATGCTGCAGGTCTCCCATGAAGAAGGCGGCACTGGGCATTGAGCACCTCGGCACACGACCACGTTGCATGGGTTGCTTTTCGCACCATAGGCTGTGTCTGCTTATGTTCCAAGGCTGCAAAGCAATCATTGAACCAATTGACTCCCACAAGATGGCTGCCCAAATCGCTTTCAATCCCTCATAATGCCTCTAAGCACCTTGTGGCCATCTCAAAATGTATGCCAATTAAGATATAGAAACAAAAAGATAAGAGACGGCTCTTCAGGCCATATTACCTGCTCCATTGAGTATGAGGTCCTGGTTTTGTGAGCCTTACACCAAGTAATGCTTGGTCTTGGAAACAAGTGGTGTCCAGTTAGCATCCCTGCATTAAATTTTAGCTTTGACAAGCTCACAATGTATAGTTTTCCCAATTATGATTAAGTTCGTGTTTCGTGTGGGGTTTCCATAATTTTTTTGCACGGTGTGTATATAAGAACAAAACAAAGTTAGAAGTATTGATGTTCCTTTGCATTCAAGTTAAATCACATGAAGTGCTATTTAAAAAAAATAATAATTGCAAGGTTGTCCTGACTGAAGCCCCAGAAGAGGCAACAACACCGATTATATAAGATTGATCTTTTAAGATACATATTTTAAGATATACAAAAGATTGTTTAGTTTTTTAGATACTTGCTACGGACAACATGGTTCACCTGTTTATCTGCTTGTATTACTAAGAAAACATCTTTATCCCCCGACAATATGTGTCAGACTCAGATGACAAGAGACATGGTAAATGTTACTTAATGGGAAACTCATGCATTTAGTTCCAATCGATTCCCAGCCTCCCACCTTCGACATCAGTCACAAATGCACCAGACATTGTAGATTTATAATGCCTGCCAGCTGATGTATAGACTGACGCGCTCAGTTTGCCATGGCGACCACATAAGACGTTCTGTATAATGGGCATCGACCAAACAAAAAAGAAATCATGTGTCCACTTAAAACGGCAAACTGGTTTGACTCATGGGAGACACACTGCTGTTCTCCCATTCACTTCTTACTGTCCTAGAGCAACTGTACCCACATAAAACTCCACAAAATTGGAGTTTGCCAGCCTGGGCCCCCCAGAGAAGTTAGTCAGACCCTGACACTGGAAACTTTGCTAATGCTGGGAACAATGCAGGGACACGGGAGGGGGGGGCAGCATGGCATTCTGCACTTGTAGCATATGCATAATGAAGCCGTGGATTTTATAACATCCTGGATGTGGTGAGGATAAGCAAATGGCTTGGATATGAGTGGCGCACAGGCAAAGACATTTTGCGGAGGAGGTTCCTCTCCTTTGACAGCTGTCGAGCGAGACACCGACGGCCCGGGGAGTCACTGCCATCCGCGTGGTGCTGGCTCATGTGCTGGTGTCGGAAATTACGCTGAACTCGGGAAACGGGCACAGAAAATGCCAGGTAACTGAATGCAAAGGCAGACAGAAGGCTGATGCTTGATAACAGGAGAACGTGGAAACCGTTACGTGACATTTGCCTCGGCTAACAACTGAAATGAATTTTGCACCCTTGAATTTTGCAGCCTATAGTTCTACTTATATGTCATTGTATTGTATGACCTGTATTGTATGTATTTTTTGTCTGCAGGGAAGTATGCAAGCAAGCATTTCATTGCACTTGTAGTTGTATAAATTACAAAGCTTTTGAATCAGAATCTACTCGCATCATTTAAAAGAAATGAATGAATAAATAGCACCGAAAAATTTGTCAGAAAGCATTTTCACTTTTTATCAATAACTTCTTAGCATAAAATATATTTATGATTATACAGCTGCAGCCCAAACGTTGAATTCTGGTATTTTCTGTAGGTGGTTTTAAGTTAATATTTTGGCACTCTAATACTTGGTCTGAGTCATGTGACACAAGAATGAGGATTTGGGGATGGGGGCAGCACGAGGCAATCACAAAGCAAGAAAAAATGGTTATCAGGCCTTGGGAAGGGTGACAAGGAGGTGTGGAGAAGGCATCAGGGTCTGCGCACGTGATCTGGTGGCTGAGAGTAAAGAAGCCAGTGTTATATGAATATTAATTAGGAAGAGGTGAAGGTGAGAATGGATGATGGCATCTAACCCTAACCCTAACTCTAAGTTAAAATGCGGCTTAAATTTCTGTAATTTCTGTGCAGGATGGCAAAGAAAGACACAATGCTGTAACAGATAACAAAGACACAATGCTGTAACAGATAACAAAGCACGACTTTACAGGGCTGCAGGCTCTTCCGTATCTGACACTCACGCTTTCAGACTCTCACACTGATGCAAGAAATCTTACAGCAAATCTATACTATTCCATTACAAACCAAACATTGGCTACATCAAAAGCACTGGGGCAGTTTGCAAACCCTACAGACTATTTACAAGGTAATAACACTGTTACATACATGTAATTGAGCGTGTAGACTTGTCTTGAATTTAAAATCTCACGCCAGCCAGCTGACCAAAGTTGATGACACTGGCTGTAAGTTCCACGCAATCTTTAAAGTCGAATTTAAATTAAAAAAGTAGAGGCTATAAATTGACTGAAATAAATTAGCTTTTGCTAATCAGGCTGGTTAGTCCGGAGAGCACTTCAAAGAGCACGCTTAAAGCATCGATTGGACTGCGTCGCAAAGCTGATGGAGAAGGCTATGGACGCCCCCCCCAGCCGTAGCTATGGGGCGGGATAGGCGAGAACGAGATGTCCGTGCTGATCTAGGACCTGCGAAGCCGGGATCAGTGCGTACCCGGCTAACCTTTCACAGACCACCCTTTCTCAGGGCTTAATTAAACACCACCTGCTGTATTCTATAGCTGACTCACACTTCAGTGCCATTGACCGGCTGAAAACAAGATAATTCTTTCATTTAATTGTGGCTTTACCATTTGTTTTTCGACATTTCTCTCCCACTCGCCCTATTATCATGGGTCGTCATCCAAGTTAGATACGATTTTATCTCGTCTCCCATCCTCTTTACTTCCTGTAATAAGAGAGAACCAGAGTGTCTTTGTATGGTCACGTGAAAGGTGCAAAAAGGCATTTTTCTCTGAGGATTTTTTGATTTTGTTTAGTTAATATGCCATACCAAGTAGTTAGATTAGTGATAAAAATTTTGGGATTTGCAAAGTCTGTTTTTTATTGATTCAAAACTCTTCACTACGGATGTTTTTTGTCTCTAGCACTCTTTGAAAGTAAGCACTTGTTTGCCTTGTCTGTCATCTTGAATGACTAACCAGAGTTACTGGGCCGCACGGTGGAGCAGTGGCTAGTATGTTTGCCTCACACCTCTGGTACCAGGGATCGAATTTCAGCCAAGGATCTATTTATATGGAATTTGTATGTTGTCATTGGAGGGGGGGCTTTCAGTCCAAAAACACGTTAAGATGAGTTTGAGTTACCAAACTATGTGTAGTATAAAAAATAGTTGCATGGAATCCTGATTGGTGAAATAAAGACTTTGATGAGTTTCTCATATGTACCACGGAAAATACTGGTTCTGGTTCAAGTCTGAGATTCAGATTAAAACAGTGACTTAAACTTTAATGTCATGACATCATTCTTTTGAAGAATTCCTTTGATTTCAGAACGATCCAGCTCTCTGCATGTATTAGTTGACAATAAAATTATATTACTGTGTATAAATTAGTGTTTAGCATTAAGGAGGTAGTGATGTGATGATTTAATTGGACACCTGTCGATTTGGGCAGATGGTATACGATGGCAGGAGATGAGTCTTTGAATTTGGCTGTAAATAGTGTGCTTGTCTCAGAGCTAATTAAGACCTATTTTATGTGTGTTCTCCTTTTGTAATTTTATTTTTTATTTTGCAGGTTTATTTCTCACTTTCATGTTTGTTTCAGTGCTAAGGATGTATGAAGTTTCACACGTATGCTGCTGTGTTTTTTCTGCAGAGGTGTTAGTCCATAGAGCAAACGTCCAGGGCCCCTATTCACAGGGCCCCTATGCACAGGGCCCCTATGCAATGAACGTTAACTAAAGCCACTTTTAGTTAGGAAAAGAGCCAACTCCTAAGCTAAGCGTAAGACTCCGTCACTATGGCTGTATTATAGCGCATTTGAATTATACACAGTTAAGTAATTTTATTTGTACAGTACAGTAATTTGAAAAGCGTCTGAAACAGTTGTACTGTATTTTGAACCAATCAATGAAATTCAGTACATAACGAGGCTGTCTGTGGTATTACCCGTTGTATTACCTTATATTCATGTAATAAATATACAAACGTGAATTGGATGGTAATCTACCTGAGACGCATAGAAAAAGAAAAAATGGTTATAATGATCATCCGCGTATAGTGATCAGTTTCACCCAGACAGACGTGATCACTATAAATGGTTTCCACTCTATATGTTTCGGTTTGTTGGGGGTGCTACTGCATCTCTCACAAGCTCCACAACAATCCTCATTCTCTCCCAACTGAGGCAGTACCCTTTAAACAATTCAGCATTTAATATTTCCAAGACATTGTGACATGGATTAACAGCAGCCATTTTGCGACTGTTTGTGAATTGCTCTGACTTAGGACTCCTTTTGACTACTTTGTAGTTCTTAAAGATGTATGTGCTACTTTTAGCACTAAGAGGCTTGTGAATTACTCTCAGTAAAAAATAATTAGGAGTCCTTTATTTATGACTGACACGCCCATTATTTTTAGGAGTTTCTTCTAAATAGGCAAGTTAGGCGCTACTTTTAGCCTTAGGATGCTTTGTGAATACAGGCAAGTAAGCAGTTGAGTGTGACTCTTTATACTCAACTGGTTGGTTGAAACAAAATCTTGGTCTGGATTTTTACTCTCTGGATCTGAACTACCCGCCTCTTCTTTTCTGCCACGTGGCATGATTGCTCACATGTTCCTCGACTGCTCTGCATATGCCCTTAATCGTGAGTGAATGCGGGTGAAAGCATACTGAGACATGTTCATTATCTGCAAAGTGGCGAGTAATGAAAGTGACAGGGCTGTGCATGCAGTTATCCGCTTCGGGACCCCAAGCACTCTGTGTCTCCTGCACGGCCTGCAATTCTGACACCCATCTGCCCGTGGAATCGTGTTTCATCTCCCCAGCCTTCTCCCCCATCCCCGCACATATCTGGCCTGGGTTATAAGGCTAGAACAGGACTGTAGTTAGACATTCCTGACTTTCTGACAAAATGCCATCCCTGCCCCCCCCCACTAGTGTTTTAGTCTTTAAATCTGAAGAAACAAGGGTCTCACACAGATAGCGGGGGGGGGGGGGGCTTTGACGTAGAATTTTGGGGCCCCTATAAAGTGACGGGTGTCCATGTCCCTCCGAGACTCGAGTATCAGGAACCTTTAGTAATGTTTATAAGTCATGCTTTGCCAGTCGCCTCTTGCCAAACTCATGCAAATCAACAACAGCGGCATGAGGCAGGCTGGACTGGAGCAGGCACACTATCATCTGAGGTCTCTTTCTCCTTCAAACTCCCTTACAGATGTTTGCCTTGCCCAGAAATGCATCCCTGGGAGTTCCCCCGTTTCTATGAAGTCAGAACTTTCAGTCAAAAGTAGCTTCTGGATAGATTTCTACTGACCGGGGAAGAGGACATCGCTTCAGCAGAACCGCCTCAGCTCCATCGTACATTTTGGGTTGATTGGTGAAAGCTGCCATTGGTGGCTGAAGAGTGCTTATGTTTGGGAGGGGCATATACAGGGGCCGGGGCCACAGGGGCACTGGCCTCAGCTGAAAGCTGACTGGCCACTGGAGTGCCCCCTCCACAGATATGTACCGATTTTAAATGTGTCATTGGCTAATGGTAAGATTGGCCCCGTTGTATAAATTATGGTCCCCCAAATAAAAAATCCTAGAAGTGCCCCGATTGCAGGGCTAAAGCTCCTCGCACTGTCTCCTGGCCCCACCTTTCTGGGGACCCAGTCTTTCCATCTGGAAGCCAGTCAGCCTTTTCCCTTCTTCCGGGGGATGGGATGCTGAGTGTCCATGTGTCCATTCTAGCATCATGTTTTGCTCCAATATGGACACAATGCTATTTCTTCTCTACCATGCAGCCAAAACAATACGCCCACATGCTGAATTCACATTCAGAACAACAGAATGCAGGAACAGAGAGATACACCAAATCGGGAGGCACCCTTACTACATTCACGCATAGTGCTCTGCAAGGCATTCATTATTGCCTGATTGTTAATTAGTATCCTGCCACATTTACGCAGCTACAGAGTGGTAATTGTGCAAGGAGTTTCCAAGGGGGTTCTCAGGATTCTCTGAATCTTTTCATGAGATTATGTACCAGTGATGATGAAATTCCCAGCTGCTTTGAAATTTTATATTAAGGAACACTATTGTTAAGTTGTACTATTTCCCCACACAGAGTGGTGAACTTCTCCCCATTTATACTGCACAGACTCTGCCTCTCTGGGAGGCTCTTTTTATACCCAATCATCTTACCGACCTGCTGCCAATTAACCTGATTACTTGTGAGATGTTCAACCAGGTGTTTTGTTTTACCATCACACAACGTTTGTTGCCCCTTTTCCAACTTTTTTGAAACGTGTTGCTGGTATCAAATTCAAATTGAGCATATATTGCCATAAAACATTAAAATTCTCCAGTTTCAACATTTGACATGCAATCTTTGTTCTATTTTCAATTAAATATGGGTTTATATGATTCATAAATTGTATGTTAGAATAAAGCAATAAATCTTCAAATGTGCCCTTACTTAATATGTAGCACTACAGTATACTGGGCTCAGTAAATGTAAACTTACAACACATTTTATAGATGCATATCTGTTGTGTAGTCTCTTTGTGGATACCAGACACTCCATACCAGACACAAAAGTAAGTGTTTATGTATGTCAGCCAGTGTCAAAGTGTTTAGTGCAAGGGTCTTCAAATCTGGTTCTCAATTCCAAATCCAGGCCTTGTTTTCAGTTCTTCTGGGTGGTTAGTTTAATAATTACTGATTCCGACTGGCCACAGAGGCTTCACACCCAGCTCACTGGGGCCTTGCTCAAGGGTCCAGTGGTAACATGATCACCCTGCCAGCCACAGGATTTAAACACATGACCTACTGGATGCTGGTACGGAATCCTAACATTGCCAGATTGGAACCTTCAAAGGAGGAACCTAACCAAGAAAAGCATGCCGATAGAAACACCACACTTCCCAAACTGCCTCTGAAATTAGACGCAGGATAAAAACAATACAAAGGCACTGGTACAAAAATACTACACAAACAACAAATGAATCAGAACAAAAGGTCATATAGACCAGTAAAAACACAAAATAATGCCCAAAAATAACAAGCTTATATAGAATACTGAGAGAAAAAACTAATCCATTTCCAAAGGCATTCCAATTCACCAACAAACCTCTGTTCTTTGACTTTGTGGTCAATTATCTGGAGATGCAGTTAGTCTTAAAGGTGGCATGACCTCCATCAATCAGGCAGAGGTGTATAGTTCAGGTCCAGGAAATAGAAACCCGGACCAAGATTTTATTTCAAGCAACCAATTGAGTATAAAGAGTCAGAGTCACAGAGTACTCAGCTGGTTGGTTGAAAGAAAATGTTGGTCTGTACTTCTGTTCTATGGACCTGAACTATCCACTGCTACAATTGGGCAAATCAGAAGCTTCTTCAAAGGCCATTGGGACCAGAAAGGTTTGTTCAGACTAGACTGTTAAGACAATGGGTTGTAATTCCTGTCATAAGGCTTTGTGTAACAATGACTGTCATTGAGATCTCCTACGCCAGTCACACCTCCGCCTTCTGTGACCTAGATAGGACTTTGAGGGCTAATCTCTCTAGATTTCTAATAATTAGTAATAAAGAGAAAAGATGCCACGGGCAACTAATTAAAGTCAGCGGACTACCGAGAGAGAATTATTTGGCTATATTAGATAATAAGTTTCATAATGATTCTGATGCATTTTACGGGTTGCTGGGAGTGTTGCATGAGCTTGTTCTGCCAATGAGTGTGCTGGACTAGAACAAAGCAAAAATAACAACAACAAAAAAAAAACAATAGAAGGTCAATCGCAAAAGCAATCTGTTAGATTGTAATGAATGAATGACAAAGTCAAAGTGAAAAAACGTGGATTGGTACCATAATATGTTTGCATTTCCCTTCCTAAGGGACACCTAAGTGGTGTCAGTTGAACAGTTGGGGTTCTGGCCTGGCAGGATTTATGATGTGCCATGTTCTGGAAGGTTTTCTGAGTCTGAACTTCATCTGCTAAGGAATTAACAAATTCTTTTAGTATTTATCCACTTCAGTAGATGCATAAGACCTCAGCGATGGCTTTTCAAGGCTGCTGGAAGTTGGGTTAGGGATCTTCGCCAGTGTAGTTTCAGCAGCCTATAGGCTAAAGATTGCCAAATGGGCACATAACCTGAAATTCAGACATCCTTGGTAACCTGTATGCATGACAGTATGTGTCATGCAGTATGACGCACGGAGCACAGACGAAGGTGCCGGACGGCAGGAGTCAGGAAAATACGCGGTTTAATTAAAGGGAAGGCAAGCGACCGCAGACTGACAGTACAATGACCGGACTGGGGAAACAAACTTAAACGCGGATTTAAATACATTGAACTAATGACAGCACCAGGCAACAGCTGGTTAAAATGAGGAATCCAAATGAGGTAAAGAAGGTGGGCGTGGCACACGGTGTCATGCCCGGCTCGTCTGCTCCTCGTGTGTGCCACGCCCCCTGATTACCCACGTGTGCTTCCCTGATCGTCTCCAGCTTTGTCCACTTACTTTGATTAGCCTGTGTTCCGTCCTGCCCTAATCTTCCTAATAAACCCCCGTTTGCCCGACTTTTGCCTACCTTGCCTGCTCCTTTCCCGCTTACCCGCACGGTCGCCGTTCCGTCCGATCGTGATCGTGGCACACGGAGGTTGCGGATGATCAGGACAGGACAATATGCCACTTCACAAAGTTTACACAGAGCTGCCATTTTTCATTATAAATGCCAGCAGTTCTGATGCACCTGAAGTTTATTGTTTTTGTTTTCTTTTTTTAATTTACCCATCCATTCATGTTCTATGCCCACTTGTCCTATACAGGGTCAGGGGCTTTTGAAAAATAGGCCATATACAAGTTTTGATTGTTCTAAGGAATAGATGTCAGCAGTATGTGTTGAAATCAACCAGAACAACAGGTTAGAAGTAATTTTTTAATAACTAACTTTTTTTGTAAATGAGACGTTGGATGAAACTAAGGTGTAATAACAATACTCTGTTGTCATGGAACTGTTCTTTATAAATTATGAGGATGATAACGATTAAGGAACAGCGAAGATGAGCACAGCAGACGCTCTGAGTGAGACGTCAACTGTCAGAAACTGTTTAATTATCTGTTATTTTTAGGTTAATTATGCAGCCGTAAGTAATGCACGTCATGGATCATTTCTTGAGGCACGAGGGTAATTAACATAGATGGGTTTATTTGTGAGATTTGTGTCTTAGAGCAGAAGGGGAAGCTAACTGTGTCTTAGTCCCTGGATGCAGGTTTATACTGCATACAGCCATGGCGGTAATGGAACTGCATTTGGTGATGTACATATGGTCTTCGCAGCAAAAAGCCCACGTGCCCCCGCTTGGAGTTCCTTTATGCATAGCATACCAGCATCTCCCTATTTCTCCATGTCTCTCATCCCTGCAAGGAAGTCTGTGACTTAGCTGCTTAGGACACTGCGCCTGTAACCAGAGCTGGAGATTACAGGTCCATAGAGTACAAATCCAGACCAAGATTTTGTTTCAACCAACCAGTTGAGTATAAACAGTCACAGTCACAGGGTACTCAACTGATTGGTTGAAATAAAATCTTGGTCTGGATTTGTACTCTCTGGACCTGAAACCTCGATCTCTGCAGGAAACCTGATGGTTGCATGTTTAAATCTCAGGGTTGGCAGAGTGATCTTGCCATCGAGCACCTGAGTGAGGCGATTAACCCCAAAAGCCAATGACGGTCTGGCCGTCTTCGCGGTCGCGTATCACTACTGATTAACACAGCTGCTCAATAAAACTTTATCAGACAGTTAAACTGGTGTGATTTCTTGTACATGGGCCTGGCTTACGGGGTATTTGTCCTTCCAGACCCTGGGAAGTCCATCTGCTTCAGCCAAAGCGAATCTTCCCGGCTCTGTCATAGACAACACAAGGTTGCCTGCTCTGCCGTATCTGCCGTGACATCCATGCTTTCAGACTCTCATGCTCATGCAAGAAATCTTACGGCAAATCTATATTATTCCACTATAAACCTAAAATTACCTACATCAAAAGCATTGTGGTAATTTGCAAACCCTACACTCTAGTTAAAAGATAATAAAACTGTTACATGCATGTTAATGCGTGTGCAGACTCGTCTCGAATTGAAAATCGCACGCCTATCAGCTGACGAAAGTTAACCTTGTATGACACCTTACACCAAAATAAAAGCTCCTTCGACTTGTGTGAAATGCAAGAAAGCCATTTATTCATTAAGTTTGTACCACCAGACATCTGACACAATTGCACTGAGACCTCTGCAAAGATGCTTATGAAGCATGACCTTCTCCTGTGGAATCCATTTAAATACACCTGGATGGCCAAATGGGAATTAATTACTCTGTCAGAATAATCCTTTGTTGGGGAGAGTCACCAGGTGAGTATGGACCTCTGGTGATACACTGACTGCTTTATATTATGGCGAATGATGGAGGTTCAGGTCACAGAGCTGTTTGTTAGGAAAAGCCGATCTTTATAACCCTGAATTAAATTGTTTAAAGGTCACATATCATGTGTGTATCCACCTGAGAGTATAAAATCTAGGTTTTATGTGAGGAATTTATCTATTAATGTGACTGCACGCTAACATTACCCAGCAGGCCATATGTCACATGGCACCGATTACCAAACCATCCAATCACTGGCAGGTGCTCTACTGGAATCTTAATAACTGTGCAAATCAGATGTGCCATGAAGATAACCTCAATTCCTATATATTGAATCAGGGGAAGCACTTGACAAGCACAGTTTTGGAACGCTGTGCAATTCTTCTATGTGCAGGAAAAATTCTGTCATGAGAAAGCAGCATGGTGTGCAATTTTGCAAACATGTGGAATGGGAGACAATCGTGAGCTATACTGGGCAACCAGTAAATAATAAGGATAGGTCATCATTACACTGAATAAGATATTAACACAGTCATTGAAAAGCTCATTTTAAACAGTAAGTCTGCAGGAAAAGTGTGCATCATTATTTTGTGCAATCAGAATCTGCAAATCAAATGTGCTCGCATATGGATTGGGACACTGCGTCCGACCTCCTCCTATAATTAATGCATACGCACTCCGCGGGGTTCAAGCAACAAGCCAGCTGATTAGGCAGCTTCCATCCAGTGAAGAAGCCAACTCATTAGTCATGCAAATCATAATGCTCCAAATGTCTAGGATTGTGGTATGCACCGGAAGGCGTGTGTATAGGTGTGTGCATGTGTTAGACACATGACATGTCCGTGTGCATATGTGCGTGTGAGAATAGAGCAGGGCTGCAACTTTATGTGTGTCTTTATATGACAAGTTTGTAGACCCACCAGGCTGTGGGGAAAGACTGGGGAGAACCCAAATGAGAGCAGGCGGTATTGATGATTGGGGCTGATTTAGATGCATTACGCACAAGATGAGCGCGCGCTCTGTTCCGTCCAGCTCACCCACTTAAGGTACCGGCCTGGTGTGCTGCACAGATGACACGTCGTAAACGTGTTTCACTGAAAGATTATCGGGGCAGGCGAGTGTGGCACCACCTGCTGGGGGTGAGGTGGTATTGCAAGAGAAAGTGAGTCCTAGAATTTTTATTCTTGGAGACGGGGGAATGAAATAATGGGAGCTCAGGATGTGATGAGGTTTGAGAAAGCATTACATCACCATGACCTTTGTATGGGCTAGGCAGTCACCGGAGGGCTACACTCGCCGACGGACATGTGGGAAACTGTATGCAAACCAAAAAAGAAGCCACTGCCCCAGTTCCTTTGTACCTACCCATGCTGCGTGGTGTGCAGTCTCACGGGGGTGGGGTTGGGGGGCCTACACATGGACGCCTGCTCGGCGCATGCATAAAAAGATCCCAAACAGCTGCCAGTCAGGTAATCTCTGAAGGTGAGGACATGACTGTCACAGGAGCCCTATCCATCTCCCCACACCCACGTGAGGCGCCCCACCGCCACAGCGACCAAAAACAGAAACACAACAAAGGGGGTTACTGTGCAGGGACGCCTGCTTCAGGATGATGCCGCATTCATGCCATCATCTCCGTATTTAGCTGGTCCAGGAGCTCAGTGGGTAGCAGCTCTGCCTCACACCTCCAGCACTGGCTGTTTGAATACTGCTCCCATCTTGTGTTTGTAGACCTTGCATATTCTCCCCCATGTCTGGTGAGTTTCCTTCAGGTAATCCATTTTCCTCCTGGAGTCATCTTTACATCAGTGTTTCAAAACTCTCTAGCTGTAAGCGGTTAGAAGATTGTGGGGAAGGTGGTGGGGAATATTTCTGCAGCATGAGTGGGTATCACAGGAATAACTGCAATCAGTGGGTGGACATGGGGGGTATGTGTTAATTCCTTTCTAAAAAGAACAGCTGAAATATTTATAAAAACAGCGTTTTTACCTTGTACATTGTCATAATATCTATGGAGTATGTGGACACCACCTTGTCTACCATCTCTTTCTGAAACCATGAGTATTAACATGAAGTTGGAAAGTCACTAATGTCTTCCATGAAACCGCCCATTTTGATGCTAATCTGTTGCAGGAGATTTAATAACTGACTTGCGAATTCCAGGATTGGCTGGTGAGTAGCTCTTCATCAAAACTGCATGGATTATCCGGTTATGCAACATTCATCATGTGGGGAAATCAGCTTTCAAACTCAATGAAAAAAGAATCAACTTTACGTGCTGTGTACAGCCCCAGTACAAGGAATTTGTTTTGCTATAATAGATCACATTAGAGTAAAGTAAAATAAAATAGAGTATTAACATAGGTGTCATGCCCTGCTCGTCGGCTCCTCGTGTGTGCCACGCTCCCGGATTACCCACGTGTTCTTTCCCGATTGTACCCAGCTGTGTCTGATTATTTTCAATCAGTCCTGTGTATTTCAGTCCGTGTCTTACCTGAGTCCTTCGTCCGTCATTGATGTCTGTTGCCGTCCTGTATTCCCTGCCCCGGATATCCCTATAATAAACCCCGTTCGTCCCAAATCCTGCCTGCCTGCTTCCTGATTCCCCGCTTGCCCTCACGATCGCCGCTCTGCCCGCGATCTCCTGTGACAGAATGACGGACCTAAACAAAGCACCTGCCGTGACAGAGGAGGAGTACTGCAGTTACGGCAAGCAGGTGATCTTCTGGATTTCCCGGCCTGGCATCCGGGAGGATTCCCCGGCTTGGAACCTTGTCAGCCGGAACCGGGATATCTTAGAAGGGTTATCCCTGGAGGAAGACGCGCACCGAGCGAAGGAGGTGCGCGACAACTTCAGGAGGATAGCCGAGCTCCGGAAATAGCGATATGTCGCTCCCAGCGAACCAGGGACTGTCCTCGCACCGTCCGTCTTTGCGGGCTTAGCGCCGCCTCCCGCCACCACCGGTCGCCGGAGGAGGAAGAGGAGACCAGCGATCGCCCCATCGATCGTCCTAGGGGCGTGCTCCATCGCCCTCGCTCCTCTTCCTGGGGAGGATCGGGAGAGTATCCCGATTACCCCAGAAGTCTCCAGCGCTATTAAGCTGCCTCCCAGGGCAGCTTCCCCTTTCCGGAAGACACGCCGGGACGCTGAACAGCTTGAGCAGCCGCCTCCGCTGCTCGCTGCGGCCGCCTGGTCAGAGGGGCTTCCCCCGCTCCTACCACCTGCGCATCCTGCGCAGCCATCGCCGCAGCCGCCGGCGCAGACTCCTCTGCCTGCGCTGCCTGCCGCTCTCAAGCGGGCACCCCCTCAGCCTGCGAATCCGGCTTCCGAGCAGGCGCTCCCTTTGCCTGCAGTCCCGGAACCCGCTCAGACGCCGCTGACGCCTGCTCGGCCGCTGCCGCCCGCAGATCCCGCTCCCGTGCAGCCGCCGCCGCCCGCGGACCCTGCTCCCGTGCAGCCGCCGCCGCCCGCGGACCCCGCTCCCGTGCAGCCGCCTTCACAGCCGCCTGCGCAGCTACCGCCTGCGCAGCTCCCCCTGCCTGCAGCTCCCGGGCAGGCGCCCCCACTGCAGCCACCTGCAGCTCCCGGGCAGGCGCCCCCACTGCAGCCACCTGCAGCTCCCAGGCAGGCGCCCTCACTGCAGCCACCTGCAGCTCCCGGGCCGGCGCCCCCACAGCCTGCAGCTCCAGTTCCTGACCGCGCTCCTGTTCCTGACTGCGCTCCTGTTCCTGACTGCGCTGCAGCAGCTCCCGAGGCACTCCCTCCGCCTGCAGCTCCAGTCCTTGACCCCGCTCCTGTCCATGACCCCTCTCCAGTCCCTTCTGCCCCAGTCCCCGAGGAGGTCCCAGAGGACTCCACCGTAGCTCCTCCCTCTTTTGAGGTAGAGGAGCTTGAATGGGACCCCTCGGGGACCCTGCTCGTGACTCTTAGTCCCTCACCTCGGCGACGTCGACCCCGACCTGGGGTCGGCATGTCTGTGTCCTGCAAGGGGAGGGGGCAGAGACGCAGGGCTGGGGTCCCGCCCGCCCTGCCCCCTGGCTCGCCCTGCCTCGCCTGCGCTGGGGCTCGGTTGGCGCCTGCGGGTCCTGGCCCTCCGGGTCGGCGGTCGCCTGCGGGTCCCCCTCCGGTGCCTCATCGCCCTGCCTCGCTCCCTCCTCCGGTGCCAGGTCGGTCGCCGGGGGGCTCCCCGACGGCGGCTCCTCAGTCGCCTGCAGGGCCCCCACCTTTGGCCCGTCGGAGGACGTCGCCGCCTACGGCGGCTCCCTCCCTCGCCTTGCCTTCGCCCTGGCCCCTTCCAGCTCCCTCGTCCCCTTCCCTGGTGCTCCCTCCTGCTCCCTCCCTGGCCCCTCCGCGGGTCCCTCACCCTGTCTCCTCTGCCCCTCCGAGGTCCCCTCCGGCTCCGGCCTCCCGGCCGCCTGCGGCCCCTCCGGCTGCCTCCCGTCGCCTGCTGGGGCTCCCTCGGGCTTCCCTTAGTTCCCCCTCCTTCTCTCCCTTCTTTCCTGCCCCGGTCCTGCCTGTGTTTGTTCCTCCTCCTGCCTCTGTCCCGCTGTCCTCTGTTCCTCGTTCCTTTGTTCTGCCCCGCTCCGCTCCTGGTTTCCCGTCGTTCCCTTCGTTCACTCCTGGTCCTTTTGTTCCTCCTGTTCCCGCTGTGTCCCCTTTCCTGGTTTGTCTTTCTGCCTTCCCTGTCCTTTGTCAGCTCCTGTCTCACGTCCTGTCGCTTGCCCTGTTTTGTGCCTCAGTCCTGTTTCCCGTCTCTCGTTGATGGTTCTGCTTTTTTGCTCCAGGTTCCCGTGTCCCGTCTGTCGCCTCCTCCTTGGCGCGCACGGTGAAGCGCGCCTTTGGGGGGGGTTCTGTCATGCCCGGCTCGTCGGCTCCTCGTGTGTGCCACGCCCCCGGATTACCCACGTGTTCTTTCCCGAATGTACCCAGCTGTGTCTGATTATTTTCAATCAGTCCTGTGTATTTCAGTCCGTGTTTTACCTGAGTCCTTCGTCCGTCATTGATGTCTGTTGCCGTCCTGTGTTCCCTGCCCCGGATATCCCTATAATAAACCCCGTTCGTCCCGAATCCTGCCTGCCTGCCTCCTGATTCCCCGCTTGCCCTCACGATCGCCGCTCTGCCCGCGATCTCCTGTGACAGAATGACGGACCTAAACAAAGCACCTGCCGTGACAGAGGAGGAGTACTGCAGTTACGGCGAGCAGGTGCTCTTCTAGATTTCCCGGCCTGGCATCCGGGAGGATTCCCCGGCTTGGAACCTTGTCAGCCGGAACCGGGATATCTTAGAAGGGTTATCCCTGGAGGAAGACGCGCACCTAGCGAAGGAGGTGCGCGACAACTTCAGGAGTATAGCCGAGCCCCGGAAAGAGCGATATGTCACTCCCAGCGAACCAGGGACTGTCCTCGCGCCGTCCGTCTTTGCGGGCTTAGCGCCGCCTCCCGCCACCACCGGTCGCCGGAGGAGGAAGAGGAGACCAGCGATCGCCCCGTCGATCGTCCTAGGGGCGTGCTCCATCGCCCTCGCTCCTCTTCCTGGGGAGGATCGGGAGAGTATCCCGATTACCCCGGAAGTCTCCAGCGCTGTTAAGCTGCCTCCCAGGGCAGCTTCCCCTTTCCAGAAGACACGCTGGGACGCTGAACAGCTTGAGCAGCCGCCTCCGCTGCTCACTGCGGCCGCCTGGTCAGAGGGGCTTCCCCCGCTCCTACCACCTGCGCATCCCGCGCAGCCGTCGCCGCAGCCGCCGGCGCAGACTCCTCTGCCTGCGCTGCCTGCCGCTCTCAAGCAGGCACCCCCTCAGCCTGCGAATCCGGCTTCCGAGCAGGCGCTCCCTTTGCCTGCAGTCCCGGAACCCGCTCAGATGCCGCTAACGCCTGCTCGGCCGCCACCGCCCGCGGACCCCGCTCCCGTGCAGCCGCCGCCGCCTGCGGACCCCGCTCCCGTGCAGCCGCCTTCGCAGCCGCCTGCGCAGCTACCGCCTGCGCAGCTCCCCCTGCCTGCAGCTCCCCGGCAGGCGCCCCCCACTGCAGCCACCTGCAGCTCCCGGGCAGGCGCCCCCACTGCAGCCACCTGCAGCTCCCGGGCAGGCGCCCTCACTGCAGCCACCTGCAGCTCCCGGGCCGGCGCCCCCACAGCCTGCAGCTCCAGTTCCTGACCGCGCTCCTGTTCCTGACCGCGCTCCTGTTCCTGACCGCGCTGCAGCAGCTCCTGAGGCGCCCCCTCCGCCTGTAGCTCCAGTCCTTGACCCCGCTCCTGTCCATGACCCCTCTCCAGTCCCTTCTGCCCCAGTCCCCGAGGAGGTCCCAGAGGACTCCACCGTAGCTCCTCCCTCTTCGGAGGTAGAGGAGCTTGAATGGGACCCCTCGGGGACCCTGCTCGTGACTCTTAGTCCCTCACCTCGGCGACGTTGACCCCGACCTGGGGTCGGCATGTCTGTGTCCTGCAAGGGGAGGGGGCAGAGACGCAGGGCTGGGGTCCCGCCCGCCCTGCCCCCTGGCTCGCCCTGCCTCGCCTGCGCTGGGGCTCGGTTGGCGCCTGCGGGTCCTGGCCCTCCGGGTCGGCGGTCGCCTGCGGGTTCCCCTCTGGTGCCTCATCGCCCTGCCTCGCTCCCCCCTCCTGTGCCTGGTCAGTCGCCGGGGGGCTCCCCGACGGCGGCTCCTCAGTCGCCTGCAGGGCCCCCACCTTCGGCCCGTCGGAGGACGTCGCCGCCTACGGCGGCTCCCCCCCTCGCCTTGCCTTCGCCCTGGCCCCTTCCAGCTCCCTCGTCCCCTTCCCTGGTGCTCCCTCCTGCTCCCTCCCTGGCCCCTCCGCGGGTCCCTCACCCTGTCTCCTCTGCCCCTCCGAGGTCCCCTCCGGCTCCGGCCTCCCGGCCCCCTGCGGCCCCTCCGGCTGCCTCCCGTCGCCCACTGGGGCTCCCTCGGGCTCCCCTTAGTTCCCCCTCCTTCTCTCCCTTCTTTCCTGCCCCGGTCCTGCCTGTGTTTGTTCCTCCTCCTGCCTCTGTCCCGCTATCCTCTGTTCCTCGTTCCTTTGTTCTGCCCCGCTCCGCTCCTGGTTTCCCGTCGTTCCCTTCGTTCACTCCTGGTCCTTTTGTTCCTCCTGTTCCTGCTGTGTCCCCTTTCCTGGTTTGTCTTTCTGCCTTCCCTGTCCTTTGTCAGCTCCTGTCTCACGTCCTGTCGCTTGCCCTGTTTTGTGCCTCAGTCCTGTTTCCCGTCTCTAATTGATGGTTCTGTTTTTTTGCTCCAGGTTCCCGTGTCCCGCCTGTCGCCTCCTCCCTGGTGCGCCCGGTGAAGCGCGCCTTTGGGGGGGGTTCTGTCATGCCCTGCTCGTCGGCTCCTCGTGTGTGCCACGCCCCCGGATTACCCACGTGTTCTTTCCCGATTGTACCCAGCTGTGTCTGATTATTTTCAATCAGTCCTGTGTATTTCAGTCCATGTCTTACCTGAGTCCTTCGTCCGTCATTGATGTCTGTTGCCGTCCTGTGTTCCCTGCCCTGGATATCCCTATAATAAACCCCGTTCGTCCCGAATCCTGCCCGCTTGCCCTCACGATCGCCGCTCTGCCCGCGATCTCCTGTGACAATAGAGGCATAATTAAAATGTGAATTATAGGATTTGCTGCTTATTATGCAGTTGCCATCTATATGTCATATTTTGAGAAAAAAAACAGCAAAAAAGGGTTAGAAGGTCAGAATTCAGTGGATGCTTCAGTCAGATTTAATGATGTATATAGTTAGAATGAAACTGCACACAAGCAGCCATGTTCTCCCTCTGATCCAATATCACCTTTCATTGCTAATTCCTCGTCGCCTTAAACACTGTTGTCTGGATGACCCACTTGGGTTTGCAATTATCTTATGTTCAAACACAACGAACACCGAGCCACTTCTGAGACGGCATCCACCGCCATGGAGATGAAAAGCAAAGATCTTTCATGTTTGAATGCAGGTTAATTCTCACTGTCTGTGTGCCAAAAACAGATCACAGAAGCTTATGCGACATTTTCTTTTATCCGTCAATTGATGATTATCTTTTAAGCCTCATTACCCTACAGTAGCTCGATGTGAATTGCATTGTGCACCTGCTATTCTGTTGCCAGACTAAGATAACTGGACTGATTTTCCACTTCGGTGCTAATTAGGTGGGTTATCCACAAAGGAATAAATGCACTTTATTTAAAATGACAACTTCTGTAATTTCCTAAGTATTGTAATTTTATATAAGGTGCTGTAGCTACAGGAGTTGCCCAAAGAACAGATCACAAAGGGACTTAAACCCTCAATCGTCGGACACAAAGTCAGACGCCTTATCCATTAGGCCACGTGATCCAGTTGCATAACAGCCACTGCAGTGTTGTGTTTCTTATTACACTTTTTTTCCGTAAAAGCTTAGGTAATTCATTTATCAAACCAGATACCATCTGAGAGAAAACAGGCACATGTCCAGGCCACCCTGCAGCAAGGGGGCCTTAAAGCAGGAAACAGTGTTACTTCTACTGCTGTCTTATACAGTGGAACAGCAGCTCTTCGCCTTGCCTCCTTCAAATAATAGTGTGGTAACATTTGAAAGAGCTGCGTTTTTTGTAAAACTTGTCGCCACAGGCATTATCAATGAGATTATGAGGTTGCACAACATGGCTTGTAAACATGAATGACTTCTGTGTCCTGAACAGTAAGAAAAGGTTTGAAGTTTGTTTAGCGTTATTAGTCGTAGGAAGCACATCAGCAGTACCGCATCCACATGTGGTTTGACTGAGAGCTCTGACCTCTGCGTGTTTCTGACACATCGTTTCAAAAGTGGTAGAAAAAAATCTATTTTATTTTTAATTAAACTTTTTACAGCTAAAATGTTTGATAAAAGGGATGAAAAACCTCTGGAGGTACCAAGAGTTCTGCTCTCAGGTCTGTGTGAGTCTGCAGATTGCAGGCTGCACTCAAGATATCACAGTTTGTAAGCCGCAAAGATGGAATCAGATGGTTCCCACCCAGGACCTAGGGAGGCTTCTCCAGTTAGGAGGGGGAGGGGAACCCCCATGGTAAATTTTGCCAATCGTGGGGGGGTATTAGACCTCATCGGGGCTCCCTTGTACCAATCGAGGCCTAAGCTGCTAGCTGCCTCGTTTGCCTGGGCCTATATGCAGCCCTGGCACCATCCGGACATGTAGGGAAAAAAGGACAGAAGAGGCATTGACAACTTGATGGACAAACACACCAGAACCGTTCATTAGCCATCTGCTGTTGTATAATGACATTTGAAATCCAGCCTTCGAAAACAAGACAGATCAAGTTTTTTAGATGTAGTTTTTTTGAGAAAAATATGGGATTATATTTGCCGCCATACGTATAGGAAAATGACAGGCATATCGTAATACTGTGGTTCACGTGTGCGTATTGTACTGTCGAGGGCGTTCCAAGTGGTAGAATAATATACCATGAACCATTACATGGTAAAGTGAACATATTGTGACCAAGCAAAATGTACAGTTATTAGGAAAAATAAGGAGCTCATTGTTTAATTAAAGTTTGATGTGTTTTTTTTTCTTAAATTTAAGGATACAGAAACCTTACCATCTCCCCGCGTTCACGTGGCTTTTTGCCGGGGGCTCCGGTTTCTTCCCACGGTCCAAAAGCATGCAGGACAGATTGGTTGGTGACTCTAAATTGGCCCTGTGCGTGTGAGTGTGTGCGTGTGAGTGTGTGCGTGTGAGTGTGTGGCCCTGTAGTGTGTTGGCGACTGCCCAGGGTTAGTTCCCGCCTGTGCCCATTATTCCTGGGATTGGCTCTGGTCCCTCCCGCGACCCCAGGTGGGATTCAGCAGTTTCGGAAAATGGATGGATGGATGGAAACCTTACCATTACCGTGGTCCCAAGACCACGATACATACCGAACCGTAAGGAAATAGTATCATAACACCCCTAAAAGATATCGTCTTTTATAGAATAAAATCATAGCCTTCAGTGAGATTCAGCATTCCGAACATGAACTAGCAGACTGTTCCCTATTATACAAAGACCCTGTAGCTGAAGACATTAGCAACCAACTGTTACTTTATTTATAAGCGGGATGACAAGGAGACGTGCTTTCTGTGATCTGAGTGTCCAACATGGCTTGTAAACATGAATGACTTCTGAACAGTAAGAAAAGGTTTGAAGTTTGTTTAGCATTGTTAGTTGTAGGAAGCACATCTGCAGTACCGCATCCACATGTGGTTTGAATGAGAGCCTTGAATCCAAGAAGACAGCAGGTTATAGGCTGAGCTCTCCGAGGAAGAGGGTCAGACCCGCTGAGCAGAGTGCAGTGATTATTGCAGGCCTCATCCAAGTCTTCACTTCGTTAAAGCAATTAGCTAAAGCAATTAGCTAAAGTGACAATAGATGAGGTGTCATTTGGTGTAGCGAAAATATATATATGGGTGTCGTTGATACAAGAGTTAAGGCTGACATCATATTTGCTTGCTATATTATGTCTGTTTTATCATATTACCTAATGGTAGCATATACAAAAAACACTGAAGATCAAATTTCCAGAAGAGTCTGGCTTCCTCATATATCATAGGATCAGGAACCAAAAACCACTCAGTCCTCATGTAATCCATCATAAAACTTTCGTTATTTTTCAAGAACTCACCACATCCACAGAAATTGTCCCAAAAATGTATCCCGTGGACTGAGTGAGTTGTGGAAATTTGCTCTTTGGTTGTGTTCTGAGCAGCGAGAGAGAGGCAGAGCCTTCTGCCACCTGGACAGGTGCTGGCTGGCTTGGATCAGAAGCACCGGCTTGCCTGTTTACATAAGAGCTTTAGTAAATTTGCTGCATTGGAGGGTGGCTTCTCCCTGCTAGGAGATGGGCACAGCACGCGTTACGGGCGTGACGATGAGGCTGCATTTAGCTCGCGGCCGTGCTCCCAAAACCTGAGCAGCTTCAGTCCACGCAGGCAAACACTCTGAAAGACACACAAAAGGCATAAATACAATGTGTATTTGACAGTCTAAAACCTGCTTTACATTTGTACATAAATCAATGCTACAACACTTATGTTATATGAACAATATATTCAAAACACCATATATAAATCTATTTATTTAATGCACATTCCGCTTAAACTTCTGCATCCAGTTTGTGCCAAGGCTGTAACTATATATCGGGGGACAAGCCCCCCCCCCCAATATTCAGATGTGCTCACAATGTGCCCCTCAGTATATATTATAAATGTGGCTTTGGTCCCCTTCCCAATGTTGACTCCATGGCTACAACCTTGATTTGTGCACCACCAATCAGCAGGGTAAATGTAGCCTTTTATCTCTCTCTTAAAATATAATCTCTATATTATGTTTATATGTCTTAGTATTTATTTTCTGTGTGTTGCTTATTTTTCATTTGCACCTCAGCCAATGAGAAAGACATATCAATTGAGTGTATGACTCGTATGAATGTACGACTCACGCGATGTATATCTGAAGCTGTCAATAAAAGATAGGTTGACTTTTCACTTTGATACACAAAGCAAGTGTCATTTTATACCTGGTGAATATACAGTATTTTCCCTATTGTGCTGTCCATGCTACAGTTTTTACCCACGCCTGTCTGCCTCACTCACAGTCTCGCCCTGTTCTCCTGATTTCATCTTGCGGCTGTTTGCTGCTCCCCGCCCATTACCAGCTCTGCGTCTGGATCCAGTCTTCCTGCCCCATCATCTGCAATGTGAGTGCTAAGACCAGCTGGCTAGCCCTATCTGTGGAATCTGGCACGACTTGGGGGGGGGGATGATTTGGATTAAAATGTATTTTTTTCCTTCCAGCCTGAGTGCTCACCAAATAAGCGAAGGCCGAGCGGCATGTCGGTGGCACACGGATGAGAGGAACAAGTTGTTTGCCCAAAGGGACCCGGCACTGATAGCGGACCTTCATCTGTTTCTCACCTTTGTAGTGTTTCATAACCCTGGTTACACCCCACACACAGCTTACAAACACAAGGCCTGAAAACACACCAAGCTAATGCATCGTCAGGCTTTATATGCCACAAACAGGGCTGTTTTATTCAGACAGGGTAGTGGTTCAGGAGCTGGACACCCAGCCCAAGAGCTGCTGCTTCTAAACCTGATTTGCTTCTGTAAAACACCCAGTTAGTATAAGCAGGTGTGAACAGTAATTATCCGGAATAGTCCAGTTTTTTCTTTGGTAATGATGAACTTATAAAGGGAGTGACATGAGCACCACATGTTGATTATTTCTCATAGTAATATATAAAGCAAATACATATATTTAGCACAGACTTGGGCAATCTTATCCAGAAAGGACCATTAGGTGTGCAGGTTTTTGCTGCGACTCCCTAATTAGATTACTGATTAGTGGACTGATTGGCTGAAAAGTCCTCACACCTGGAATATTAGCTGACCTAAGGGATATCCCACAAACCTGCATACACACCAGTAAGATAAGATCGGTCCTCTCTGATGTAGCAGACGCTTTTGTCAACGGTGATATACATTTTTAAGAATGGCAGGTCAGACAATCACTGGACTAAGGGCCTTGGTCGTGGGCTCAACAGTGAAATCACTCTGCTGGTTTTGAGTATTGAACTGACAACCTTCAGATCACATCCATAGCAGCCTCACATTTTTATGCTTTATTTTGGGTCACTCAGATAACATGTAATTTGCAACTTGTACCCTTTGCTGTGTGCAACCAGAAGCAGCTTAAACATTACAGTTGTACCTAAGAATTGTACATTGATTCGAAACTATCTGGACAATAAATAAAAGTGAATGTAATCTTAAGTGTAAATCTGCAGTCATACCTCTTTCCACTGTCAATCACAGTTTTTCCAATAGAATTTTGTTGCCCAATATCGATGTGAAGGTGTCCGAGCAACATCAGTCTGCAACATTGCGCAAATTGTTGCCCTGTGTATCGTGACCCTAAGTTATATACCGTGGGTATATATTACGGGATGCCAGAGCACTTTACTGCAAGACTTTGAACTGTGGAAGGAAACTCACAGGACACAAGGAGGTCATGCAAACTCCACACACAAAGTGGTGACGTGAGATTTAAACCCCCAACACTGCAAGGGCGAGGCCATCGTGCCACCTCCATATTCACAGAGATAATGATATTATCTTGACCGTGCTTTGGGAGTCTTCAGAAAATAGGTCAAAATGAGCACTAGTTGATGTTTGGTCCAGGTTATTTGCTGCCTGGTGACTCCTGTGCATTTATGACCCGATGCCACTTTCTGAAAATCAAGGAATTACAACCGTGCTCAGAAATAGATGACATATAATTTTAGAATTATTGCCATGACTCAGCCAAAAAGATGAGAGGACCTGATTTCATTTCTGTCCTTCTTTCTTTTATGGAAGCAACCCTGAGGGCAGCAGTGAACGTCTGGTCAGCTCTAACCAGGGCTGCCAACTCCCTCGCATCTGGTGTGACGCTCATGCTTTCCGACTCACACTCACGCAAGAAATCTATGTTACTCAATTATAAACCTACAATTAGCTACATCAAAAGCGTTGGGTAATTTTCAAACCCTACAGGCTATTTACAAGGTAATAAAACTGTTGCATACATGTGCATGTGTGTGCAGACTGGTCTCAAATGTAAAATCTCATGCCAACCAGCTGACCAAAGTTGGCAACCCTGGCTCTAACAGAGATGCCAGCTGTGAACTTTTGCCCATATAATCAGCAATAAAGCCTCACAACTAAGGGGCCCCAATGTGTTTGTTACTGTTTGGTACCAGCTGAAAGTGACTTTCTGTATGTAACCCTGCCTCCCTCACTGTGCCGTCTGCGAGTGGCTCCAGGCATCTCATGACCTTTACCATGAATTATATTTCACATGCAAAACTGTGTTGGCATGATGGTTAGTACTGATGCCTCACACCCCTGGAACTAGGATTCAAGTATCCACCATGGCTCCATGTGTGTGGAGTGTGCATGTTCTTCCTGTGTTGTCATTGGTTTCCTCCAGTCCCCCCCCCCCCCCACAGTCCAAAACATGCTGAGATTAATTGAAGGTACTATGTTGTGAGAATGGTGCCTGAGTGTGCCCTGCATGGGTTGGCACCCCATCCTGGGTTGTTCCTTGCCTTGTACCCAAAGCCTCCCACAGCATAGGCTCTTAGACCAGGGGTCACCAACATGGTGCCCGCAGGCACCAGGATGCCCCCAAGGACCTGTTCTAAAAATAGCACAACTCACCAGTGAGCAGCATCTAATATTTAATTTTATTTTGCTGCATTTCATCTTTAATCACATTTGCATTTATATAGATTTGAAAATGACAAGCATTTAAAACATGTTTATTAAACATGAAGTTTAGATGGGTTTAGGAGGGCGTTTCAAACTGGTAGCCCTTCGTACGGTTCAGTACCTGTGAAGTAGCTCTCAGTTTCAAAAAGGTTGGTGACCTCTGCTCTAGACCCATGTTATAATACAGTGCCGCATGTAATTACTATTATTATTACTCTAGAATGATGTTCCCGACTCTCATTAATTGTCCTTCCTTTCATAAACCCCAGAATGGCAACGAAAAGCGTGAATTATTGCAAAGAGTCTGCTTTTGCTGGAACTCTTGCTATTACTCTGCCATGCCAGGAAATCAGCAGAAAGCAGAAAGGTTTCTTCTTAAGAAAGGAGAATGAGGAACTGACTTATTTAGAAGCTTTGAAGCGATAATCGGAACAGAGTGGGGAACCACACATTCAGTGGTGCAGGTAATAGGCATGATCAGCCTGGTATGAAAGGGAGCTCTTTGCCATTTTTTGTATTCCTCTTTTGCATCGATGCTGAGATTTTCTTCCACGGATGGCATGGAAGTTGGTGTCGATCATCATGCCAAAAAGCCACATGCAAGATGCAACTGAATGGGAGCCTCATTAGCGAAAATGAAACCATGGTTTGCAAGACCGTCAGGTGTAGATGGCTGTCATTTTATGCCATGTGAGTCACTCCATCGCCTCACCGCGATAGTGGACTTATTAACTTGCAGTTTTGGACTCATAAATTAGACATCCCTGCGGGAGGAGGAACCTCTACATTTATTTATTTAGCAGATGCTTCCATCCAGTGAGACGTCCAAGTGTGGATCTAGCCATAATACAGCCAAAATGATGTTATTTATATTTTGAAGACTAAACACAGTGGCTCTGGGCATCACCACCACCTTAAACCCAGTTTTAGGCCATTAAGTCACACCTCAGTTGGGTGTGTGAACTTGATCTGAGCAGAGATGGAGAGTTCAATTCCAGAAAGTTCAAATCCAGACCAAGATTTTGTTTCAACCAACCCATTGAGTACTCTGTGACTGTAACTTTACTGGTTAGTTGAATGAGCAGTGTCAGATCGTGTCCTTGCACTAATTGGGATTAAAGGCCTTGCTCAAGGACGCAACGGTGAAATCACTGCCAGACACGAGATTTACACCAGTGACCTTCCAATCGCAAGCACCTAATCCAAAGAGCCACACACCATTCAACACACCCATAAACTCTTTAGGAGGGTTAATTAGTGAGTCATTGAATGTGAAACCACACCCTGTAAGAAGGATTGGATGGGACACCTGCCCCTACTGACTGGTTAGTGCCTCAGTGGGTCATGTTCTTCGCATTAAACAATGAAAAGCAGCCATAGCCTTTTATGGAAATCCATTATTTAAGAGTATTAAATACTGCTGTAACAGCATTGCTACTATCAGCCCTAGTAAGTCCTGCCCTACATTTCTAATGAGGCAATTTAAAAGAAGTGAATGAGAGATGGTGGAAAATGACACTAGCTGTCTTGTGTCTCAGTATCTCACCTGGTATTTGTGTCAAAATACAATAGTGACGCAACTATATAATCCATGCTTTTAAAGGACAGAGCGCAGATGTGAAATTTCGCTTTTGTGGCAGTCATTATCATCAAGCAAGCAGATTTTACATTTTTTTCCCCAACAAAGGAGTTTTGTTAAGTTCGCTATTATGGAAAATGCTGCATCCTGGTGACTGAGCGCCCCCCCCCCCCCCCTTATATAACCGAATGTTTTATATCCCATCCAACTTCAGCACACATTTTTGATCCCTTCTTCACAGCAGCAAAAATTGAAACGTTTAATTTGCTGGGTGCCCGTTGTTTCGAGTTGGGTCACGAAATGGGTCACAGTGAAGTAGCGTGAAGGGGGGGCACGGGTGTTACATGACCATCGACACTCTAGCGGGCGATCTTGTTTTGGTGACAATTCATCCTTCTTGCCCCAGATTTTAGCGCCATGGCAAATTTCCATCCTCCCCAATTATGGGGTCTGGGGTGGACGGTAGGGGGTAGGGGGCCCGGGGTACAAAGTCGGAGTGAGCATGAGTCAGACCATAAAGAGGCCAGACTGATGCTACCTGTTGGGTTCTTGGTAAGACTCACCTCTGCACTTTCTAAGTTTCTAACGTGTGTGTGTGTGTGTGTGTGTGTGTGGAGGAAATGATGCACAGCCCTTGAGGTACAGTACTGCGCAAAATGTTTACAGCTGTTTATCTGGCAGTAAGTGTATATTTGCTCCGAATAAAACACAGTTTAATAGTATAACATATAGGAAATTGAAAGCAATACAATAAAAACTAACAAGAATTTCTTCCGTCCTCCAAAAAGTCAGTGATATCTTGCTGAAGGCTTCGGTTCCCAAACCTCTCCTCAGGGCCACCCCAGTACATCCATGTAAAACTTTTTTTCTCCTATTTTGCATTGGATGGTTGCAACCAATGCAGAAAAGCAGAAAGTAAATCTGGACAGTAGTCTAAAAATAAGTCTGCTGTCATTTTTGAAACTCTTCCCGGTAGAAATAGCCACTGCATTGGCCAGCTTTCAGAAATGATGAGATGATTGTTAAGTTTGCCCAGTGACCTGTCATTTTTAACTGAGAGGTGGAAAAATTTGTAGAAGGAGGGAGGGACTGGAACAAGCATGACAAATTACACCAAATCTGTAAGTGAGGGTAAACACTCCTCACAGTGTGTAACTTTTGATGGTTGGGTGGGGAAACTGTCCACAGTCTTTGTGATTTCCCCCATAGAGTTCAGATCTAAGATCTAAGAAAATGGTTTTTGCATAACAAAGATAATAGGATCCATGTCCAATGCTAACAATAGCGCCAGCTATCATGGCAAGAGTTTTAGGATGAATCTCCATTTTCAGAGGACAAACTTTGCGCTTGGCACCTGTCTCCATGGTGACAGTGACCAAGCTTGACTGTCGCCTGCTGTTGCTAGGCAGGAGCTCTGCTGGAAAATCATTATCTCCACAAACACCTCATCTCTTTGTGCCTCTTCAGCTGTTGAGTCCCATTTATGAGCAGCTGCTCAGCTCCCCTGTGGACAGCTGTGGCCTACATTCTCCAAATCAAGGAGAACCCATGAACGAAAGCTGTGGAAATTTTAATCACTTGACTAGGGGTCCTGAATTTACGCCCCAAAATGACAGCAGTCTTCAGAAAACAAAGCAAAATAATGGTGATATTCCTACTGGCTGACATCACAGCGACAACTCATTCTTCCAGATGCAAACAGACCTATCAGGCTTGGCAGCTGGAGGATGGACCAGGGGGTTTTACTCACACCTTTCTGATATAACATTTAACACCTCTGCGGCTGTGTGTGGTTCTGCAGATTACCTGTGAGCAAAAGGTCACCTGTTCAAATGCTGCAGCTGGCAGAATGACTGTATCTCCACTGGGCTCATAAGCGAGGTCCTTAACCCCAAACACTGCTCCAGGAAAGCCAAATAAATTGGCAGACCCTGCCCTCAGAACCCAAGCATTGCTCTCATCTCATACAATGGTGAAACAAAGTATTATTATTAGGGCAGTGAAGCGATTAAAAAATTAAGTTGCACAGTTTTATACAACTCCACAGTTTAAGCTGTTGATTTTGCCTCTGGGGTATTTATATAGTAAGTGTTATATTACCATTTATTTCTTTAACAAACAGATTTCAACAAATCCAGTGCAAAAAAAGGACAAAGCTAACCAAAACTGAGCGAAAATATATATCTTATCATAGAAACGTATTGTTTCTTGTGGGGAACATGCAATTAAGTTGATTCTGTGCGACATCATAACCCTAACTCTCACATTGTTTACAAACAGGAAGGAATCTTATGTCTTTGCTCAAACTACTCTGACATTTGGCTATCAAAACACTGCTTGTGTTAACTTAATCAATGACATAATAATAATGTCAATTTGTTAACATGATAAATTTCCCTGCCAGAATTATTATTTTTTAATATTTGGGCAAACCAGGTTGATTATACAAAGTAAACAATCTGGTCTCTAACGAAACCAAAAAAATGCAGAAATCCCAAGAGAGCCAGATCACACTAATTCTCTCTGCCCCCTTTTCTCTCTCAGATGTGGGATGGACATACTTATTCTTTCACCAGCCAATTACAGGTGAGTACAGACTTGCCTGAAAGCCTAAACTAAAGCAGCCGGAAGCGGGGAGGTGGACTTGCTGTTTTTGTGGGTGGCAGATGGTGCAACACAGATCACATCACAGTAGCGGCACAGGTTTGCGACCCACGTCTGTAGGACCGTGTTGAGGGACTCACTGTTTCACTTTTTTCATGCACCATTGCTTTGGCTGTCATTGATTCATGATTCCACTGAGCCAGTTCCATGTATCAGCCTTTTCGACATCTCACTCAGTCTCAATTTCGTACACTTTGGCAGCCGGCCTGTTCACGGTGATCCCAGCAATCATGACCTCCAGCGTTTTTAAGAACGTGAAACTCTGAGTGCAAGCGTATCGTCTGTAAGGAAACACTGACCTCTCTGGCGTGGCCCACTTTTAGGCCGGAAGATGTCCGTCCCCCTTGCGGGTTTGTCATTAACCCAGTTTCCCCAGATACTTGTGAACGGCTGGCTATATGGCAAGCGGGCACAAACAGATGGGCAGCAGAACGACGCAGATGGGAGGAACACAGAGGTCGGGTGATGATGGAAATACTGAAACGAACAGACCGCAGGACTCAGAAAAACATATTTGCCGATATGTCCCTGCTTCAGCATGTCACACAATAGTTCCCCACTAACACTAATTTACATAATGGTACGGCGGATATGTATTTCAATCACACTGTCATTTTCTCAGCATAATGACAAAGCCTTAATGTGAGCATCAGGAGAAAAGCATTGTCAGACCGCCTGGTCCAGTTTAGAAGTGGATGCTTATTTTCTTCAGTCTCTTTTGTCGTTATTATTCTCCTCTGAAACCAATGCTACAAAGGTGATTGGTAGGGAGTCTAAATTCACTGGGTCAAGGGCTGTTTTTTTGCAAAAGCAAGCCGTACACATGTGGAAGAGAGAGAGAAAAGGAAGCAAAGGAACAAGAAGGACAGTAAGGAACAGTAGAAAGCCTGCGTGGCAAGCCATTAATATTTCAACTTATGTGTGGTGTGTAGTCATCATCTTTAATTTGTTTTCATTTTGCATAACAAAGATGGTCCCTTTTTTATAAATTTCCATGCACATAATTGACACACATTGTTACCCTCAATTGAGACAAGTGGAACAGATAATGTGTGAATAATTGGCATCACAGCATTACACTTCAATCAAAGTAAGAAGCTAATGTGTAGTTTATATTGAAACACAGTGTAGCAAACGATATTTAGAGCTAGTGTTGGTACTCAGCTCCTGGTAGCTCTGTGATGTCATAGTTAATGTTTTTCCCTTACTGCCCGTGAACAGGATCCATGAAAGAGGAATTCAGCTAAAAGCTTCGGCTCATTGAGACACGCAATTAGCAAAGAATGGGGTCAACTGCAGAAATGCAATTAGCATCACAGCCAGTCGACTTCAAAAGATTTAGGGTAACATCTGGGCTGTTGCACAAGATGCACAAAAATAGGTTAATGCAAAGATAGGAAAAGAGAAAGTGAGCAGAGGACCAGTCAAAGGGAGGCGGCCATACTCACATTCGTTCCATGTGCAATTGACTACAGAACAAAAGACAGCAAAACAAACAAGCACAGGGATTAAAACTCAAAAGAAGGTATGAGCTTTGACTTTGTGGTTTATAAATCAATGCGCATTATCATTTAAACTTAAGCTGCATGGCTGATTTCCTTCAGCTGTAATAACTGCTTTAATATAATAACGTAATAACTGTGTTAACCCCGCAGTGATATAATTACTGAATGAAATCATTACTGTTAAGTGGGGGTGGGGGCCCAATTATTCAAGGCCAAACTGTCCACAGGCCTTTCAGTCGAAACTATGGCATATGGAAGGAAAATCGTATAATTAATGACAAGACTGGACATCTAAAGAGAATGGACTGCAGGAAAACAGCATTCTGGGAATTCAATGACATAAAAGTATGTCATTTCATCCAAGTTGTCCTTCATCCAAGGGTGTAACTTTAGTTTGAACACTGTGGGGGGGGGGGGGGGGTTTAGAGGGGGCATGATTATTTGGGGGGGATTGTATCAGTTTTGATTATTGGGCAGTCACACTTTGTAGAGTAAACTGTCCATGAAGAGCAGCATTGGGGCACCCAGGGAGCTGGGGGTTAAGGGCCTCGCTCAAGGACCCACATTCATGCTAAGGCTGGATTGGGACTAGTGACCTTCTGATTACAGGCACACAGGCTTAGCCCACTGAGCCAGTCTGTAGCAGTACCTGCAAAAACACTGTCTGTAGCAGTGTTTTCTTGTGTTCTTGTGTTACATGGCCCAGACCCTTGGACATGATGGGACATTTGGTCCCTCCATCTTCCTAGAGGACCAGACTGAAAGCACATCTGGCATACCTTCTCTGTCACCCCCCCACCCTCTGCTCAGACCTGCTAACGCAGTGGCTCCGTGCCCCCTGGACACGTGACAGCCTCCTGCCAGCCAAGCGACTGTAATCCCTCTCACTGGTCATCCATTTGGCCATCAGTCACTTTTTGTTGTCTATGGCAGTTATCACCTTGCATGGAGCGTCATGTGCTCACCTGGCATTCAATAAGCCTGCCGGCCGTCTCTTGCGGTAATCCTCCACTCGCACGCAGACGGAGACACGAAGGCACATGAGAAATGGTGAGACGCCCTACAATTCTGGCTCCTGCACAGCATGATGCAATAACAGAAACGCTCCAGTACTTGCGATGCCTAGTGGCTTATTTAATGTATGCTATTTCTACACCTTTAACGGTGGAAAACTAATTGCAGCTCCCTGCACAATAAAATCAGCTGTCTTTGCTTGTAGGTTGCAGAAACACTAAAGAGATGTTCATGTGGCACTTAAACGATGTGGTGTGGAGCTTCTGGACAATTCAGCATAATCCTCATTCTTATTTTATGTCCTTGGTTTAAGGCACAAGGATTTAGCTCCCTTCAGGGAGGTCCTTACTGTACCTTTGATAAAGTACTTAAGCTGAATTTTTAATTTCTAAGAAGAGTCACGTGGATATAAGTAAACCATTGGTACTCTGTCGTTTCTGTATTTCTGCATTACAGCAATCTAAATGTAAGATCTTCATTGTTATTTGCTGTTTAAATACATTGAAAGTATTACAATAACTGCATGAACTGACAAACTGTTTCATTATTCCCAGAATGCATTTCTCTCTGTTAATTTTACCCACTACTTCTATGGCACACCTACTGCTAAGGGCTAAGCTTACAAAATTAATGAGCCTGGCATTATAATACAATGTTCATGCATTACTGCAGATGTCCAGCATGTGCAATCCTCCCATGCAGAGCAACACAGGAGGCCCATTCTCTCTCGTTAATTGGCACCTGTAAGGACTTGTACTGAGAGCAGCACCACAGCCTAAACACAAAATAGGCCGTGACAAATCTACCTGCCGAAATCACATTGGTCTTAGTCAAAGTGAGTCATGTGTTTGGAAAGACTTGCTCTGGCCTGGATTTCTTTGTAACAGGGTTGGTTATATGACCTCAACCCTTTTTAAGACTGATGTCCCTGAATTTGTATATATGTGAATTGTAACCCTGTACTGGATAATGGGTGTGGTGTTACTGTACAAACTTCCAGGATCCTTAAATTATATTTAGTACAGATTTATAACTGGATTATTTGTGCACTAATATGCAACAAGACAAAATAAACATTCAGGGCTGTAATGGGCAACACTTCACTTTGGATAAATCATAGTGTAATAACCACAAGAACAGCAACAACAATAATAAAATTATTATTATTATTATGTTGTTGTTGTCATTTTCTGGCCTCCTAACCATCTCCTATATCTAACTGCTGAACTCTGTCCAGCTCCTTCACCACCTTAGCTACTGGGGGCTGAGCGTACTGGCGCAGAATGGCTGCAGTTGCATCATCCAGGTGGGGGCTACACAATGGTGGGGGTTGAAGTGGCTCCCCATTGGTTAAGTAAAGCACTCTGGATTTCTAGAAAAGCGCTACACAAATGTAACTTTCATTCCTTCAAATGTAACTTTCATTTTTATTATTAGTAATAGTAGTAGTACCAGTAGAAGTAGTATTAATAACAAAAAGGCTGTGTGTTAGACTTAGTAACTTTCTCATGGCAAATTATTTCTTTTGTGAAATTCCTTTAAAACTGTTTCAAAACTGTTAGGTGCAAAAGGTCAATAAAAGACTGGATTTAAAAGTGGCTCTGGTGCAAACTGCCTGGCAGTGCCCCTCTAGAGCGATGAGCCCAAGCAGCGTGGCAGTATTAAACCCTGCCAAGGATGGTGGGAATGAACTTCTCAGTCGCACATTCCAAGACCGTTTAGACAGATATACTTCAATTGAGCCGTCTCTGCACCGCTAGCAAGTAATCTGGGAAAATTGTCTTGAGCCTTTACTGCTACGTGATCAACCTGCTGTTTATCGTTATGTTGGGACAGAGCAGCATGTGGCATAACAATGACCTGTGAGTGTCCAGGTTCTTACTCGACAAGGAGAGTTAACTGGCATAATTTACCCACCTTAACATGCATCATGTGACTGCAAGTCGACCAATAAGAGGGAAACATTGTGTTCCAAATGGATCTCTGCAACAAACCTGAATACTGACCAAAACATTACAGCACGACTGTGTCATATAAGGTTAACAGGGAAGCCTTCAGACGAAATAGATCATATTCTGCAGGGCACAATGACCAAACTCTGTTCAATATATATATAAAGAATATAACTAGGCCTATCTTTACCTAATGATACAGCCAATGATTGAAAAATGAATAACCAAAGAGGAACATTAAAAAGTTGTTGTGCGTTTTAAGTTTCTCTGTTAAATATATTAATATTTTTGGTTTTGGAAGGGTTTATCGATTGTAAATTTTAATATTTCATAATACTATATGAAACAATGAGTTTGTGAGTTAGTGATTAACAATAGGTTAATCATCCATCCATCCATCCATTAGGTTTTGCTAAGTTCTTTCAACCACGTTAAACAGTGTGACAAGTGTGTAAATTCCCGGAGCGTCTTTGGCAAAATGTCTTGAACCAAGAGCGCCCCCTGTGGCACAGCAAGCGCAAAAGGCGCGTGCTGCTCAACCTAATAAAGGTGTGTAACCGAATATGAACTGTGCTCGAAACCAGGCATCGTGCGTGTATTCCCTCAGTAACATGGTGGAAAGGGCGTGTACGTTTTTCGAAAGGCTTAAAATTGAAAGGCAAATTTTGTACAAGGCAAATTTCGTAACTCGAGCCTGGAAACATTTTGTGCATTAAAACAACTTGTACAGACCTGAAAAAACTTTAATCTACATCTTCTAAATCGATGCATAATTGCATTTAGAAATTAATAAAGTAAACTGATATTTGAGTTCAACTGCTTAAAAAATACAGCAAAGCAATTACAGCGCAATATTTCCAAGTACCTGTATTTTACCAGATCTTCTTATACAGAAGAGCGTAAAAATCTAGAAAATCTTTGCTAACGTCATATATAGGATTAATGAGTAGCTTGGTATGGCACGGAGGTAGGTGTTGTTCGCCGTTTAGGAGTTAAATCTTAAATTGTGGGGGGGAAAGCCTTCCCAGTGTGCATTAAATATCGGCAGATAGGAGAAATAAGCCCATTACGGAGAAATGTAAAGTAACATTTTTTTGTATGTGACATAATTGAAAAGCTCTATGTAGAGAAGCATGTCGACAGTAGTATTTATCTTTAGTTTATCCTCACTGGCTTTCGACCTTTTTCGGTCGGAGTATAGACTGACGCAGAAACTAGTAACCAGTGTTTTTTCCCCTCTTGCAGTTTGGGGCGCTGCGTCTTCCGTGACGCGTGGGGAGAGGAGGGGTCAGCAGTCTCTATAAATTCCAGGCAACCACCTGTAAGACTCAGAAAAGCAAGACGTGGCTACTGAAATCGTTTAGCTGAAATAGTTCCCCGTTTCACGGGTTTACATTTCTGATTCTTTTACTGAATCTGAACGTTGCGACCATGATCAAGAAAATGACACCGTCGGAAAACGAGTTCGACATCCCCGCAAAAAACTGCTACAGGATGGTGATCCTGGGCTCCACTAAAGTTGGCAAGACGGCCATCATCTCCCGGTTTCTAAATGAAAGGTTCGAGGAGCAATATACGCCGACAATAGAGGACTTTCATAGGAAGTTCTACAGCATTAAGGGAAACGTTTACCAGCTGGACATTTTAGACACCTCTGGAAATCACCCCTTTCCTGCCGTGAGGAGACTATCTATACTTACAGGTAAACTGATTTCTGAAACTTATCTCTGGGCACTTGCACATCAGATAAATTAAGCCAAATTTGTTTTTGCATTTTGCATTGAACTACTTGTTACAGCCCTTGTACTGTAGAAGAAATGGTACGAAGTAATTACATGTTACGTTGCATTTGTTTCAGGTGATGTCTTCATCCTGGTGTTCAGTTTGGACAGCAGAGAATCATTCCAGGAGGTTAAACGCCTGAAGCAGCAGATATACGAGACGAAGTCCTGTTTGAAAAACAAAACCAAAGAAAACGTTAACGTCCCGCTGGTTATATGCGGGAACAAGAGCGATCGGGAGTTTTGCAGAGAAGTGAGTCCGGAGGAGATTGAGGAACTGGTCGCTGATGACCAACAGTGCGCCTACTTCGACATCTCAGCCAAGCGCAACACCAACGTGGACTCGATGTTCCGAGCCCTCTTCACTTTGGCCAAGCTGCCGAACGAAATGAGCCCGGACCTTCACCGGAAAGTGTCGGAGCAGTACTGCGACATGCTACAAAGAAAGTCACTGAAAAACAAGAAGTTCAAAGACGGGGAATCGTACGGGATAGTGGCTCCATTCGCCAGGCGCCCCAGCGTGCACAGTGACTTGATGTACATAAAAGAGAAAGCGATCGGCGGCAGCCAAGCGAAGGACAGAGAGAGATGCGTTATCAGCTAAAAGCTGCGCCTTGATGGTGGACCACGGGATGCAGTATAGCGGCGCAATTAGACTAATGCAAGTCAGTGCTTCGTGGCCGCTGTTCTGCGCTGAATCCAGAAATAGGGGCATTAAAAATGGGTCAAAACGGCACCGTCCGAAATCGTGACACTTATGTTTCCGAGGTTTACATTCTTGTGAAGGCAGGCGCTTACATGTTATTAAAGGACGCCAAATGAAATTTAATTTCAGCCTCCTACATATGTGTTACTTTAAATATGCCGTAACTTAAAAAGCGAAACGGACGCTCCAGTGAAGCGCAATGTGAAAAGTACTGTTTACATTTTATAACAGGACCGAACTTGAATGTTTGTTGCAACATGAACAAATGTATTTGTGAATGTATATTTATTCTTATATGTGAGATTTACTTTTGCAAAAAAAACAATAAACAAATGAGTGAAGTTTTTCGTCCCTCTGTCGGTGCACTTGATTGTAATTAAGAACAACCCATTGCAAACAGACTAAGATGGGGCTGATTATGAAGTTGATACGGTTTTATATTTCATTATATATTTATTCCATAATTTTGTAGGTATGCAAAAATTACAGTCCCTTTTAAAAACTTTCCAAGAACATTCAGCACAGCCAACAAGATCTTTCAAATCTCCTACCCACAGTAGACACCATGCCTGTCCCCAAAAAAACATTGGTGCCTAAAAACATTTTTGAAACAAAGTGTCTGTTCACTTGTTCGTGTTGAAGGATTTACAAATCTAAAGCAAAATTCAGAAGCCGATTAAATAAACATATGTGCATATGCTCCAAGATAAGAATATTACAATGGCCTGAATGGAGGCACAGAAAAGGCTGCATTTTAATTATTAAACCACATATTACAAAGAGAACAAATCAAACAGACTATAGTTCAGTATAAAAAAAGCCACAAATAGAGTTGTGGTGCAGGTCCAGAACAGGGCATTATGTTACAGGTATATACAATTACACACAAAACCTAAGGCTATAGATGAAAACACATTCATGGCAAGTAGTCACATACAAAATGTACATTTTCTTCCAGTCCCATTTCACACTAAATAATTATTGCTGCATACAAACAGAAGTAGAGTTTTCAGGGTCTCCCAGCTCCGGTGATGCCTAAAAATGGTGGCACTACAGGCTCGATCCCCTGCCATTATTTCGGGTGGCTCCTAGGTCTTGGGGATGTCGAACACGCACAGGCTTTTGTACTTCTGCAGCAGCAGGCTCTTGGTGCGCACCTGCTCCCTCAGGCTCTGCAGCTGCTGCTGCTGCTCCTCAGGGCTCTTATCAATGCCTGGCATGCTGGAGATCTGCTCACGAGTCTCCTGGATCCTTGCCTTGAGCTTGTTTATCTCCTGGTGAACATCTTGGCTGTCTTTATCCATGCTTCAAAATACGACAGAAAAACAGAACGGGTTAATAAAATGTAATCTACTGCTTAAATATGACGTCATGATTTACCTAAACGGGTACGATATTTAAAAGTTATTTAAACTAAAATGTAACATTTAAATAAGGTTGTCTCCCAAAATGAGATCGCATGTCGATTTTAAGATGTTTTTACGTTGGGGTAACGTAAAATATATATAACAAAATTTAGAACATTAACAGATAAGAATACGACGTATACTAGATTTCTAGATGAGCTGCATTGTAAAGATCACAACTAGCTCAAAGAACGATAAAACAGCTACAGGGCTGCCAGCTTTCACGCATCTTGCGCGACACTCAAGCTTTCAGATTCACGCAAACAATCTTACGGCAAATCTATATTATTCCATTATAAACCTAAAATTGGCTACATCAAACTCACTGGGGTAGTTTGAGCTTGCAAACCGTACAGACTATTTACAAGGTAATAAAACTCTTACATACGTAAATGCGTGTGAAGACTTGTCTCGAACTGAAAATTTCATGCCAGCTAGCAGAACAAAGTTGCCAATCCTGCAGTTAACTAAAAAACGCGTTGTAGTTACACAGCTAACACATTCTTCATTTGCGTAGCCCAAGGAAATGTGCGAAATTGTGTCATAAAGAGCCTTAACTTCCTACTTTTAAAAACGAGACAACTAGCTAGGTACCCGAAATGCTATACCTATTATCCTGAAAGCACCCCATGTTTATTTACCGCAACTAGCTACTTAGCTAAAGTAGAGTTACCATGACATTCGTCTACTGATTGTTTTTTTCCATAACTGGAAAAGCCCTTACCATTTTATAATATCATGAACGAGGGGAAGTAAAGAGTAATCATCATCCTCTGAATCTTGCTGTGCCGGTACTGCTGCCATCATTCCTCCACTACTTGGCACCGCCGGCGCACCTTTAATACGTCACCGGCGCATCTTTCATACGTCTCCGGCGCATTTTTATTTTGTCTCGTAAGTTCTTTAAATTAGGCTATGCTTAGACGAAAGCAGTGTTATATTTATAATAACCTATTGTTAGAGTCTTTCATAAAATTAACTGTGTAAAATGCCGTATTACATATTTAATTGAGATCATTTACAATGCAATTGCAAATAGACCATTTAAGATTGAAAATAATTCAACCCTTCGTTCCTTGTTTGGCTCTCTAAATTTAATTAACGGAAATTGTCTTGATCTAAAATTTTTATTTGAAGAATTAAGTACAATATTTAATGCACTATAAGTAAGAAGATTTTCAGTTTACACTTGACGTAAATTTATACTTAAAAACAATAAATGTCTATGATTTTAGGTTGTTGCTCATTAATAAATAAATAATAAACTGTAAGTGTAACGTTGGATACATTTTGTTCTCTTTTAGACAAACTTCTCAGATGACACTAATTCCTAAAGAGCAAGAAATAAATATCCAGGATCAAACCACCCCAAAGGCCAGGCCCAAATACAGCATGCACTTTGGAATTATACTGTTTTCAGACAAAGGGCTCATTCCAGTTTGTAACTTTGTATATGTTGAGATAAAACATAGCTATGGATTTTTCTGAAAAGGGGAAAAGGGACATGTAGCACCTGGCTGACAAAATGCTAGGAAGCTGAACTGTAATGTTTACTTTCGCTGCTCTCTATATACAGTCTACGCTTTATCCATACATTTCAATAGTACCTGCTGCCTGCATGCTCCAAAACATGATGTCCACATCATTTATCCGAAAAAGATGATTCTTCCCTTTTCCTCCACTTAAACATTTGTAAGTGGACATAGAAAAAAGATTCACATTAAAGAAAGCATTGTGGTCCACAAGCAGAGTTGGGAGGGTGCTTTAACATCAAAGGCTCCTGAGTCAGAAATTCCTACCCCTTGTGTGAACAACACAGATCTCCAAAACCTGACTCTGGACCAGTAGTAGTTAAACTGAACGGTGTGAATTTAAATCCTACTTAGCTGCCTGTACTTTGTTGTTGTCTTTTTAATCAGTCTTTTACAGATTGTGTCAGAGGTTAAGATACAGGAAGCTATGGCTGTTAATAATATATGGTCTACTTCTGATCGTAACACTAATCCTCATGCTGCTTTCTCCAGGCCAAATATTTTATATTCGTGGTTTGGCAGAATCTTATACTAAAAAGTTTGAGATGCATGGCTTTGGTCTTCAGAGCAATAATGTTCAGCTCCATAAGTTTAAGAAAAACTTTCTAAGCACTTTTCATCAGAGTGAAAAATATGACAGTCGCTTAAGGGAGATACTAAATCTTTCTACTAAATGAAAACACATACAACAGAAGAACTGACCTAAAGAGATAAAATGTAATGGTGTTTTTAGATTATATAACTATCTGGACACTCCATCCATCCATCCATCCATCCATTTTCCAAACTGCTTATCCTACTGGGTCGCGGGGGGGGGGGGGGGGGGGGTCTGGAGCCTATCCTGGAAGCAACGGGCACGAGGCCCCCATCGCAGGGCACATTCACACACCATTCACTCACACAGGCACACCCATGGGCAATTTAGTCTTAAGTCTTTAGCCTTAGCATGTTTTTGGACAGTAGGGGGAAACCGGAGTACCCAAGGAAACCCCACGATGACATGGGGAGAACATGCAAACTCCATACACGTGACCCAGGCAGAGACTCGAATCTGGGACCCAGAGGTGTGAGGCCACAGTGCTAACCACTGCACCACCATGCCGCCCCCTATTTTTATTTAATAATTAAATTTTATTTGGGGTCACTGTGTGTGTGTGTGCATTGGTCTATGTGGTCTAGAGGGTCAATTTACCTGACATCTCACCAGCACTACGACGACATTTTGTATTATAAGGATCAAGTCAAGGTCCCCGTAATCGGAGAGTGTTTCTATGTTCCTTATGTTGTAATTAACATATTCTCTCATTTTCTTTGAAAGTCCTTATAAATCCCCCAACCTGGTCAAAGTCACAAGTCAAAGTCAAAGTAAACTTTATTGTCATCTCTGCTATATACTGTACAGGTACATAGAGAGACGAGATGACGTGGCTCCAGTTTTTTTTTCCAGTGCAGACGAGAGAAAGACATGTAAAAAATAGGCACGTGGTAAACAAAGTAAATAAATATAAGGTATACAAAAAATATACTATACTTGGAGATAGAGGTAGAGGAGGTTACAATAGTTGTATATGGAAAATGTGCAAATAAGTGGCAGAAGTGCAAAAATGCTTGTAGCAGAGTTTGTGTGTAAAGTGCAATGGTTTTGAGTGTATCCGAGTGTATAGGGCTGTTCGTGCTGTAGGCTGGTTGCAGTACTGCACTTTGATACACATTTTCGATACACTAACCGAAATTCGCGGTCTCACTCGTAATTGGCTGGTTTACTGCGCATGTCTGTACTATGACCAAATGGCTAATTTGCATACCGCGGTCAGCATTCGGGCAAGCTACTGAACATGGAATACAGAATGCGCCATGTTTTGCATCCAAGAAGGAGCCTGGAAGAAGGGAAGATTATTTTGGATATTTTGTTCGACCCCACTGGCACGAGCAAGCATCTTCGTCAGGTAAGAAAATATACGGGGGCAGTGGTTCGAATGTTTATGTAGTTTGGTATGATACTGATCATTCCATGTAAGTTAACGTTAAAGTTGATTATATTCATGTAGTCGTTGCACTAGTTATGTGAATTAAGTAATAAAAATAACTTAACTAATGACTTGAATAAAAAAAACGAGGATAGTTCCATGTGCATTTTAATTAAACTTAATGGTCCTTTGTATGTAGTTTGAAATGCCGTATTAAAAGCTATCGTATGTAGCCAGTAGGCTTTAATTTAGGGGGGGGGGGGGGGCTGTCAGAAAAGGTTTGAATACCACCGCAGAGCTTATCATAAGGTTTACACAGTGGTGAAAAGTCCAGATCCTGAAAGTACTAATCCAGGCCGAGATTTTGTTTCAACCAACCAGTTGAGCATAAAGTACTGAACAGCTTGGTTGAAGGACATCTTGGTCTGGATTTGTGCTTTTGGGATCTGGACTTTCCACCGCCATGTACACCTTGTCATAAGCTTCGGGCTCAGCAAGACCATTCAATGGAGTGGAAATTGAGACTCGATGGATAGTGATTTTGGGGAGATTGTGGTGCAGGAGGTTGTGCTTTCGTTCGGCAACCAGAGGATTGCAGGTTGGAGCCCATGTTCCTCCTGACCCCATCAAAGTGTCCTTGAGCAAGATACTGAACCCCAAATTGCTCCCGGTGAGCAGGTTGGCACCTTGCATGACAGCCTCCGCCACCGGTGTGTGAATGAGTGTGTGGATGGGTGAATGTGAGGCATGAAATGTAAAGCGCTTTGAGTACCCGTAGGAGTAGAAAAGCGCTATATAAGTGCAGTCCATTTACCATTAAGTCTGTTCCATTTAAGTTTACAGCATATAATACTCACCTTTCAGAGATTGCTCATTACATATGTAAATGATAAGACTGATGTAGCCTAGTGCAGTGTTTCCCAATCCAGTCCTTGGAGACCCACAGACTGTCTATGTCAGGAGCTGGAAGGGAGTAAAAATGTGGACCAGCACTGGGTCCCCGAGAACTGGATAGGGAAACACTGGGCTAGCGAATCGCCATGCATGTGAGGTTGAGAGTGAATGAGCCGGGCATTTTAGAGGGACTCACCCCCTCGCTGGGCACACATAGGGCTGATGTGATAATTCCCGGACGCCTGTCTAGCAGTCCCACCCTGGCCTCCTCTCACTGAGGTGTGTGCTTTTGAGGAGGCCTGCAATAAGCTAAATGTTCCTTCGCGGGCAGACAACAAATAATCAGAGAGGTGCTGATCTATGGCTCTGTGTGTGCGGTCCCTTTGACTCCTCTGCTGTTTGCATCTCTGGTCTCTATGGTGATAACTTAGTTGCCCAGAGGCAAAGAGTGGTGGATGATTTGAAACGATGGTTTATTTTCCATTTGCAGAAGTATGAGTGCCAGTACATTGGATGCTTCTGTTCTTGTATCACATCCTTCTCTCCTTTTGAAACATACTGCTGAGAGTGAAACATGGGGTCTGAGAGCAGGTTTAGGCAATTTCTCTGGTGCCCCTGGAGAATTTTTGGGGAGGTGGGGGAGTTATTTAAGGGTCTTACTCAAAGACCCAGTGGAAATGTGTCTATTCTGCTAAGGTGTAACACTTAACACTTTATGTCAAGTTCAGCTTAACATTATCTCACCTTTACCATGTCAAACTTGTTCAAATCAACATATCAATATTGTGTCAGTGCATTACTAAATTTCTGTTCCAAACATCTGTATTGCAGTGCTGTAATGTGCATATGTAGAGCCTCTGTGCAAAATAACGTAGAAATGCTCAGATACCTTATGGATTATGAGCATTGTTGAGCTTGTTGAGCTTGGTTGACTGTGTATGTGTTAATGAGTGATGCTTGATCACAGAGAACGTTTCTGGTAGATTACCGACACCTAAAGGCATAGATCAGCTCTGATCTGATAACTCTTGCATCATTACAACAGAAATACGTGCAGGGCAGCAGTCATGTTACAGTGCTAACAAGCAAAACATTTAGTCATATTGCCCTTATTAATCAGTAACTTTGGTTTTGTGAAGCTGTTTGGGTTCCTGCTCTCTTTCTGTTCTTAACTATGTAGTTTGTTTCCATCCGAGTCAAAGATGAAGCCATTCTCACCACTTTTGGACTTTGCTGTGCTTTTTTCCCTGTTGCAAAACCTTTCGCTTGGCTGCGTGATCCGGTCTCACTTTTGAACACTGCTGAGTCGCATGAGGGTTGGAGTGACAACAGATCCTATCAGTGTGGGATTACCCTCTGCTCTGGGAGTTAAAATTCACCCTGAGATCCTGCCATTTTTCCATTAAAGTTCAGTCGAGGTAGGAAGTTACTGTCAAGCGTGTAATCTGCCTTGCAGTGTCCATGAATTTTTAAGCCATTGATTCCAGCATTGTGGGCTAATGAACAGTAGGAAGAGACTAAGTGCCTCCAACCAGCTGTTAATACCATCCGGTTGCATAATACACAGAATGCATTCTTGTGCTCTTGTAGGTTCTAGAAACCCAAACAATTTCCTACTCATACATGTGCCCATGAGACAAAGTCTATCGTTTTAAATGAATCATGACAGCTGTGCCAGATTGTTCCAGGTTTCCATTGAGGAAAAACATGATACTTGAGGTTTTGAGCGAAAGAATTCATTAAATATTCCGAGACAGTTAAATTGGTGCAACTGTGGTGCATTAGGTGCTTTAAGCTATTTATGTAAAAGGAGGTTATGTCGCCACATGAGAGCAGTTTATATCAGCCTATGGCTGGCTAGCAATGCCTTATTCAGGGGTGATTCTAAGATTTTTTTGAGGTGGGGGGCATGATTCATATGGAGGGGCCAGCCTTATCAATAGCCAATGATAAGTTTTGAATGGGTGAGTAACAGGGGAGTGGGGAAACGAAAGTCCTGCACTGAGTAGGCAGGTCAGAGATCCATCCATCCATGCATTTTCTGCAGAGTCTACTCCTGAAGCTATGGGAACAAGGCAGGGAATAACCCAGGATGGGACGCCAATTAACCCATTGAGGTTGTAGGTTATAAGTTTATTTGAACTTTTGCAGAAATATTAAAGAAAGCAAATACAGAAATGGGTAATTTTATTAATTTAGACATCATCTGTACAGTTTAAAAACTAGAGTTTAAAACTGTAGCATTTAAAAAATCGTGATGTGCGTGATCAGCACAAATAATTACGCATGACATGTCAGCGATGGTGATATTAATGGCAGAAGACTCTGGAGTGTGTTTTTATTTATATGTGTTTGGTGTTCAGTGGAATCATGCCTCACGCTCGACTGAATTCCCCAGTGCAATCGATGCCGCATGGCACATCACTGAATGGAGTCTGTTACCGGGCATTAATGGCTTTTTTCCCCAGATGGTCATGTGACGTGATAATGGATACACTGCTCACATTTGGGGGAGGAGGGCAGCAAAATGCCTCTTGGACTTTTTTCGAGGTCCCATTATTGCCATCCGGGAGCACATGTGCGAATCTGATGACGGGTCTTACTGCATCTCGTCCTGCCACTGCAGTGGTGGCCGCACTGTAGTTCTGACACTGGCCACCGATGCTGTCGTTCTTGATCCTTTTCTGTTGATTTTTTTTCTTTGTTTCTGTCACTATGAAGTGATCTGCCTTAGATGCCACACCGCCCTGCAAAGGCAGAACTCGGTACCTGCGCTAACACTGAAACTGAGGAAAAGGGCTTTGAAATTCTTTGACTGTCCTATACGTGCAGAAGGTAGGTATATTATAGTGTCATTGTCAAAAGCCAGCATAGTCAAATTAAGATATTTTGTTACTATATAAAAAAGACCCCGAGAGACCAGTTGTCAGTCAGAACTCCATCCTTCCATTTTCTGTACCCATTTGTCCTACTCGAGGGCTAGTGTGCACCATGGTGTGCTGAATCCCAGACTGTTTGAAGACGTCTTTTTAATGTATCTGACTCCATCATCTAATGAGGAACGTAGTTTAAAAACAAGCATTGGTGCTCTAAAAACCATCACCCTCAGACTAATGGCCATTTAAAGAACGATTCTTCAGCTTTATGAAGTAACATTTCTCATTAAGACAGCACATATGGAACACTGCATGTTATGTTTACTCGTAATGTCTGTCATGTTCTTGGCTTAATTAGAGCAGCCCTGCTGTCTCCACCATCAGTTTCCTTTGTCTGTATTGTGGAGGAGGCACTTTGACAGTGAAGGGGAAGAAATTTAGTGTTTGTGTCTCATCTGTGCGGGAGAGAGACAGTTTTCAAACGGCAGATTTGCGTCACCATTTGTTATGTCTGCGTTTCTTTAAAAAGCTGTGGATAGCATTGCCGGATAGACTGCTATAATGTGACAGTGCATTCAGGGCTCTCAGATGAGAATGCCTTAAAAATGGTTTCCATTATGGCAGAATTATAACGCCGGCAGATAGCCATTTCTTCCAGTGAGTCAAGGGTAGGCACAGACTTGGTAAACACTCAGAGGATCCATAAATTGCACAGACGTGGAGTTGCTGCGCTCCATTCCTGGAACTGGTGTCTCACTTATGCTTTGTTTAATGACAGCGTTGGTGATTTTGTTGTAATCTCTAGGGGATGCATTTAAAAATAAAATCGCTTTGGGCTTTACAGCAGTCTTCCGGCTGACGTTAGCACATTTGTTTGATTTTTAATATAAACCGTGTCTTAATAGGATGCCTCAGCCACTCTGTCTAAGCAAGACTCTTTAGTCTCCAGGGCTGGATCAGAGGTACAGAAATATCCATCCAACCGCTTGTCCTATGCAAGGTCACAGGGGTCTGGATGCTTTGGGTATGAGGCAGGGAATAACCCAGGACAGGATGCCAACCCATCACAGGGTTACCAATTCACACAACACCAATTCTCCACAGCATGATGACACGGCGAGAACATACAATCTCCACAGACACAGAGCTGGGACAGAGACTCAAACCCTGGGCTCCTCAGGTGTGAGGCAGCTGTAATAGTCATTCCGTCACTGCAACAGTGCAACCAGTGGCTGTGGATTTGTGTGTCACGTTGAAAAGCACTCTTTTGTATTGTCAGAAGCTCTGCCCAACTGACTATAAAAAAGTCATATGACCAACATTAGAGTTGTGTTTTTAAAGGGCACAGTGAACACTAGTAACAGAAAAGGGTTCTTTGTGCCCTTAACACATCTGACGATGCCTGTAGTTACTCCGCTTCAGAGTATCTTCATGGACAGCAATAATTCCTGAAAGGCTGTCATTATGAATGCCTATACTACCTATACTATAGTACCTTACCTCAAACCTTAACTTATCTTAAGATAAGAAAAGCACAAACCAATGTTAATAATTTGCTAAAATAACATGCCTCCCAAGACTGAAATTGAGGTGCAATGAATCATGGGAATGGTCTCGTTTAGTGAGGATGCGATTGATGCGATTGAGTATTGGACCAGGTCTTCAGCAATGGAAGATGACGTAAAAGATGTACACAGGAACACAAGCGTGGTGAAGTTCGCATATTGAGAAACTCCCCTTACCTCATTCCGTGATGAAATCCATGCCCAGGTGCACTGGTCCTCTTCCAGTCAAACGGAGAGTGAACCCAGCAAGGTTTTCCAAAGCAGCTAACCCTGCCTGTCAGCTTTGTGTTTCCGCTAATCCATCTGGAAAATGGCACCTGCCTTGGACAGAAAGCAGCACAGAAACCTTCTTGGCAGGTGGGAACCTCGCTTTGTTTTCTAAAATATAATTAGTATGGATATTTTTTTCTGCCCTTTTTTTCTTTTCTATTGCCTTTTTGAGTAATAAATTACTCATTTTTTTTGCCAGTATCCCCTAGGGGTGACATTTGTCCAAACCAGTCCGAACAATTTAAAGTTGAGTAATTCAGATTTGGTTACCAGATCAACACACAGTCTAATTACATTCCATAAATCCGCGTAGGTTTCCTTTGGACTAATATGACATTTTTTATTTCTTACAAGTCAAATTCTAATTTCTTCCCTCTCACCCTGCTTCAGTCACGATCTGGGGGAGGGGGGGGGATTGACCCTCTCATAGAATGGCCCCTCTGTGCTCTAGGGATGCTGAGCCCCCCCGGCCTCTTTTTCCCAACCTTACAGTTCCTGTGTCGTGTCCTTTCGCTGTGGAAAACACCTGCATGCACTATGTGCGTGAGAGAAAATATGACGTAGAGATTAATGGATTACAGGACTGACTAAGGTTTGCCCTAATAAATGATTCACGGGGTCTTATATTTAATTCAGCTTGACAATAAAATAGTATTGACTTTTGAATAGAGATACTTATAAATAGCGACTACCAGACAGCGGGTAGCTCTGATTTATTGAAATATAAGGACCACAATTAAGTCGATGAATCAGAGGATATGTCTGCCACCACTGAATGCCTATTGTCATATTAAATTCCTAGATCTGCGATCTCTACAGTAATGCAACAGTGCTTTATTATACAGACAAGATAATCATTACGTAGAAGTCTACTTTTCCAGTTTTATTTAAGCTTTTTTTATATTTATCATGCATTTTGTTATTCTCCTAAGAGAAAGGTCTTTTTTCCTCTCCTCTAACCGGTAGATGATTAACACAAATTCAGTAACATTGCCAAGGTCTAGAATATTCCATGTGTGAGCAGTAGAATTACAATCATCAGGTGCGAGGAGACAAACACAGACATATAACACCACTTTCCACCCAAAGGGTGAGGTGCCCCTGAATTGGACGCACTTACGCTCGTTTGTAGATGTAAGGAAACCCCCCAACCTGGAGGCGGATGGATTACTTCTGGCTGGCATGGAGGTCACCCTGAGCCTCAGTGTATAGATAACCCACCATTTTGCCCCACAGAAGCTGTGACTCATGTCCGCCTCTCAGCAGATGTCAGGGTGTCCCAGCAGAGGTGGAAACGGTGCAGTGGTCATGTTCCAGGCGCACTGAACCCTCCAGATCACTGGTGTGTTTCGTGTTTACAGGGCAAGGTAGCATGGCATCACTGTCCAATGACACGTATGTATCCAAAAATCCATTATTTCGGGAATGGCTAGCCTAGCCCCCCCCCCCCCCCAAGAGTAGTTAAATAATAATTTTAATAAATAAAATACATTAATACATCTCCAATTAATTTATAGTAAAACTATTTCATAGCACATGGTATCTGGAGGTTAACTAGTATGCTCAAGTGAGCCTTTACACAGCTGCCAGTGAACGGTTTACTGTTTTAAAAGGACTTATGTGGATTTTTGTCAGTGAAGCAAACATGTCACTGTCAACAAGATGCTAACTAATCTAGCTTTGAAATAGTTTTGTCCCAGGACCAGGAATTATGGACGCCGGAATTGTTCTTGTGTCAGATGAGGGGCCCCAATGAGCTGTTTTGCTTTGGCCTCCTTTTTTTAAAAAATAAAACAGACGAACATCAAGATGCTGTTAATTAACAATCAAGTGAGGGACAAAGGCTGTGGATTGCTGATTCTGGAAAACAAAATTAAAGATTTTAAAACTGCCAAAATCCAAATGTATGTGATACTATCCTTGACATTTTATTTGTTTTTATTTCATTGCAGTTTATATTTTTGCTCTGTGTCATGCCCCGCTTGTCCGATCCTGTCGCTGAGTTCAATAAAAATTAATACTGTCTTCCAGGATAGCATGAATCCACACACACATTCACACACCGGTGGCGGGGGCTGCCACGCAAGGCGCCAATCTGCTCACTAGGAGCAATTTGGGGTTCAGTGTCTTGCTCAAGCACTCTTTTATGGGGTCAGGAGGAACCAAGGCTCGAACCTGCAACCCTCCAGTTGCCAAATGGTAGCACTACCTCCTGCAGAAATAGTGGAAATGATCACTGCCATCCCACAATTTTTCCTGGATTTCCATCTTCCATTTAACACAAAGATGTGACTCAAGCTCTTTTTTTTCATCCAGGTTAAATTGAATTGAATTTATTGAATAAGGAATGGCTCAGTCCTTTCCCTGAAGATTAATTTAACTCATTGAAAAAAAGAAATGTTCACCATCTACATGACTTCTTTCCACCCCGTGTCCTGCTGATATAATCATTCATTAATCCTCTTTCTGCCGAAAAGTCACAGAACGTTGACGATTTGCCTCCATCTACTCCTGTCCTGGCTGATGTGTTTTCCACTTCACCCCATGTGAGGTCCATCTCCTTTAGCTCTTTCATCACAGTTCGCCGTCAGGTTGTTTTAGGGCGGCCTTGTCAGCTGGTGTCCATCTCAGAGCAACCACTGGTATATGGTTCTCGTCCATTCTGAGGACGTGGCCAAGCCATCAGCGTTCAGTAATCCCAGGAAAGCTGAACCTGTGCCTTTCCATCTCACTGATGACCTGCGCTCTTTTGGATGTTTCAAACACGTTCCTAGGCAGATCTTAGTCGTGAACCTGAGTAAGCTGTCTGTCATACCTCTTACTTCCTGGAGGCTTTCAACAGAAGTAGTCTTACTGCTAATTATTAGGCTCAAGTCCACTATAGGTTCGGTAATTGTAGCATTCGTCCTCGTTTCCATAACTTGATGGAAGTTTTACAGGGTGGGGTCATTGGCCCCACGCCCAGCCCTCAACGTAGGGGATCAGGTGCTGAATTTCGTCTGGTCTGTATACTGAAATGACAAGATATCAGCACTGGGGAAGCCAGTCAGGATAAGCTTGCGATTTATTTTTAAGACACTGAAGCTGTTCCAGGATTCAGCTGCGGTAGGAGAACTGTCCCAGTATGGATCTGCTACTCTTTAAACAGCACTAATTTTGCTTTGCCGTGCTGGTCCACTCACAGTGTCCACCAAAATTCTAGCTGTCATAGTTTGTGTTAGAATAACACCTGTTCTCTGCCCTCTGCGGCATGCTGAGAAGTGTGATGGACAGTCCAGTACATTTTTAGGGAGAAAACAGGATAAAATGATAGGAATTGTGTAAGTACATCAAGAGAAATAAAACAACTAATGCTAATGAACATTTCTTAGCATTGCTACGTTTCTGCATAACAAGAGTCTCCCTATGGTACTGAATATTTAGGAGGTCACTAGGGAAGATGGACAGATCACAGACTGGATTATAGTTGATAAAATACGGTATTTTATCAATTATTATTACCGGGAGTGACATGGTGACTCAGTGGGTACCCTGCAATGGACTGGCATCCAGCCCTAAATTTCCCAAAGCATCTGATTGCATGTGTGAGTGTGTGTCTTGCGATGGACTGGTATCCTACCCTGGGTGCATGCTGCCTTTCATTCTGCGCTTCATGGGAAAACCTGTAGGTTCACTGTGACCTTGTACTAGATCAGGTTATGAAAGCAGGATATTTGGATTATTATTACAGGAAAACATTTTATTACAGGAATTCACAGCATGAAGGACACACTGTACACCTCATTAAAAGCTGCTATAAAAATTTAGTGAATATGACATTTCTAAGTAAGCAGAGCATTTGCTCTGCTAAACTTCAGAGAAGGTGATTGTTACTCCCAGGATAAACGAACTATTCAAACTGCAAACAAATGAAGCTCTGTGTGATAGCCAGATGCTTTAGAAAGAGGTGGAGTGTTTGGGTTGTTCTCTGTCTGGTAGTGTTTTTTTTTAATTTAATTTCACTCACGAGCATCGGATGTGATGGTCATCAAGATCACTTCAAGTCTCTGAGAACAAAGTTGCCAAACTGGGTAGATACAAACCCGTAATGGCAACTATCACTCTGAACCTCCCACTGTATCAGGCATTGTGGAGAATTACTCTGGAGGGTGTTTCACAAAGCACGATTTCTCAGTTAGGTGAGTTAACTTAAACTAGAAGTCATAATTGTCCAATAAGAGTTTAGGTAAGGAGCATTCCCAATGGACAATCATCTCTTGTAGCTTAAGTTAAGTCAGTTGATTGAGAAATCTTGCTTTGTGGAACACCTCCCTGGTCTCCCTGATTTGTGACCCAGGTTACTTTCATAAACATTCTTTGCTATATTTCTATGTATTCTTATTTATATTTATTTATTTATAATAGTATGGTAGTAGTAGTATTCATTTTTCTATTTTGGTGTGGAGCATATAATGAAAGACTTTAGCACCATCAACTGGCCAGACACTGAAAGTGCAGGTCATAAGCTTGCAATGCTGTTAACTCAAAACAGCTGTTGATTTAGATGATCTATTATGCTTTTTGGGATGCGTTTAAATTAGTGATTCTCAGACTGTGGTACATGAACCACAGTGCCCCCCAGGTGGTAGGAGAGAAGACCGTGGCAATTCGTTACTGTTATTCAGGTTACTGTGATTTTTTTTTCACCGGTGTGTTTTTTGATCCGAAGTGATATTTTGGTCTAAGGAATTTGAAGAAACACTGTTTTAAATAATTAGGATTATTTCATACATAGACTGGGAATTTGATACATATCAGTCTTGTTAGATGAGGAGATCTTTCCCTCACACACGCATATAAAGTGCCTTGGGTCAACTCTATTCTGAAAGGTGCTATATAAAAATCAGTTGAATTGCATTGCATTCTCAATTAGTCACACTGTCCTCATGAGTTTGATTTTGCTGATAATTTTCTTGTGCACCCGCAAAAAAAATGTTACATGCAATTTTTACCGAAAATGTTGCCTATTAAAAAGGGTTTTCCTGAGCATAGGTATGGATCAGGAAGATAATGATTCTGTTGCGCGTCTCTAATCCTTGTCATTGATAATTCTATCGGCGGCTGTGCTTTTAGCGAATTGCTTCAAATCCACCCTTCTCTACCTGAAGCTGGACGTGATGGTGACCTGAAAGGGGGTCTGGCCCTACGACAACAGACACTTTCTGCATTACTAATACTATGGGGGGTATGATCCATAAAGAGCTGAAAAACTTTGAAAATAAAAAGTGAAAAAAAAACTCTCTTAAAAAAATAATTAAAAAAATTTAAATTAGACGGTAGAGGTAACACACCCAAATGGTTTCAATGTTGTTTCCCCTCCCCGTGTTATTAATTTTTTGTTTATTTATTTGTACCTCCCAGAAACCCCCGGCAAAAGCGGCGACGAAGGCGGAATCCCCCAGATGGCAGTGGAGGTGTCCCTAAAGGATCTCCTCCTCATAGTGTAGGTAAGTTACTAGTATCACTTTTTTTTGTTGTGCTGTTAAAGAGCGTTTTTTTTTTTTTTTTTTAAATAAATAGGAATATTCCTATTTAAAAAAGTGATAATTTGGAACGAAGCATATATTTAGGGTTGGGGTTCAGGTAGATATAGGTGGTCAGGGTTAGAATGAGGGGTGGGGGTAGAGGTAAGGAGTAAGATTAGGGTTAATTATTTTTACTTACACCCTTTTGCATCCAATTTTTAAATCCTCCATCCTTCCTCCCAGATGTAAAACTGGTATTTCCCCAAATTGGCGAGAGTGCAGAAAAATTTATGGGCTCACCTAGGAATGTATGGGCTTCGTGCCAGACTAGTATAGTATTTCTAAGAAAGGGATTGTTGGTATTCTTCGCAAGGCATTTAGTTGGTGAAGAATAAAGATATGACTGCAATCATACTCTGAAACTCTACTCATCAAGCCGGATCTGAGGAACTTTGTTTCTAATCTCTTCCGGTTTTGATGCTAATATGCTAACATGATTGTAGTTGTTTTTGTGCATTGGCTATTTTGATGCTAGTTGTATCACTTGACTCTACTTATTATGCCTTATCTGAGGAACTTTGTTTCTAATCTCTAGAACATTCCTAGGCTGAGATACGCCCACTTCCTGTTTTGATGCTAATATTCTAACATGATTGTAGTTTTTTTTGTGCATTGGCTATTTCGATGCTAGTTGCATCACTTGATTCTACTCATCAAGCCAGATCTGAGGAACTTTGTTGCTAATCTCTAGGACATTCCTAGGCTGAGATACGCCCACTTCCTGTTTTGATGCTAACATGCTAACATGTTTTTGAGATAACTGCAGATTCTGAATCTAGGATGCGCAATATGCCTAGATCCAACGTTTCAGCCTGATCTGAGTATGCTAAGGCATTTTACATGCTAATAGGCTAGCATGTTAACTTTTGAAATAGCTAAAATGCTTGTAGCTTTTTTTGTACATTTCCTATTTTGACGCTGGTTGCATCCCTTGACTCTACTCATTAAGACGGATCTGAGTAACTTTGTTTCTAATCTCTAGGATATTCCTAGGCTGAGATACGCCCACTTCCTGTTTTGATGCTAATATGCTAACAGGCTTGTAGCTTTTTTGTACATTGCCTGTTTTGACGCTAGTTGCATCACTTGATTCTACTCATCAAGCCGGATCTGAAGAATTTTGTTACTAGTGTCTACGACATTCCTAGGCTGAGATACACCCACTTCCTGTTTTGATGCTAACATGCTAACAGGCTAACATGCTAAGTTTTGAGATTAGTGCAGATTCTGAATCTGGGAGGCGCAGTACGCCTAGATCCAAAGATTCAGCCTGATCTGGGCATTTTACATGCTAACATGCTAACATGCTATGCTAGAGGAGTCAGCGACTCTGACGTGACTGGCATTCCCGAAGTTCTTGTGAGGGCAGATGCGTGTAATTCCTACTGGGCGTCCGGCACAATGGCTTGTGAGATATGGTCATGGAGAAATGTGATCTTAAGGTCCAACAACAAGGCTCTGGAGTTTTTGTTGACACAGTGCAGTTTTGTTTTTATTCACATCGCTGGGAGAGATGGAAATGCCAGAGAAAATAAACAGTACGAGTCAGCATGCTAAACCTTATACTGAAAAAAATTATATGCTTCAGTAAAAATGCATCCGTACACCAATAATATTTTAGTAGGAAAAAACATTTTGCACCGTTGTTAACAGTATTATGTGTGTCTTCTCTTAGCACTGATTGCACTAATAAGTCCTTTTGTAAAGCAGTCAGATTTTTCTGTGGTTTGTAGTGTTTGTTCTCACCACCAACTGGATTCACTTTAGAATGTGATTTTCAATCCCGACATTTGACGTCTTCTTGGTTGATTTTAGCATGTGTTTAAGATCATACTTACTGTGGAAGTGGATGTCCTGTTTTTGGCAAAGTCTAAGCCCAGCCAGAGCAAACAAGAATTTTGGATAAGAGCTGTCATTTGTTCAATGCCATAGAATTGGAAATGGACAGTATGGACACGTCCTTACCAATACTGTGGAAATACTGTGTGTGTTTATGGGTCAGGGGGTTCAGGGCTGATTTTGCCCCTAACAATATTGAAACCAGACCTATGCTCTTGCATTTGTGATACCATCTATCTTAGTGACTTGTGGATGTCAGACCACACTATAAATATTAAGCCACATTTCATATTGGGAAATAAGTTCTTTAGAAATTTTTAATCAGATTATCGAGTTTCCATCCTTTCTCTTATTTCCCTCAGGGGATATTTTCTTCATGATTGTTGTCAGGGTCGTTGCCTGTCTGGCTCCATCCCTTTTGTTTCCTTCCTGTTTTGCCAGTAGGTGTCAATGGTCATCCTGTTTCCTTTATCCTGTAGCCCTTAGTCCTTAGTGTGTTTCCCTGCTCCCGGGGCTGCCTCATAGCTCTCTGGGTTGAGCGTGTGGTTCTGTGGCTTTACCCCTCTAGTCATGATTTTGAGGCCAGCTTCACCTATTGTGTATTTTATATTAGTTTATTCCTTGTGTTTTGCGTTTTTTTATTTTTTGTCTTTGCTTTTTGCCCTTGTTTTTGGCCTACCCTGTCCTTGCCTGGTTCAAATCTGTTCTGCTTATACTTTTGTCCCTAGTCTTTTCCTAGTGTTGTGAGCCTGTGAGTTTAGTAATGTTCCTTAGTTTCCTGTGCTTGTTAATTGTATGTATTCCACTTGTTTCTTGTTGTCCTGTGCCTTACTGATTCGTTAATTGAGTCAGGGTTTTCACCTGTCCAACACAATGTCCTGTTCATGGTGTATTTAAGTGCCTGCTTTTGTTCTGTTCCTTCTTTTGTTCTGTCACTGTTTCTTAGTGTTGCTCTGTGTGTGTTAGTGATATTCTTTACTATTCCATGTTAGTTAGTTGCAGTGCTCCTGTGTTTAGCCATGTCCTTAATGTTATGGTTCCCTTGGTTATGGAACATCTGATTGTTTGGTCCCGCCTCCTCTAGCTGCTTGGACCCACCTTCTGTATAATCGGATTGGTTATCTCTCTGAACCAATCATTGTATTAACACCTTTCCTGTAGAGCTCAGTAATCTTTTATGTGTGGGTAGTTATTACTATATTTGTGACTGATGTAAGGCACCTTAGATCCATTCATGCATTAATCGTCCAAGTAGCTGGGGTTGCAGGAGACCCGGAGACAATGACAATGGGCATGAGACAGAGTTACGGTCTGGATGGAATGACACACCTTCTCAATTAAGACAATTTTTTAATGGAAGGCTCTTACCCAACAGGCATACGCATGTGTAATCCGGTGTTCGATTCTTTTTTTTAAATTTTATTCTGCGGAGTATGAATAGAACATGGTTGTTTTGCATTCCTGTATCCGTTTACTTTAATTGGGTTCTGTTATGTCCGCCAATCGGGAAAAGGGGCGGGAACGAGAGACTCTGGCGGGAACGAGAGACTCTGGCGGGGAAAAAGGAAGACTGGCGGGGAAGGAGAAGCGGACAAGACTGCTCGTCTTGTGAGCGACTGTTTCAAGCCGTGGAGCGGTGAGAAATGCCAGCGTACCCGGTCAAGAGAGAGAAGCCGGCTGGAGCGGGAGTCGCAGGACTGCTCGTCTTGCGAGGGGCTCGCCACAAGCTGTGGACAGCGGAGAATCACCAGCACAGCGCTTCGGAGAGGGAGAGTAAATTCGCCCTACGGGAGGGAAAGACCGTGGGATGAAGGAAAGATATTTGGAGCACGCCTGGAACTGGGTGGACTGGTAGGCGTATTATTTTTTATTTATTTTGTTTTTGCTCTTCAGAGTGAAGCGTCCATTTTTTTCGTTTGTAGTCACTACGGGCGCAAGCATCAACCAGGCCTGCCACGGTCCTTTGCTTTAATTTTCTTCATATTTAAGTATTTGATGGACTACCGGACTGAGGGTTATTGTATATTTGTTGTTGTTTTTGAATATGTTTGAATGTATTATGTTTGGTGTCGATTAGTGTAATTTAGTAAATGTTTTAAAGTTAACTGCGTCATTGTGTATTGCGGAGAAGATTGCACCGAACATAGCCTATGCTAGTTTGGCACAGGCCCTGATTGGGATCGCAGCGCATTAGAAAGGGAGAGGACGAACGAAACCAGGGCCCCCCGGTTAGTGTTAATATAGTGTACGACCCCATAGAGGGCCGACGGGGGCGCTACATAAATTGGAGGCACCGCTGGGATATGCGTTGCGTTTATTAAAATGAACTCATAGTTAGGTGCGATCTTCTTCAGTTTTAGAAAATTGCCAAGCGTTTGTCAAATGGAGTCCAGTTATATTTAACGTTTCAGAGCGAGCTTGTTCGTTGGTGTCAGGGGGAAGGTCTTGAGGCTAACCATGCCTTCTTAGTGGTTGGAGTAGACGAGGAAGTTACCGGTCGGCAAATTGAGGAAGTACTTCAAGGCGTTCAGGGTTGCGGACGCATGAGAGTGAGAGGTAAGACGTACAGTAAAGAGGCCGTTTGCCTGATAGTCCTGTACGAATGCTCGGAGGAGACAGAACTCTCGACTGCCCCCAGGGAAGTTAAATGTGTTGATGGAGCCCAAGTGTGGAAAATTGTAGTGGCTAACCTGGCTCCTATGGTTCCAAGTGGGTTCACAGAAAAATTGAAGGACCTTTTAATGACTGAAGGGAAAACGGTGGCTGATTTACGGAGCTATTGTGCTGCCAGTAGTTCTAAAAGGGACAGTGAGGAGTCACTTTTTGAAGTAATGGGAGAGTTGTTAAAACAGGTTTATAAGGGTCAGTCTGAGGGTCAGGGTTACTGCCGCCCCAGGGTTTTTTCAGGCATCACTCCCACTCCTGCAGGGGAGGAACCCTTGGAGTATTGGCTGGAGCAGGCAACTTTGATGGTAGAGGAGAGTGATTGTCCTGATAGAGAAAAGAGGCGTAGAATACTGGAAAGTTTGAGGGGCCCTGCTTTAGAGATTATCAGGGTTCTGAGATTCAGTAAACCTGAAGCCAAGCCCGGAGAATACCTGAAAGCTATAAACAGTGCTTTTGGGTCACCAGAATCTGGCGAGGATTTGTATTTTGCGTTCCGTTTTATGCAACAAAAATCTGGTGAGAAATTATCAGATTATTTTAGGAGACTGGAACCTTTCCTGGCAAAAGTGGTAAAGAAAGGAGGAATATTGGTAAGGGATATGGATAGGGTAAGGGTAGAGCAGTTACTCAGAGGAGCAGTGGGCGCTGATTTGCTGTTATTACAATTGTGCCTCAAAGAGAGGAGGAATAACCCCCCTGCTTTTATTGACTTACCGAGATTCGGGAAGAGGAAGAGTATGAAAAGTCACGGCAGCGAGTAAGTGTTAGGGTTCGTAATGTTGGAGCTCAAGAGGATTCTGTTGTGTCAGGATTTGAGATGCAGGAGTTAAAGGCTGATCTAAAGGCCTTGAAGGCTAAAGTAATAGCAATGAGCAGCAATCCTAATGCTACTAGGGATGCTATGGAGACACAAATTTTACCTTTGGAACCATTATCTGTGGATAAGGGCAGGTCAGATGTTGTTGCACTGCAGAAGAGAGTTAGTAGGCTTAAACAGAAGGTAAGGACATTAGAAGAGGTCAGGGGACGATCGGTTTTGGCTAGTGCTGTCAAACCGATTTTCAAACGAAGGCAGTTCACCATCTTCTTACAAGACATATGGCATGAGAGAGGCTGACCGTTTCTGTTACCGTTGTGGAGGAAACGGGCATATAGCTAGGAAGTGCACGTATCCAGAAAATAAGGAAGTCATTAAACTGATAGCTTCATTGCGTAGAGCCAGGGAGAAACATAGTAATAGTGACTGAGAATCTGGGAATGAGGCATTGCATTGTTCTGTAAAAAAACAAGCCATACAGTTCAAGTCAGTAAATTCTGTGCCGAAAGGTTTAGTAGGGCCCATATCTACAGTGCAGCTTAGGATCAATGGTCACCCGTGTACAGCACTGTTGGATAGTGGGTCACAGGTAACTATCTTTGAGAAGTGGTATGCACAGTACTTGTCTAATGTCCCCATCCACCCTGTATCTGGTTTAGCCATATGGGGCCTTAGTGAAGCCAGTTATCCATACAAAGGCAATGTGGTGGTGGAGGTTCAGTTCCCAAAAGAGTTTACAGGTGCTCCTGAGACATTGTCTGTTCTGGCACTGATTTGCCCGGGCCCAATTACCCCAGATCAGACTCCAGTAATCCTAGGGACTAACGCCAGTTTGTTTCAGAGGCTCACTTCTTTGTGTCAGGGAGCACAGGGTGCAGAGTTGACGCGTGTTTTGAGGGCCACCGGTACCTGAGGGACTGAGGGTTCTTATACTTTTTGAATATTTTTGAATGTATTATGTTTGGTGTCGATTAGTGTAATTTAGTAAATGTTTTAAAGTTAACTGCGTCATTGTGTATTGCGGAGAAGATTGTTCGGTGCATAGAGCCCATAGATGCATATGCTAGTTTAGCACAGGCTCTGATTGGATCGCAGCGCATTAGAAAGGGAGAGGACAAACGAAACCTGGGCCCCCCGGTTAGTGTTTAATACAGTGTACAACCCCATAGAGGGCTGACGGGGGCGCTACACATGCAAGAGAGAACAATGACAGAGAAAAAAACTCAGATTTTTTTATAATAAGCCTTATGGTGTAACTTAATATTTTGTTATTTACATGAAGTTCAACGCTTAAGGGAAATTATGCGCTGTTTATTTCTGAAAAGGCAGAACACTAGGGAACGAGATTTTTTCCCACATTTGTGCTTTGTGTTTCAGTGAAACATTACGCAATAAAGCAAGATTTAACACAAGGATTTTATTTTTGTATTTACTGATTAGGTTTTTTTTCACAGTACACACAGACACATGCATAACAAAATCTTAACAAAACCATCTGAGGCTGCATGTGACGCTGTGCTCTTTCCATTTTGTTGCTTTCGCTTGGGAATGTTGTTTCAAATCTGTCAAATCATTTTCTGAAAGCTGGATCCTTTATGAAATATTTTCCATTCCAAACCCTGAAATGCCTGTTCTGTTTGAGGAGGCCGGGGTGCAGGACATATGGTATCTGAAGGTTGGAAATCCATTGTTACTGCCGGTGAAATTTGTCTGTAGGGCTGTGTTTTTAACTAAGCATGCCTGTTTATCTCATATGTATTGGGGCAAAATGATGTGATTGTTGTGCAGAGTTGGTAGGTCTGATTGATGTCATTTCCTGTGTGCTCCTTGCTACCTAGTTTGCGAGTGGAGTGCCAGACCTAAGGTTGAAGGATTTAGCCTGCTGTCAAGTCCTCCTGGAACGTTACATCCCCAGTCCTGAGGGTCTGTGCGGAGTGCGTGAAGCCGTGTGCACCCTGAGCCAGCAGAAGCTGCATGCCATTGAGGACAGCATGTACGACAACATTGACTTCTTCAAGCTCTTCCACTTGGTCAGTCCTCTCAAGCTTAATTCTTAAGGGTGATGATTCTTCTTGCTCTCATCTAGCCCCATGTCTGATTTAGCATCAGAAGGGGGCTAAAACAGTCATCAGTTCTGCAGGATGGAGTGAGAACTCAGTCTTTAACACTTAGCAGCTATTACTTTCATGCTGACTGCGAAGCCAGTTTCCTAACTCTGGCTTATAGAAGAGGATGTTTGACTAAATGTGAGCAGTGGGGATGCTTTTGAATCCCAGCCCTCACAACCATGACGGTAAGAGCAGTTCTTAGCTACAGGGCTTACATTTTAACAGAATAAACATGGATGCTTTAGTGGGACATTGGGTGATTTGGGGTCTTTCACCCATGTTTTTTATATTGAGGACGGGCAGGGAAGTGATGCAAGGTTTCAGTAACCAAAGCTACCGATCTGTAGAGCAGGCACAGTCGATAATAAAATGTGGTTTACTCGGATATTTTTTTCATGTAAGGACATATTGTCATCTAAAAATGGATTTGTTCTCCCTGTTTTGTGGGTGAAGTCATGAGGTTTGAAGTTCTGTCAGTGTCATGAAAAATTGTAATATTAAAAATAAAATCAAGGAATAAGTTCATAGGCAAATGGTGGTTTATCCTATGCAAAGCTAACAGGAAAGAGAATATGTTTGCATTCCCTGATACTAAATGGACAGTACCACGTTGTGCTTGTGTGTGGAGCGCACATGTTTAATTTTGGTTTAATTGAAATTCGCTGCTAACAAGAGTGGTCGTTACGGTCATTTCTGTTGAGGCGGTGGGGAGGGTAGTGGTGTGATTAGCTGACCTGCTGAACAGCAAAATAAGTCAACGTCCAATCAGGCTGGAGAGATTGCCAGCTCTGCCTTTTCCGCCCCATACAGATAAGCAGTTTTACTCCACCCCCATAGTCAAGGCCCATGTTTTTCTGCATGGGTCTTTCCTGTTGTAAACAGCTGTGGGGGACAGTTTCAATCACAGCCCATGCATGGGAATTTGCGTTTTCAGTACTGCTACCTCTTGATCTGAAGTGATAAGGGAGGGCGAATGTAAGTGGAAGGATGTGGATTTTTGGAGTTCTCTTTATCGCAGAATGTTTCCTGATTTTTTTTATTTTTTTTTTTAAATAGTATATATTTTTGTTTGTTTTTCTCTGGTGGAAGACTAGCTATTATTTGGAATAAATGCAGGTTTTTTTTTTATTAAGGAAGATGCTGTGATTTCCAGCTATTTAAAATCTAAAATGCATCTTAAGTCTAATTAATGAAGTATACAGTGCACAGAAAGCCTTAGGAGATGGTATCACAGTTTTCTGAGTTAAAAAGTTAATTTACAAGCAGTCTCATTGGGTGACTTTTAATTAGTAACACCTTTACAATACAGTAACAAACACCAGACATTTTTGTTTAGTATCCCTTTGGGAGCCAGTGACTACAATTACAATTAAAAGGAAAATGGCAAGAACAGAACTGAGTCCGTCAGAAAAAATATAACGCATACTAAAAAGGAAATGTATGTGTGGAGATGTATTACTTCTGGCATCTTACTCTGAGCTCTTTTCCTTATTAAAAAAATTAGGGTTAGGGTTAAAAAATTTCCCAACAGAGTATTCAGATAGTATTCATAGCCTGGGTCTTTATTGAGCTAGTATCCGAACAAATTCATTGTAGAGTCTTAAAGCATGTAAGTCGCTCTGGCTAAGGGCGTCTGCCAAATGCTGTAAATGTAAAATTTGCTTGTCAATAGACTTTTGTCATGAAACTATATGTTTGCGAAATTGTTACATAATTAAGCAAGCGCCCCAAGGCCACATATTAATTCATTTCTCTTTTAAATAAGACAGTTATTATACTATGTATTAAATATAGCATGTAAATCCCAGTGAGGTGGTGAGACTATGCAGTATAAATGCAGCATGTCATGGTCTAAAGATGCCATGAGCTGCCTATGCATGGGTATCAAAGGCTAAGGAGCCCCCCCCCACCTCTCCACACCTGCCTCCAATATTTAAAGCAAACAGGAATTGCCCCAATATAGTATTTCTCCCAGTAGTGTACACCTACCTGTAAGTGTTACATATTGTATGATTGCATTAAAACAATAGACATTTGGCTTATTCAGGCTTATCCTGCAGTTAATGTGTTTACTTACCCATAAACTCTTTCCCTACTCGGCTTCCCAGGGTGCTTGACCGCCACACTGCTGGCCCCGATCTGCGATTGTGGGGCAAAGTGCTCTTGGGCACCTCCAAGAAGTTGCACCAGGTAATGTTACTCTTCAAAAAAGCTTCAACACCTTGATATTAGAGTGCTAGATAGTGGATAACGTCAGGGTGTTGAGTTACACATATGAGTAGCACTCAACATCAGCCCTGTTTAATTGTTGAACGTTTGCTTGTGGCTGTTCAGTTCAGGTAGAAGGTATTGAATGTGACATCGTCCAGGGTAAGCTGTCGTGAGCTTGCAGATGAAAAGGGGAAGTAGGTGACCCCATTGTCGTTGACCCAATTGTAATACTGTGAGTGCATTCCGGATTGAAAGAAGCGATTATCAGGTATCTTTTCACAAATTTTCTACCAAAATTGATCTTTGACTGAAATTCTATTATGTTAATCCCTTTAAAAATGCTTGAAATGCAGTCCGCTTTCACACAATTTAAAAGGTATCAAGAGAGACGCTAAAATGTCTATTGTGCTGTCCTGTCGTAGGTATTTTTTGATACTGTGGTCCATTTCTGTCTTATGGGCTCATCTACTGCTGCACAGTCTACCGTGAGTGCTGCATGGAAGCACTGCATATCCTTCTTAACGGCAGGTCTAATAAAACCTACATACTTATTTCTCACATATATATGGGACGAGGAGGAACTGACCAACAGTTGTCCTTGAACCCATCCATTATTTACTTATAATACTTATGATGTATAATCATGTGCCTTGCAATAGGTTGGTGGACCATGCTCGGTTATTCCTTGCCTTGTGCCCATTGTCTCAGGATAGGTTCTGGACCTCCATGACCCAATACGTTTTCTATACCAGGATAAATGGTATAGAAAATGAATGAATGAATAATCCTGGCTTTCCTTACCTAGATGTTCAAATTGTTTATTACCAACTGCTATTAAGTCTGTCTATGATAATCATCTAATCTACAGTGTCTTACATCTTTTCTGAATTTTTAAGTTATTTGGGCCAACTATGCCAAGAAGGGAGGTATATAAAGTGTACTAATGTTTGTAGAGTCTTTTAGACATTGCATTCATAGAAAATGTTACTAATTGAACAAGTCATCATAATTGCAGTTTAATAATAGTTAAAAGTAAAGCACATCTAACTGTTTCTGTTTAATTGTATTTACATTAATTGTATTTACATTAATTGTATTTACATTAATTGTATTTACATTAATTGTATTTTCCCTCTTGAACATTGCTTTGCCTTCTGCTTTGTGCTTTGCAGGATTGACTTCTAGTTACTATATTTTGATTAGGAGAAATCATCAGAAAATGTATGGATGAACTATGAATTTTTGCACAGGATAGAAGTGGAAAGATCAGGAAATGTCTTTTTATCTATGTCCCTTTTAACTATTGCCAAAAGGATTTTAGCTTGACCTTTCTGAATTAGAGTGGTGAAATGTCACCCTAGTCCCGTTGTGGTTTCTTCTAAAAAAAAAAAAAAAGCGATCAAGTAGTTGATCAAGTAGAAGATGCAAGAGAAAGTTCTGGAGGTGGAGCCTGTAGTAATATTGTGTTAGTACAGCTATTGTGTAATAACTCTGGGCCAGCTCTGGGCCTTCTTTCAGAACAGCATGCACATGAACATGGTCCGGGTGCGGCTATTTATCACATTCTCTTACCCCTTTGCTCTGTACGTGCGTGGTTTGTATGGATGACCTGACCAGTGATGTGTCTGTGTTTAATGATTGACTGTCGGCTGTCAGGTGGCTCATAGGTTGAATGGGAACAACGGGGTGAGTATTTCTATACAGGTTGCACTTTGGGTCGCTCATACCTTTTATGTAACTTGAGGTACTGGCATCCCATCCTGGTTCTACTCTTGCTTTGTGCTTTATGCTGCCTGGAATAGGCTCCTGGTGACCGTCTGACCCAGAATAAGTGGTTGATGGAAGGATGGATGGAGAAATGGACACAGACGGATGGATAATTTGTTGTACAGTTTGCACGCATATCCTCATATATGTGCCCTTGTGAGGTAAAGTGGGCTATCCCACAAAAACAAAGTCTTGAGAAAATGAGCTCCAAAGTTGAAATTTTTTCAAAAAATCAGTGTGCCTATACCCTACAATTGATATATATCATAGGTAGCACAGATCTCGGTATATTTAAAAGATAGGCCCTCAATAAATACTGCACATTAAACTCATTTTTGACTGACATGTGGAATAGCCCACTTTACCTCTCAAGGGCACATATTATCTCCACATTATCTGTTAATATTTGTCAGGCTTTATTTAGGATCATGTATTTTACTATTGTAGGCTGTATTGCTTTATTGTTATAATTGTGAAACTTTCTGGGCCTCTTTCAGGATATCATCTTGAAGCCCATGATATCGGATTTTATTGATATGAATGTAGAAAGTATGGGGTTTTCCTCGAGACGCATGCTTAACGTCCTGTTTACTGGACCACCTGCTGATCATTCGTATGATATGCCGAATTTTGACTGTCTTACTGATCAAGCCATCCTGCTACTCAAGGAGTACGGAGAGGTCATTCCTTGTTATAAGCATCAAGAAATTAAATCTGCCAAATGTTATTAATCTGTAAAATGAAACTAAAGAGTGAAGATCTATTTTTTCTGAACTCATTTGTCCTTATGCATTTTGTTTTGTTCACTTATAAAATAAATAATAACTACAGTATTAGCTTTATTTTTAATTTTTCAGAATATTTTCACTCATTATTCAGAATATTTTTCATTGCTTATAAGTACTTCAAGTAGAACATATTTGAAACAATTATGTTATTATAGTGTTGGATGTTTTTAATATTTTCTTCTAGTATATGACTCACATAGGCTCTGATTCACAGAACTTTACTCATGATATTTATAACCAGGAAAAGTGCAAATAAGTGCAAAGAGCCAAGAAACCTCTGTGTGGGCACTGCTTTAACTATTGTGCCATTAATTGCTTTCCAGAATCCCAAATCTCTGCTTGTTTTAGGGTGAAACAAACTTAACAAATATCAAACAAATAAAAAAATTGTCTACTCTCCACAGGGTTCTTTTGAGATGATTAAAAGGTTGCCGAAAAAGAACTCGGTACATTTTCTTTGAGTTGAATTGCATCACATTAGGGTATTTTGAGTAGACAGAGCTCTCTGTCACCTGCTCAATTTGTCTTTTTAGCCTCCTGGTTCTGAGGCCAAGGTCTGAAAATGCACGGGGCATGTAAATGGAGAAACATTGTAAAGCGCGAGTAGGATCTGCTCCTCATTTAGCCTTTGTCCCCGGTCGGGCTAAACAGTACTTCAGTGTGACAGATAAGCCCATCTGATTGAGCCAAATTAGGCACATCTGTCAGTCTGCACCAGCTCCACAGTTTAGGCTTCAGACAGTATGGTCTGTCAGTCTGTGTCCATAGAGATCGTTTTTCCGGGAGATGCCTCAAAATGTAGATCACATATGCAAATACATGTCTATCGTCGCATTCACCCAAGTGATGCCCATTCTTGTTTATCTATTATATGCTTTGCTTTTCGTGTCGCGTGTTTTATCGGATGTTGGAATGACACGTCAGCTTTCAGGCCTGGTCTTGGGCCTTTTTTGGCTGTATTGTACAGTATTTTGAATGGTTTGAATGGTCTAAAATGCTTGTAGCTTTTTTTGTACATTGCCTATTTTGATGCTAATTTCTTCACTTGATTCTACTCATCAGCTCTGATCTGAGGAACTTTGTTTCTAGTGTCGACGACATTCCTAGGCTGTGTTACGCCCACTTCCGGTTATCTCACTGCTGATTTCCTGGAGCTGCTAGATTCCCTCAACCTACAACAACATGTTGATGTCCCCACACATTCCAGGTGTCACACACTTGACTTGGTCATTTCAAACTTCGCCCCCATCAGTAATCTACAGGTATATGATCTTGGTATCTCGGACCATAAAGTAGTGTCAATGGAGCTGCCCTTTCTCTCCCCCCATATCAAACCAAAACGTCAGATCCATTTCAGAAATCTGAAGACCATCAATGCAGATGCCCTGGACCTTAAATTTCTCTCCTCTGAACCTGTCAGCAGTGCAACAGCAGAGGTGCAACATGCACATCAATTTTCTTCAGACAAAAAGTTGATAATATCCGTTCATACCTCTCCATCACGAATATCTTGCCTCCTCCAACTGTCGACCTACTACCTGAGAAGGTCCAGCCACTTTGCTCCTTCTCTGCTACCACACGGGAAGAGGTGGAGAACGTCATCAGGAAAATTAAACCATCTACCAGTTCCCTGGACCCTTTCCCTTCAGCCCTGCTAAAGGTCAACATCTCTGCCGTCTCTCCACTCATCACCCGGATCATAAACCAATCCCTCCTGACTGGCCATATTCCTTCTACTTTAAAAACTGCTGTCATCGGACCTCTATTGAAAAAACCCACCATGGACTCTGAAGTTCTCTCTAACTATGGGCCCATCTCCAATCTTCCATGCCTCTCTCAAGTTCTGGGAAAAAAACAGTTGCAGCACAACTTCATGATCACCTCAAACTGAGTAACCTGTTTGAAAAATTTCAGTCCGGTTTCCGCCCTGGCCATAGCACAGAAACAGCCCTGGTCAGGGTCACCAATGATCTTCTGATGACGGCAGATACTGGTTCCCCTTCTATACTCATCCTCCTTGACCTGACAGCTGCTTTTGACACAATAGACCATAACATCCTCTTTCACCGCCTGCAATGCACCCTTGGACTCTCAGGAACTGTTCATAACTGGTTCACGTCATACCTAACTGGCAGAACCGAACATGTCACCCTTGGCAGCGCAAAATCTCGCATCCACAACGTCACCTGTGGTGTCCCACAGGGCTCTGTGCTTGGCCTCACTTGACACCAAGTCAAGTGTGTGACCCCTGGAATGTGTGGGGACATCAACATGTTGTTGTAGGTTGAGGGAATCTAGCAGCTCCAGGAAATCAGCAGTGAGATAACCGGAAGTGGTCTTTACTCTACTCATCAACTCTGATCTGAGGAACGTTTTGTTTCTAGTGTCTATGACAATCCTAGGCTGAGTTACGCCCAGACTTCCGGTTTTGATGCTAATATGCTAGCATGATTGTAGTTTTTTGTACATTGCCTGTTTTGATGCTAATTTCTTCACTTGCCTCTTCTTATTAAGATGGATCTGAGGATCTTTGTTTCTAATCTCTACGGTATTCCTAGGCTGTGAGATGCCGACTTCTGGTTTTGATGCTAATATGCTAGCATGATTGTAGTTTTTTTACTTTGCCTGTTTTGATGCTAGTTTAATGTCTTCACTCTACTCAACTCTGATCTGAGCAACTTTGTTTCTAGTGTCGACGACATTCCTAGGGTGAGTTACGCCCACTTCCGGTTTTGTTGCTAACATGATTGTAGTTTTTTCTGTACATAGCCTGTTTTGACGCTAGTTTTATTTCTTTACTCTACTTATTAAGATGGATTTGAGGATCTTTGTTTCTAATCTCTAGGGTATTCCTAGGCTGTGAGATGCCGACTTCTGGTTTTGATGCTAATATGCTAGCATGATTGTAGTTTTTTCTGTACTTTGCCTGTTTTGATGCTAGTTTAATGTCTTTACTCATCAGCTCTCATCTGAGGAACTTTGTTTCTAGTGTCGACGACATTCCTAGGGTGAGTTACGCCCACTTCCGGTTTTGATGCTAATATGCTAACATGATTGTAGTTTTTTTCTGTACATTGCCTATTTTGACGCTAATTTCTTCACTTGATTCTACTCATCAAGCCGGATCTGAGTAACTTTGTTTCTAATCTCTAGGGTATTCCTAGGCTGTGAGATGCCGACTTCTGGTTTTGATGCTAATATGCTAGCATGATTGTAGTTTTTTGTACATTGCCTGTTTTGATGCTAGTTTTATGTCTTCACTCTACTCATCAACTCTGATCTGAGTAACTTTGTTTCTAGTGTCGACGACATTCCTAGGCTGTGTTACGCCCACTTCCTGTTTTGATGCTAACATGATTGTAGTTTTTTCTGTACATTGCCTGTTTTGATGCTAATTTCTTCACTTGCCTCTTCTTATTAAGATGGATCTGAGGATCTTTGTTTCTAATCTCTACGGTATTCCTAGGCTGTGAGATGCCGACTTCTGGTTTTGATGCTAATATGCTAGCATGATTGTAGTTTTTTTACTTTGCCTGTTTTGATGCTAGTTTAATGTCTTCACTCTACTCAACTCTGATCTGAGCAACTTTGTTTCTAGTGTCGACGACATTCCTAGGGTGAGTTACGCCCACTTCCGGTTTTGTTGCTAACATGATTGTAGTTTTTTCTGTACATAGCCTGTTTTGACGCTAGTTTTATTTCTTTACTCTACTTATTAAGATGGATTTGAGGATCTTTGTTTCTAATCTCTAGGGTATTCCTAGGCTGTGAGATGCCGACTTCTGGTTTTGATGCTAATATGCTAGCATGATTGTAGTTTTTTCTGTACTTTGCCTGTTTTGATGCTAGTTTTATGTTTTCACTCTACTCATCAACTCTGATCTGAGGAACTTTGTTTCTAGTGTCGACGACATTCCTAGGCTGTGTTACGCCCACTTCCGGTTATCTCACTGCTGATTTCCTGGAGCGGCTAGATTCCCTCAACCTATAACAACATGTTGATGTCCCCACACATTCCAGGGGTCACACACTTGACTTGGTCATTTCAAACTTCGCCCCCATCAGTAATCTACAGGTATATGATCTTGGTATCTCGGACCATAAAGTAGTGTCAATGGAGCTGCCCTTTCTCTCCCCCCATATCAAACCAAAACGTCAGATCCATTTCAGAAATCTGAAGACCATCAATGCAGATGCCCTGGCCCTGGACCTTAAATTTCTCTCCTCTGAACCTGTCAGCAGTGCAACAGCAGAGGTGCAACATGCACATCAATTTCTTCAGACAAAAAGTTGATAATATCCGTTCATACCTCTCCATCACGAATATCTTGCCTCCTCCAACTGTCGACCTACTACCTGAGAAGGTCCAGCCACTTTGCTCCTTCTCTGCTACCACACGGGAAGAGGTGGAGAACATCATCAGGAAAATGAAACCATCTACCAGTTCCCTGGACCCTTTCCCTTCAGCCCTGCTAAAGGTCAACATCTCTGCCGTCTCTCCACTCATCACCAGGATCATAAACCAATCCCTCCTGACTGGCCATATACCTTCTACTTTAAAAACTGCTGTCATCGGACCTCTATTGAAAAAACCCACCATGGACTCTGAAGTTCTCTCTAACTCTGGGCCCATCTCCAATCTTCCATGCCTCTCTAAAGTTCTGGAAAAAAACAGTTGCAGCGCAACTTCATGATCACCTCAAACTGAGTAACCTGTTTGAAAAATTTCAGTCCGGTTTCCGCCCTGGCCATAGCACAGAAACAGCCCTGGTCAGGGTCACCAATGATCTTCTGATGACGGCAGATACTGGTTCCCCTTCTATACTCATCCTCCTTGACCTGACAGCTGCTTTTGACACAATAGACCATAACATCCTCTTTCACCGCCTGCAATGCACCCTTGGACTCTCAGGAACTGTTCATAACTGGTTCACGTCATACCTAACTGGCAGAACCGAACATGTCACCCTTGGCAGCGCAAAATCTCACATCCACAACGTCACCTGTGGTGTCCCACAGGGCTCTGTGCTTGGCCTCACTTGACACCAAGTCAAGTGTGTGACCCCTGGAATGTGTGGGGACATCAACATGTTGTTGTAGGTTGAGGGAATCTAGCAGCTCCAGGAAATCAGCAGTGAGATAACCGGAAGTGGTCTTTACTCTACTCATCAACTCTGATCTGAGGAACGTTTTGTTTCTAGTGTCGACGACATTCCTAGGCTGTGTTACGCCCACTTCCTGTTTTGATGCTAACATGATTGTAGTTTTTTCTGTACATAGCCTGTTTTGACGCTAGTTTTATGTCTTTACTCATCAACTCTGATCTGAGGAACTTTGTTTCTAGTATCTACGACAATCCTAGGCTGTTACGCCCAGACTTCTGGTTTTGATGCTAATATGCTAACAGGATTATCTGCTGTATTATCCCCCCATTAAACTAAAAAACCTTGCAGTGCCAATTCATGTATCTGCATTTAAAAAAAAAAAAAATTTGTATCCTGGTGAGGGATGCCTTCCTTGGTCCAAAGAGGTGAGTGCTCAAATGATGTTAGTGGTATGATAGAAATGTTAATATCAGCACACATATTAGTGTGTGTTCCTCAATATAATAGTAAGTGTCCCCGTGCTTTGCATACATAAATGCTACACAAGTTATCCCCCCTACAAACTGAATCCATTTCTGATGTTGCCAGCGGGTTCCTGAGGCCACCCCCCGCCAAGTGTGCCCCACGTACCTCATATTAAACCCTTGAGGTGTCCAGGTCTGTAGTCGCTGGATCCACCTGTATTCCATTCTGACCCTTTGTGCGTGACCATGTACTATTTGCTAGTAAGCCTGAAATTACTACATTGTTTAGGCCATGTTATTGGAAGTGTTGTGCTACCATAATGAGCTTGGTATTCTGGGAAAATGTGTACAAGTGTTGTTTAAGACTAATGGTTTACTAATTTGTTGCCCGTCTCTCCCACATACTTTTCCTGACAATGGTTACATTGGATCAGAAAGATCACATTACAGGTAGTGAGGGAGATGTTTTCCTGAATAACAAATGTGAGATCCCAATGCCTTATGCTGTTAATTGGTTTAAAATAAGGGCATACCTGTGCTAAGGTATTGTCTTTAAAAGTATTGAATTTGGAATGCACTAAAATATCCTTAAGATTTTTGTTTTACCGATAGGCGGAGATGAACCTGAATTTTTGCAACTGTTGTGTCCTCTGAAAGTAATTTTTAAGCTTATTTAATGTTACAGCTTTCGAGGAGTAGGTAGTGATAAATATAATTATTGTACATTGCTCTGTTATAGACTGGGTTGGTATATAGATGTCCCTTAATGTTTTGGCTTTGATTTTGTCAGTGGGATGTAATAATTAGTTTCTTCCAATTGCCTTAGTGCTTCTAATTTGTACTGCTGTGTATCCAAGATAAAGCCTCAGCGATCGTTATCTGCTGGTTTAATGATTATATCTTTATTCTTATGTAATGTTTTTATGGCCCTCTGCTGCATTGTAATATTGGGTTTTTGTGTGTAATGGTGTGTGAGTGATTAAACTCATATAATGATTGATAACAATATTTAATTTAATCGGTAGAAACCTGCAGTGCTTTTTTTACTGTAGTGCTGTTTGAAAATATTAGATTACTTTATAGTATTACAATAGGAAACTATACATCTAGTATAAATGACTGTTCCCCGTAGTGGTAAGCCCTGGGAAGTAAGCATATGGCAGGCAATGGGTTTTAAAGGTAAGTTCATATCTCCTGTTTTTTGTTTCAGAATTTTTTCTTGCAGGTCACCTTGGTGATAATGGTTCAACTGAATAAAATATCATGCCCCCTGGTGGTTGTTGTTAATTATTGCCTTGGGAGAGGGGTTTCAGGTACATTTACCAAGGGGGATCCCAAAAAGGTAAGTAAAAAACGGTAAGTAGGGGGGTTAGGGTGCTTTAGGGGGGTTAGGGTGCTTTAGGGGGGTTAGGGTGCTTTAGGGGGGTTAGGGTGCTTTAGGGGGGTTAGGGTGCTTTAGGGGGGGTTAGGGTGCTTTAGGGGGGTTAGATGTTGAGGTTTATGGTTGGGGTAAGTGCTAGGGGTCTCTAAGTGCTAGGGGTCTCTAAGTGCTAGGGGTCTCTAAGTGCTAGGGGTTCTAGGGTCTAAGTGCTAGGGGTCTCTAAGTGCTAGGGGTCTCTAAGTGCTAGGGGTCTCTAAGTGCTAGGGGTCTCTAAGTGCTAGGGGTCTCTAAGTGCTAGGGGTCTCTAAGTGCTAGGGGTCTCTAAGTGCTAGGGGTCTCTAAGTGCTAGGGGTCTCTAAGTGCTAGGGGTCTCTAAGTGCTAGGGGTCTCTAAGTGCTAGGGGTCTCTAAGTGCTAGGGGTCTCTAAGTGCTAGGGGTCTCTAAGTGCTAGGGGTCTCTAAGTGCTAGGGGTCTCTAAGTGCTAGGGGTCTCTAAGTGCTAGGGGTCTCTAAGTGCTAGGGGTCTCTAAGTGCGGGGTCTCTAAGTGCTAGGGGGTCTCTAAGTGCTAGGGGTCTCTAAGTGCTAGGGGTCTCTAAGTGCTAGGGGTCTCTAAGTGCTAGGGGTCTCTAAGTGCTAGGGGTCTCTAAGTGCTAGGGGTCTCTAAGTGCTAGGGGTCTCTAAGTGCTAGGGGTCTCTAAGTGCTAGGGGTCTCTAAGTGCTAGGGGTCTCTAAGTGCTAGGGGGTCTCTAAGTGCTAGGGGGTCTCTAAGTGCTAGGGGTCTCTAAGTGCTAGGGGTCTCTAAGTGCTAGGGGTCTCTAAGTGCTAGGGGGTCTCTAAGTGCTAGGGGTCTCTAAGTGCTAGGGGTCTCTAAGTGCTAGGGGTCTCTAAGTGCTAGGGGTCTCTAAGTGCTAGGGGTCTCTAAGTGCTAGGGGTCTCTAAGTGCTAGGGGTCTCTAAGTGCTAGGGGTCTCTAAGTGCTAGGGGTCTCTAAGTGCTAGGGGTCTCTAAGTGCTAGGGGTCTCTAAGTGCTAGGGGTCTCTAAGTGCTAGGGGTCTCTAAGTGCTAGGGGTCTCTAAGTGCTAGGGGGGTCTCTAAGTGCTAGGGGTCTCTAAGTGCTAGGGGTCTCTAAGTGCTAGGGGTCTCTAAGTGCTAGGGGTCTCTAAGTGCTAGGGGGTCTCTAAGTGCTAGGGGTCTCTAAGTGCTAGGGGTCTCTAAGTGCTAGGGGTCTCTAAGTGCTAGGGGTCTCTAAGTGCTAGGGGTCTCTAAGTGCTAGGGGTCTCTAAGTGCTAGGGGTCTCTAAGTGCTAGGGGTCTCTAAGTGCTAGGGGTCTCTAAGTGCTAGGGGGTCTCTAAGTGCTAGGGGGTCTCTAAGTGCTAGGGGTCTCTAAGTGCTAGGGGTCTCTAAGTGCTAGGGGTCTCTAAGTGCTAGGGGTCTCTAAGTGCTAGGGGTCTCTAAGTGCTAGGGGTCTCTAAGTGCTAGGGGTCTCTAAGTGCTAGGGGTCTCTAAGTGCTAGGGGTCTCTAAGTGCTAGGGGTCTCTAAGTGCTAGGGGTCTCTAAGTGCTAGGGGTCTCTAAGTGCTAGGGGTCTCTAAGTGCTAGGGGTCTCTAAGTGCTAGGGGTCTCTAAGTGCTAGGGGTCTCTAAGTGCTAGGGGTCTCTAAGTGCTAGGGGTCTCTAAGTGCTAGGGGGTCTCTAAGTGCTAGGGGTCTCTAAGTGCTAGGGGTCTCTAAGTGCTAGGGGTCTCTAAGTGCTAGGGGTCTCTAAGTGCTAGGGGTCTCTAAGTGCTAGGGGTCTCTAAGTGCTAGGGGTCTCTAAGTGCTAGGGGGTCTCTAAGTGCTAGGGGTCTCTAAGTGCTAGGGGTCTCTAAGTGCTAGGGGTCTCTAAGTGCTAGGGGTCTCTAAGTGCTAGGGGTCTCTAAGTGCTAGGGGGTCTCTAAGTGCTAGGGGTCTCTAAGTGCTAGGGGTCTCTAAGTGCTAGGGGTCTCTAAGTGCTAGGGGTCTCTAAGTGCTAGGGGTCTCTAAGTGCTAGGGGTCTCTAAGTGCTAGGGGTCTCTAAGTGCTAGGGGGTCTCTAAGTGCTAGGGGTCTCTAAGTGCTAGGGGTCTCTAGGCTAGGGGTCTCTAAGTGCTAGGGGTCTCTAAGTGCTAGGGGTCTCTAAGTGCTAGGGGGTCTCTAAGTGCTAGGGGTCTCTAAGTGCTAGGGGGTCTCTAAGTGCTAGGGGTCTCTAAGTGCTAGGGGTCTCTAAGTGCTAGGGGTCTCTAAGTGCTAGGGGTCTCTAAGTGCTAGGGGTCTCTAAGTGCTAGGGGTCTCTAAGTGCTAGGGGTCTCTAAGTGCTAGGGGTCTCTAAGTGCTAGGGGTCTCTAAGTGCTAGGGGTCTCTAAGTGCTAGGGGTCTCTAAGTGCTAGGGGTCTCTAAGTGCTAGGGGTCTCTAAGTGCTAGGGGTCTCTAAGTGCTAGGGGTCTCTAAGTGCTAGGGGGTCTCTAAGTGCTAGGGGTCTCTAAGTGCTAGGGGTCTCTAAGTGCTAGGGGTCTCTAAGTGCTAGGGGTCTCTAAGTGCTAGGGGGTCTCTAAGTGCTAGGGGTCTCTAAGTGCTAGGGGTCTCTAAGTGCTAGGGGTCTCTAAGTGCTAGGGGTCTCTAAGTGCTAGGGGTCTCTAAGTGCTAGGGGTCTCTAAGTGCTAGGGGTCTCTAAGTGCTAGGGGTCTCTAAGTGCTAGGGGTCTCTAAGTGCTAGGGGTCTCTAAGTGCTAGGGGTCTCTAAGTGCTAGGGGTCTCTAAGTGCTAGGGGTCTCTAAGTGCTAGGGGTCTCTAAGTGCTAGGGGTCTCTAAGTGCTAGGGGTCTCTAAGTGCTAGGGGTCTCTAAGTGCTAGGGGTCTCTAAGTGCTAGGGGTCTCTAAGTGCTAGGGGTCTCTAAGTGCTAGGGGTCTCTAAGTGCTAGGGGTCTCTAAGTGCTAGGGGTCTCTAAGTGCTAGGGGTCTCTAAGTGCTAGGGGTCTCTAAGTGCTAGGGGTCTCTAAGTGCTAGGGGTCTCTAAGTGCTAGGGGTCTCTAAGTGCTAGGGGTCTCTAAGTGCTAGGGGTCTCTAAGTGCTAGGGGTCTCTAAGTGCTAGGGGTCTCTAAGTGCTAGGGGTCTCTAAGTGCTAGGGGTCTCTAAGTGCTAGGGGTCTCTAAGTGCTAGGGGTCTCTAAGTGCTAGGGTCTCTAAGTGCTAGGGGGTCTCTAAGTGCTAGGGGTCTCTAAGTGCTAGGGGTCTCTAAGTGCTAGGGGTCTCTAAGTGCTAGGGGTCTCTAAGTGCTAGGGGTCTCTAAGTGCTAGGGGTCTCTAAGTGCTAGGGGTCTCTAAGTGCTAGGGGTCTCTAAGTGCTAGGGGTCTCTAAGTGCTAGGGGTCTCTAAGTGCTAGGGGTCTCTAAGTGCTAGGGGTCTCTAAGTGCTAGGGTCTAGTGCTAGGGGTCTCTAAGTGCTAGGGGTCTCTAAGTGCTAGGGGGTCTCTA